>NC_043009.1:27725735-27785735 GCF_006345805.1 Octopus sinensis | reverse complement strand
ATATATCTGTCTATGTATGTGTATATATATATATATCTGTCTATGTATGTGTATATATATGTGTATATATATGTGTATATATATATATATATATATCTGTTTATGTATATATAGCTGTCTCTCTCTCTCTCTCTCTCTCTATATATATATATATATATATAATATATATATGTATAAACTCACATATATATACATATGTGTGTGTATTGATTTCAAATTTTGGCACAAGGCCAATAATTTCAGAGGGGGGCATAAGTGTCAATTACATCACTCCCAACACTTAATGGGTGCTTATTTTATCAACCCCACAAAAGGATGAAAGGCCAAAGTCATCCTCACTAGAATTTGAACTCAAACCTAAAGGCATACGAAATGCTACAAAGCAACTCCGTCAGGATACTAAGGACTCTGCCAGTTTGCCTTGTGTGTGTATGTTTGTGTGTATGTGTGTGTGTGTGTGTGTGTGTGTGTGTGTTGTGTGTGTGTGTGCATCTTTGTGTTCCTGTGTTTGTCCCCCCACCATCGCTAGACAACCGATGGTGGTGTGTTTATGTCTCTGTAACTCAGAGGTTCAGCAAAAGAGACCAACAGAATAAGTACTAGGTTTACAAAGAATGAGTCCTAGGGTCGACTTTTTCGACTAAAGGTGGTACTCCAGCATGGCCACAGCCAAATGACTGAAACAAATAAGACAGTAAAAGAGTAAAGAATATATATGTGTGTGTATGTGTGTGTTTGTTTGTGTGTGTGTGGCGTGTGTGTATATACATATATATATATATATATATATATATATATATATATGCATGTATACAAACACTCAAATCTATGTGGAAATATTACCTTTATAAACATGGAGGGTGTGGACAGGTATAGAAAGGTATCTGGCCATAAAATCACGTCTCAATAGGCTACATCTAATCCATCGAAGCATAGAAAAGTGGACACTGAAAAGAGGACACTGAAAAGAGGAGAAGGAGGAGGAAGAAACATATACACTTATTTACACATCTCTCTATCTCTCTATAGACAGATGTGTGTGTATGTATGTAGGTATGTATGTATGTATGTATGTGTTTATGTATACTTGCATGCATGTGTAGGATAACTAAATTGTAAAAAAAATACAGGTAAGTGTTGATAACAGGCAAAGCAACAGACCAAAATAAATGGGTCTCCACAAGTTTTAATCTAACTCATGACAGCATGAAAAAACAGTGGTAGAGCTGATATTTAAATATGCACATATATTATTAATACTTATATTGGTTATGAAATTTCTTACTGGACAATAGTAACTTTATCAAGGCCAGACAACCAATGGCATTTCAAAGCCAATAGCAATAACATCTTAAAGCTATCTCATTGACTATTAATGTAAAACCCTCGCTGATGCTTAGTGAAACTTTCCTCTATTGCTCTATCATCTTTAAGTTATTTCATCTGAAGAATATATCTAATACTACATCATCATCATCAGCAGCAGCAGCATTTAACGTCTGTTTTCCATGCCGGCATGGATTGAATAGTTTGATAGGAGCTGGGAAGCCAAAGAGCTGCTCCAGGATCCAATTGTCTGTTTTGGCATGGTTTCTACAGATGGATGCCCTTCCTAACATCAACCCCTTTACAGAACATACTTTGTGCTTTTTACATGGCACCAGCACGTTTACTTCTTCCATGGCACCAGTACGGGTGCTTTGTAACTGACATCAGCATGGATGCTTTTGATGTGACACCAGCATGGGTTAGTGAAGCTTTCCTCTTTTGCTATGCTCAATTCCTTCATTACTTGGCTTTTCGTTAGTTCCTTCAGTCCCTTCACCAGTTTACATTACACTGAACTCTTTGGCCCTATCATTTTTAAGCTACTTTATATGCAGAATATTTCTCACACTATATATTTCCTCAAAACCATTTTTCCCCCCAAAGCATTTTCCTAACACTGTTCTTGCTTCTGTGTATCAATAATAAACCATTATGAATTGAACAGCACTGGCTGGCTTCACTTTATTCCTCCCATTATTTATTAAAGGAAGAAATAGGCCCATCTCTTTTGGTTCAACAAATGACTCTAATATAATTGAGGTATTTCATCGAAATATCGATCAATCTCCTCAGCATGAGATGTCTGGCCTTTTAACCCATCAAATACCAAATTAATCTGCTGTCATTATTACTGTTTTGTATTGTTTTTTTAATAATCACAATACATAAGGGATTTTAAAAATCTCAATACAATTAGATTATGAAAACAAAATACAAACAACTTGTGTGACAAAAGTGCCATTAATGGTGTTTCTCTCTTCTTTTTGTTGTTTTTACAACAACAAATTAGATATTGGAATGAAAGAGTTAACTAAGTACAAAGAATATCTGTATTTTCTGAGAATACTCTGTGGGATTACACAATAAACCATTTCATTTTGTTCTTTACAAACAAAATATTATTTAGATAACAGATTTGAAAGAAAAAAGAATAACATTCAACCATTCAGTTGGTAACAATTCCAGCTCCAATGCAACCCAGTACCGTATTGGCTATTCAACTATGGCACACTTATGGAACTGGAATTGATTAAAATGGGGAGAGAAAAAAATGGAAAAGTGATTGTTGAACAACTGGCAGGGGTCAGAATTTAATGTGGTGGTGGTTGTGGGGAAACAGGGGGGGAGAGGGATGGGGTTGATTCTAAAATAGAAGCTGGAATAGCAATAGGAAAGATAAATCAATACAGATATGAGAGTAATGGTGGGAAAAAAATGGTGCCATAACTCACAGATTTGAAGAGAATGGTGTTTTTTGTAGAGTGGAAAATGACTGTCTAGCTAAAAAAAAAAGTTCTATTGATGCCAGTGGAACATATCTACCTTAGAATAAACTTTTTTCTGAGAATAGGGAGAAGTGAGAAGGTCTTAGGAGAACTAAATGACAGAAGGTCTTCAAAGAAGAAACCCTTGCCATCATACAAATCATTTGGCCTTTAACCTTTTAGCATTTAAGCCAGCCATATCCAGTCCAAATATTTCTGTTTTATGTTGAAACTGGTCAGATCCAGCCTCTCACATCAACCCTGTAATGTCTTCCAAAAAATAAGCAGTCATATCTTCGAAATCTCAAAGCTATGGGATAATACAAGATTAATTTTATAAAATGTAAATAAACTAGTATTATATTTGATCAAGTAATCTGAATGTTAATGGGTTAATCCCTTAAAATTTAAAGGGGCTCAGGTGACATCTAGATCAAGATTCCTGTAGAACTTTCTGCTGCCACATTTGTGTTACCGTTTGTGTTTTAATCTGTACCTTCCTAGGTGGTTAAGGTGTGGGAGGGCCATGCTACTTTGAATGTCATAACCACTTTGATCTGAGACACCTGTTGAATAAAGAGTTGATTATCTCTTCAACTCATAAATTAAATTATTAAATGGGGAATGATAGTGGGATCTCTTTTACCTTATAGCCAAAGTTTCACACCATTTTCTACCCTAACCTAATCTTAAATTAAATACAAAACAAATTGACATTGATTTACCACCAAATTCCCAAATTTTTCAATGAGAATTTCCAAGAAGGAATTCTTCCTAAAAGCATGACAGACAACAACTGAGGATGGCAGAATTATAAGAGCATCAGAAAAATGACTAATTTTTCCTAACTTTTTACATTCTGAGATCAAATCTGCCTGGGTCAACTTTGTCAATCATCTCTCTGGGGCCGGTAAAACTGACTGGAATAAATTGTGCTGACTAATATTTCTCCTCAAATATTGCCGGCTTTGTGCCTAAATTAGAAACAATTATTACATTCTGAAACTATTGACATTTTTGGTTGATACATACAGTATAATCTCAGTTTATTTTACACATAAATTAACATATATTAGACTCTACATACTTTCAATGCAAAGAGATGATAAACACATTATGTTTATGGATAACAACATAAGCAAAAAGAAAAAAAGCGTATAGAATCATTTCCACATGTCAAACACTATATACGTAGATGACTATTAAATATAAGCATAGAATAGAGAGAATAGAAAGAATAGACATGAGTTATATGATGAAAGACAATTTAATACCCTTCAGGAAAGTTCATAGATCAGCACTCATGAGGTATATCATAAACTTACTGGTTGGAGCAGCTCAACCCATTCTGAGCAAATGTTACCACAAGTAAGAGTAAGTACACAAAAGTCTCTTTGACAACACTTGTCTAGGAAAAAGAATGGTAAATCAGTGTAGAAGGTCTGAGAAGAAAGACAATAAAGCATCACAAGATGAAATCAGTCCTATATTCAAATTTGGAGAAAACACCACTGAAAAACAAAGAATGAGATGCATTTGAAATGGACCTTCGTAACTTAGTAAAAGAAAAATAGGACCTAGCTATCACATGTAAATTAACATGGCTTGTTAGCATGTTCCATACTTTTGCCAATTATCTGAGATGCTTCCATTGTTGTGAGCACACATAGGAACTTGCTTGATCGTCTTATCAATGACCCTGTGGTACACAAATAAGGTAAGAGCTGGAGGGAAAGAGGGCTGCTCCAGCATTCTTCTCACAATATTTTCAGTTGAAAAGACAAGAAAGGAAGTACGTTGGTCAAGGTTGCAATGCACTGCATGACCCCAGATTTGAACTCATGCTTCTAGGATTATGAGTCCAATACCCTAACCACTATCCACATATTTTTTTCACTTAGCTAAGAATGTAGAATATTAATAATAGAAAGATTTCCTTGATGAGCTAAGCTTGAAGTTAATAACAATAAAATCCACCAGAAGTCTATTCGTACTTGCAGATAAAACAAGGAATTGATATAAGGTAAGCAGAGACACAACAACCTTTTGCACAAAAGCAGAACAAAATCCAATAAAACAAGCAGCGTCAACACAGAAAATGAAATCAACACAGAAGTGCAAGTGATAACTACAAAACATAACATCTAAGACAACCTTAGAAGTGGTAGTTTTGTGTATTATGGCTTGTTTCAAGAATTATAGAAAAAGAGAAAAAAAGAAAGAAGGGAGGATCAAATATAGACTATTGGTAATTAACGATATTAATAACAACAAAAACAATAATACCAACTGCAATTCTTGAATTAGTATTACTACCAATAATAATAATAATAATGATGATGATGATGATGGTGGTGATGAGGTTAGGAATGATTATAAAGCAGGATTACTTTATAAACTTGACAAACTTAAATGCTACTCCATAAAAAAATACAGCCTTCATCAAACCGAAGGATATAAAAATAAAACTTTGAAGTCTCACAGAACTGTAGACTCATTAATCTAAGCAAAAGTGATTTTGGTAAAACAATCTTAGATTAATCACTGACAATGTAATCTGTGAATATGAATCAGTGGAACAGCATTGCATCAATCATCACATGTTTCAAAAGGGTCAAGAACCAAAAAAAAAAAAAAATATATAATTTGATATTGTTGATTATTATCCTTCCATAATCCAAAAAAACTTCTTCCAAATGCCATGAATTTCGTCAGAAGATGCTGTAATATCACAGAAAGCAAATTGAATGTCATTATACATGTTTGACAGATCTCATACTTCCTAACGAAGACGCTTGTTGGGTTTAGAATGACAGAACAGCTAATTTTGATGTTGCCATGGGGAGCTTTGAGATCAAAGTGTGCATGCTGGAAAGCTTGTTTCTGTTCTATGAAATGGAAAGCATTTCTGATGGCTTTAGCACAGGTGTGTGCAAAGATGACTGGCTCGTAATTTTCAACACGGAAGGCAGCCACACTTTTGAACCAGTAAATACAACTTAAAAAATTCTGTTTGAGTCCTTTAAGAAACCAAACAGGCCTAGTTGCTTAGCCATACATAACCCAGTACCAACCAGATATATTAATAATGTTTGAATGGTTCATCAGCAAGAAGATAAGTTCATTATTCTGTCATGAAGCTGTTAGAGTTCAACAGTGAACCACTATCATGTAGCTGATACCCAGAAAGAACAAATACTCATGAACACCATCAAATAACCACCATAAAGACTAAGAAAAGAAATATTACTTGGTACAGTTTGTCTAATATAAAGTATAGTAAGATGAGCTACAGTTGTATGAAAAAATAACTGATGGCATTCACAATTACAAAGCAAAATACTAAATGACCAAAGGTAGAGCTGGCATGTTATTGCAGAAACAGAGAATTCTACATCCCAAAAGGTATACATTTACTCTAAATATTGTATACAAGGCTGATGACTCCACATTAACAAGCTATATCAAGTTCGCCAGCTACACAGCTACATTGACTTAACTTCTTCAAATGTTGCCTGCATCAGAGCAATCGGTCGTTCAATCAGTACCACTTGGAGAGTACCACAGCATTTTCAAAGCACATTTGGAAATTGAGAAACACAAGAGGCATTTCCAACATCTTATAATCAGTGTTAGATAAGACACAGGAATTTAAAAATAGATCATAATCCTGACTTCTGTCTCTAAAACAAATACCATCCTACCACACTCTTAAATTAACAGAATGAACTAATCTCATTCTGCCAACACATGTTAAAATTCTTTATGGATAATTTCAAAGAAGGCACTCCTGATATATGACAGTTTACAACCAACAATGTACACTGCCGATAATCAGCTGATTAATTTCAAATCTGCAGTTACATAATAGCTGACCAACTGAACAAAACTACAGTTTGAGTTATGTAATTACAGTTTATTTCACATAGATAACATACACCTAATTTATGTGTATATAAATGTGTGTACAGATATAATAAACACGTACTACACATATATATACCCACAATATCTATCTATCTGTCTATCCATCTCTCTCTCTCTATGTGTATATATATGTATATATATATAAGTATATATATATATATATATATATATATATATATATATATATATATATATATATATATATATATATATATTACATATATTTTTCCTACACACATGTATGCACACGTAATAATGACAACAATAACAACAACAACAACAACAGCAATAATAATAATAATAACCATAGATATGGTAATGATAATGATAAAAGAGTTTTCCTTCACATTCGTGTGTACACACATATATATTTGTGTATATATATTATATATATATATATCTACATACATGCATATAGGTATATATGTGTGCACAAACACACACACATACACACATACAAACAAACACACACCCACACAAACATACTCACACACATATATATCATATACACACATACACACAATGACAAGCCATGTTCACTCAGCATTAAATAAGTTCAGCTCATTTAATGCAGAATGAACATAGCTTAAAATGAGGAAAATTTAATGCTTCCTCAAATGTTCTCCATAAATTGTATTCAATATAAATATATTTGTATACATAAATTTATGCATATATACATTCCCTAATCTCGTTTTTAACAGAAACCACTTCTGAATGTCAACTCCCCTCCTATTAGAGCTATTGATTTTGACAGAAATAACTTTACAAATGGAAACTGATTGATTTTCTGCTCCAATCCTGCCTCTTTAACACACCATTCCTTACTTTTATTAAAACTGATAAATAGATTTGGCTATCTTATTTCAAATGAGAAATTATATATTAGATCTTGCCCACACACACACACACACACATACATATATATATATATAATATATATATATATATATTATATATATATATATATATTATATATATATATATATACATATATATATATACATACATATATATATATACATACATATATATATATATACATACATATATATATATGTGTGTATATATATATATATATACATATATATATATGTATATATTATATGTATATATATATATATGTATATATGTATGTATATAAGTATATGTTATATATATATATATATATATATACACATATACATATACTTATATACATACATATATACATATATATATACATATATATGTCTATATACATATATGTATGTATTTATGTGTGTGTGTGTGTGCGTGTGTATCCAACCCATCCAGTATGGAAAGTGGACATTAGATGATGATGATGATAATATATATTTATACACTAATATCAAACAGTGAGAATGAGTGTTGAACACCACATTGGTGGGTAAATATTCTTTATTTGTGAGTTAACAAGGATATACCCCGCCACATACACATGCATGTGTGTGCGTGTGATACTGGGTTTGTGTATGTATATGTGTATGAGCATATGTGTTTGCTTGTGTGTGTGTGTGTGTGTGACAGAAGGAATAAGTGTGATCTTTTGTGATTCCACATACATAAGCATACCAATGTTCTTGTGAATTGAGCCCGGTTAGTTGGAGTCAACCTCTCTCTCTCTATCAGTCAGTTTGTCTTCATCTCTCTTTGTAAGTGTTTATCTATTTATGGCAATTCATATGTAGTCACACAGTCTGAAAATGTATGTAGAATATCTGATTTTGATCACATTACTATGTACTTCGAACATACTCCACCACACATTCTTTTCCCGTACCCTTTTGTAATTAAATATGCAGAACTAAATTTGAACTTATGATCTTAAATTGTATTCTGAAATTAAGTAAAAGACAGTTGATACTCTGCAAGTTCCACAAGTGCATTGTTAGAAATGGTAATAATAGAGTGAAGGAATGCACTAGAACTTTTGAAAATGGAAAAATAACAAAAACAATACTAAAACACAATGAAAAGCAACTGACTAAAATTAGAAAATTAATCGAATTTTATTTCGTCGTTCAAAAACTTACTTTCTGTCATTTTTTTTAACAGATTGGATAGGTATGCAAATTTTGTCATTATCATTGATTTTAGGTGAAATGTATTTATAACTACTTTGTCTCATTCAAAATATTTTATTGTTAATTGAGACTGACTACTATTTTCTGTCAAGAGATTTCGAAATAGCTAAGAAGTCTGTGTTCATAAACAATAATTCTGACAGTTCAATCTTTCTTCTTGGAAGTCTGTTACTGAGAGACTTATTGAAGGTTTACGTATGCTCTCACTTTACAGATAGGTAGTGCATATGATAAAAACGGTACCCAATAGCAATTTGAAAATTTGTAAATGTTCATATCTGCAAAGCCTATTAAATTCCTTTCAACATCGATAAGAAGAGGATGCCAAATAGAAAACCATGCAGATTTGTAGTATTTCTTCACTATTATTTATGATACCTCTAAGGCGGCAAACTGGCAGAAACATTAGCACGCCAGATGAAATACTTAGTGGTATTTTTTCTGTCTTTACATTCTGAATTCAAATTCTGCTGAGATTGACTTTGCCTTTCATCCTTTCAAGGTCGATAAATTAATTCTCAGTTGTGTACTGGTGTCAATCTAATCGACTGGCCCCTTCCCCAAAATTTTGGGCCTTGTTCCTAGAGTAGAAAAGATTATTTATGATACCTCTTTAAAGATCATCATTTCTTCATTGCCAAACAATTTAATTTTTTCTCTTAGAAATGACTATTGAAAAATGGTATCAGTGATATATTGGAGTTATTTTATTCAAATACAAACAGTTTTGGCATAGTTAGAAGAAATTATAGCTAAAATAAATTGATAGAGTGTCAAAAAATGGTAGAGTGCCAGAAATGATACCATTAAACAAAGAAATTATTTTAATGTCTATTCAAGCATTTATTTTGCTTTATGCAGAGCCTACTTGTTTTATTGATGCTAACAAGAGGTTGCTTTAATTTATGGGTTTTTTTATCTCTTGCTGGCTACCCTTCACTGTTAGGCAGGTTCTAAAGGACGTATTTTCGGCTGTGGGGAAAAAGGTCATACAGAGTGAGATTTGAACTCAGGATACAATGATTCAGGATAGCCACTACTGTAATGCATCCCATCCATTTGTCTAACAAATCTGCAAAAACTAGCCTACTAGATTGGTACTTTATTTATTGACCCTGAAAGAACAAAAGAAAAAAGCTGATCCCAGCAGGGTTTAAACTCAGAGTGCAAAGCTGTGCACCCTGTCACAGTTAACTTTACATTTCATGCAACTAGAATCAATAAAATGAGAACTAGTCAAAACCTCAGAATGCGTCAGTCAACCATATTCAACGTATCTGGTTTTGTACAGAGTCAACCATATTTGCCTATTCACAAAGTGAGACAGAAAAACTTTCCATTTGCAGCAGCAGCAGCAGCAGTAGCAGTAGCAGCAGCAGCAGCAGCAGCAGCAGTAGTAGTAGTAGTAGTAGTAGTAGTAGTAGTAGTAGTAGTAGTAGTAGAGGCAGCAACAGCATGTTTCTAAGTGTTGTTGTGCCCCCCAATAATCTTTTCTACTCAAGGCACAAGGCCCGAAATTTCGGGGGAGGGGGGACAGTCGATTAGATCTACCCCAGTACAAACTGGTACTTAATTTATCAGTCCTGAAAGGATGAAAGGCAAAGTCGACCTCGGTGGAATTTGAACTCAGAACCATTGTGCCCCCAATAATGCAACAAAGACAGTAATGTAGCATCAATTGGTTGTGAGAGGCTGTGTGATGCAGCCGACTGTTGCCAGCTGAAACAAATGAAGCGTGGGAGGTTTTTGCCTCATCCTGTATTTTGTGATGCTATACAAATAAATGAGATTCATGCCTCATTCTTATAAACATTTATTAAAAGTTGATCACCGAAATTAATGCAGCAGGCTTAATTCTTCACGTTCCAGACATTTTTATGTCATTTAATGACATCAGCATTCAATATCATGTTTTTATGTCACCTTTATATCCCAATCTAGATTGGAAAGATCATCGCAGATAGAATCAGTTTTTATTCAAAGCAACTGGCCTCCAAGATAGATTGGAGACCATATCTTACTGTACATTCCATTTTGGGAAACGTTTTCAAGAGCTGGGCATCCTCCCTGTCAGCAACCACTTTAGTGTATATAATTCTATTTGTTTATGTACATTGTGTGATATACATTAAAGAGAAGGGTATTATATGATCATATCAGTTAAACCAATATCAATTTATATTCGGTGACCAAAGTTCTAAAGGTGGCTGACAACAGAATAATTATGAAAGATTATTAATTTCTTATATGTTCAGATACCTCAGATTTCTAAGAGTGGAAATTAGATATTGTGGTGCTTATATCATCTCTAAGGGCTTTATGACCAAAAGGTAATTAAATATTAGTGAGATGTACATAGATATAATGCGAATGACCACAGGATATCTATCAATGTGCATTATATATGAAGATATTTGTAATGAGATTAAAACATATTTCAGTGCATCACTTGAGTTCAGTATGGACTCCAGGAAAAGAAGGTATATACGAGGGACTGCTGAAAAGTTCCTGACTTTAAAAGTATTGCAAAAGGCCTGGTTAATGGTTCAACCTTCCAAGTTCTTCTATGGGGCTTAGTAAAATTGATGGACTGCTGCAATAAGTTTGTGAATCTGAGAGGGGAATATGTTGAATAAAATCATAATTAACTGATCCTTCTCTATTTTTTCTTTACCAAAAGCCATGAATTTTTCAACACCCCTGCGTATATGATTAATAGAAACCCCATTTCTCAGTTACATAGGACTTTAAAAGCTCCAAGTGTGGTAATTTTTTTTTATTTTCAATACTAGATATATATATCATGTGGCATTACATTATTGGTCTGTGGGAGTTCAGTTATTTTTCGATAGGTACAGACTGTAAAATGCATTGACTGCTTTCGTAACGTCCTGTTCACTGGGATTTTAAGTAACTTGTTCACTCAGAAAATAGAAGTGAATTGATGAGGAAAAAAAGAAACAAAAAGTTACTGCTTAAATTTGATAAAGGGCTTTGAGTGTAGAAAAAAAATTATTCATTCTTTATAATAAATTGAAAGAGGAAGATTTATTATGATATTTACATTATCTTCTTAAAAATATCTTTGGCACATTCAATAATGTTGCTAATGGTTGATACGGAAAAGTCATTTCATTAAAGAAAAAGAAAACCTACGTTAAATGGAATTGATAAATGTATTTTTCTGATGAATTATGTTCGCTGTAGATAATGGAAAGGAACTTCTCATCACCATTTTTAACCAATTTCCTTCTCGCCCTCAAATTCCCCTTCTTTCCTGCAATATATTGATAGAGTGTCTGTCGTCTTAGGTTTTATAACATCGAAATAAATTATACCCATTGCTTGCTGTTTACCCTTCAAAATTGCATCTGGAACATTCTTATTCCATTCTTCAAGCATTATTTACTAAGCACTTATTTTTCCAATTTCTACTTATTCCCATATGTATTTCTGTGTGTGTATGTGTATGTGTGTGTATGTGTGTGTGTGTGTGTGTGTGTGTGTGTGTGTGTGTGTGTGTGTGTGTGTGTGTGTGTGTGTGTGTGTGTGATGTGATTGTGTGTCTGAGTGTTTATAATGCTGGTTGTGAGTCAAAAAGTATTACTTAGCCTTTTGGTGAATAAAGAACTCTAAATATATACCAGACTGAAATAAATGATGGAGTTCATAGAATAGACTAAAACCTTTGAAAGCAGTGCCCCAGCATGGCCAAAGTCTAATAGAAACCAATAAAAGAGAATATATATGTATGTGGATATATATATATATATGTGTGTGCCTGAATTGTAAGTTTGTAATGGGTAAAAACCTAGAATATTCCTTATTTAGTATTCAATACAAACTCTTGCCTGTTTATCCTTTAAGACAAGCACTCAAATTTAAACAAGTCCGCTGGTGCAGGAACTCCAAGTACTATGCACACACACATATATGTATATTATATATGTATATATGTGTGTATGTATGTGTATGTATCAGCTTTCTCTATTTTTGGCATCTGACATCATCATTTTCAAACCCACTTTTCTATGCTTTCATGGATGATATGGAATTCATTTTGGCAGATTTTCTACGGCTGGATGTCCTCCCTGTTGCCAACCTTCACCAGTTCTATGCAAGGCAATCTTTCCCTATGTTTCTCATGGAAGATCAAAAACAAACAACATCACTTGGATAATGGTGATGTTCATTTACAAATATTACATCATATCGAGACTAACAGACAGAAGCACACACAGAGGCACACAGACACACACACACACACACATACAAACACAGCAGTTTTTCCTTCTTTCAGTTTCTACCAACTAAATTCCCTCAGGTCTATCGTAAAAGACCCTTACTGATAATGCTGTGTAATGGGACACAACCTAAAACCATGTGACTGGGAAGCAAATTTCACAACCACACTGCTCTGTGTGTGTGTGTGTGTGTGTGTGTGTGTGTGTGTGTGTGTGTGTGTTGTGTGTGTGTGTGTGTGTGCGTGTGCGCGTGTGTGTGTGCGTGTGTGTGTGCGTGTGTGTGTGTGCATGTGTCTCCACGTGCAGGCATGCATTTTATGCACATGTGTTTGAGTGTGCGTACATGGTTCAATATAGATTTCTTTGCACATTATTCTGTTGAATTCATGGAGTTTAATATAATTTTAATAACAAAGTATTTTAACAACATAAATGCATAACTCACTTTAGAGTATTTATTCAAGAAATATTTTACAGAGGAGTTTGATCTGCTAAAATAGAAAATATTTAAATTCCATCATTTGTAGTTTACAGTATTCTATTATATGTTTTACAAGAATTGGAGAGATGCTGGTTTTAGCACAATCAGACTGAATAGTGAGATTTACTTTACTCATAATTTCTTCATGGGCTGACTTGGAATTTTAAAAAAAATGCAGCATGTTTTGCAGAAGGAATAGTTTGAAATATTTTGAGAGTTGCCATCATGTGATAACAGAAACAAAATTATGAAGAACATATTTGCAAGGATTCTGTAGAATATTAACAATAACATAACACACTGAGTTATCCACATTAATATAATTTTAATCCAATTTCATTATTTGGAAGTTTTATGTCATGCAATAGCAGAGTTGTATGAATAAATGTATGGTTTAGATGTTTCCTTTGAAGACTGTCAGTATATTTTCAGATCTATATATATTCTAACTATTATAATAGCAACAAATTAGAAATGAATATTTTTGTTTGCTATTTCATATCAATTCGAAATTTCCTCACCGGAATTGGATAGGCAGATATTGCAAATGAAACCATTTGTACAAAGTTATTTCATAGCTAAATTCTATTATAAAATTGGAATAACTTTAAACAGTACACCACTACTTCTCATGCTATCCATTTGTGGATTTTGTTGATCATCAAATCAATTTTTATTTAAACTTATTAAACCATCTAGCATTCCATGTTTTTATTATATTATTCATTAATAAACCTTCTTTGATCCTAAGTTTTTTAAAAAGTTTTAACTGCTATTTTTAGCTAGTATTTAAGCCGTTTCATCTAAATTCATTTTCAATGAAATAACTTTGAAATGTTCAAGAATGGAATTTAAAGCCACAGACAATTTTGTTTAATATGCTTTAAGTATGAATCCTTCTACTTCTCTTGTTCTGTATAAATTCTTTTCAATAAACCATAAAGTGAGGTTAAGATTAATTAATTAAATAATTAAGATTAATTGGTAATTAGATTGATTTACTAATTTTCCATGAAGAAATTTCATTAGCAGCTTCTTACAAATATTCTCTCATATATTCTTTCAGCTCTCTGCTAGTTCTATCAGTCACTCCCCACCAATAAGAATCCTCACAACTTGACCAAATACGATTTATTGATGGTGTACCCCACAGTTATATCACAATTGACTTGATGCTAATTAATATATGTATTAGGACTTCTGTTCATAATGAGGTTAGGAATTTTTAAATTTAGAAATAAAATTGATTTACTATATTGGCCTAAAGCTTCAAATATATTTGAGGGCAGAGAGAAATGTGATTAGACGATGTTCATGCTGACATTGTGGACTTGTCATTCTGTCTCTTCATTTTTGCTGGATCTGTATCAAAAGGGGGGAATTGACAGAATCCTTACAGTATTGCTCAAAAAGGCTGTATTTCTTCCAGCTGTTTACACCCTAAGTTCAAATCCTACTGAAGCATATTTTCTCTTTCATCTTTTGATGGATGATAAAATAAAGTGCAAGTTCAGGACCATGTAATAGCAAAATGGTTAGAACTAGGGAAGAAATGGTTTTCTGTATTGGTTCTGTCTTTACATTTTGAGCTCATATGAGACAACACTGGAGTCTAGTTAATTCACTCCTGGCCTTTCTCTTGGACAAGGGCCTTCGTCATACAAAGGCAGATGCCAGGTGCAAATAGTCATTGACCATTAGCAGAAAAAGGCCATAGACCAGAGTTTAAATCAAACATTATTGTCATTTTATTTCAAATTGATTTCAAATTTTGACACAAGGCCAGCAGTTTGGGGGGAGAGGAGTAAGTCGATTACATTGATCCCAGTGCATAACTGGTACTTATCTTATCAAGCCTGAAAGGATGAAAGGCAAAGTCGACCTTAGTGGAATTTGAACTCAGAACGTAAAGATGGACAAAATGCCACAAAGCATTTTGCCAAGCATGCTAACGGTTCTGCCAGGTAACCACCTTATTTCATTTCATAATATTGAAAAAATTTTAAGGGCTGGGGATTAGCCGAATCGTTGATATAGGGAACAAAATGCCTTGCAGTATTTAGTATTGCTCTTCTATTTTCTACATTTTGACCCCATCAAGGTCATCGTTGATTTTCACCCACCTGGGGTAAAAAAAATAAAGTATCAGAAAAGCACTGGTCTAAATATAATCTGTCATACCCCTCCCCCAAAATTTTTGTCACCAGGTGCAGGAGTGGCTGTATGGTAAGTAGTTTGCTTACCAACCACATGGTTCCGGGTTCAGTCCCACTGCATGGCACCCTGGGCAAGTGTCTTCTACTATAGCCTCAGGCTGACCAAAGCCTTGTGAGTAGATTTGGTAGATGGAAACTAAAAGAAGCCCGTCGTATATATATATATGCATATATATGTGTTTGTGTGTCTGTGTTTGTCCCCCCCAACATCGCTTGACAACCGATGCTGGTGTGTTTACATCCCCATAACTTAGCAGTTCAGCAAAAGAGACTGATAGAATAAGTACTAGGCTTACAAAGAATAAGTCCTGGGGTCGATTTGCTTGACTAAAGGTGGTGCTCCAGCATGGCCACAGTCAAATGACTGAAACAAGTAAAAGAGTAAAAGAGTATGCTTATGTTAAAATTAATATTCAAAATGTTTCATCTGATTTTTTTTACTGAAATATTTTTAATACAATTTTTATAAAAGAATATTTTCTCTAACCATCATCTAATTTTTTTTAATGCAAAAATATATTTTTTGAATTTGATTAAGTTAGAAATATATCTGCACTTAGTTTTGTTTATTTATATATTTTTCACTTCATAACTACTCAAAATCCATTTCTCTGATCAGAGTGTCAGCTATTATATGATATAAATATCTTTCTTAGAGTTACGCCAACCTTAAATTGGTGAGGTCACATTGGTAAAAGGTTTTTCATTGACATAATTCTTGCTAGCAAAACATTTTAGATCTACATTTCTGACATATATAAAACGTATGTCGTAGAATGTTTGATTCAATAATCACAACCTATAATGATGACATTTGTCTGACAATGGTCTTTATAATTTACTGTTATTTGTACTTCACAAAGTTGTTTCTTATATCATCTACACTCAACTGACACAAACTAATTCTTGTTTCTCAAAAGAAATTTTAATTATCTTCATTCAGGGAAAGAACATACTTATTTTTGTGGTTGTCATAAAGTAACAATACTTCTGAGAAACTTATATCTCTGTTGCCTGATTCAATAAAAGCACTGGGCCATTACCTATCTGTAGCAGAGTTTACTCTGTTGCAAGCATTCAAGCCACTCTTCCGCTTTCCTTCTTTCCCACCAGTCTTGGAAGCCCCTGATTCAGCAAAAGCACTGGGCCATTACCTATCTTTTGCAGAGTTTACTCTGTTGCAAGCATTCAAGCCACTCTTCCTCTTTCCCCCTTTCCCACCAGAAAATAGTCAAGGGCAATGCCATTCCATCACTGACTGAGTCATTACAAACAATTGTAAATTCTAGTATTTCCTTATATTACTAATCCTTTGCATAAACCCAAAGTTAATCTTAAGAAATTTTAAATTTAGACTGGTGTCCTAGAGTGGTTAAGAAGTTTTCTTCCCATCCACATCATTGCAAGTTCAATCCTACAGTGTAGCATCTTGGGTAAGAATCTGTTACTGTAGCTTCAAATCCACCAAACCCTTGTGAATGGATTTGGTTTACAGAAACTGAAAGAAGCCCATGATATATATTTTCTTTTATCCTTTTATGCATTTCACCCCTAAGGCTGTGACCATGCTGGAGCACTGCCAACATATGCGTATGTGTGCATGTTTGTGCCTCATTGTTTTGGCATTGTGGATAGTTGTCAATGAGTGTCACTGCCAAACAAGCTGTATTGTTCACTTCTAATATTCTGTAGAATCATGCCCAGGAAATATTATTTTGTTTGGAAACTGATGAAGGTTGGTGACAAGAAAATTGACCTCCATAAATTCCATCTCACCCAGGCAAACATGGAAAAGTGAACATTAAAACGATGGTGATGATGATGGCTCTGCATGTTACCCAGCGTTTGTTAAATTTCAACTCACAATTTATATTACTATAAGAGCACTCCATCAGTTACGATGATGAGGGTCCCAGCAGATATGATCAATGGAATAGCTTGCTTGTGAAATTAACGTACAAGTAACTGAGCATTCCACAGACATGTGTACCTTTAGCGTAGTTTGCAAAGAGATTCAGAGTGACACAGTGTGTGACAAGGCTGGCCCTTTTTTGAAATACAGGTACAACTCATTTTTGCCAGCTGAGTGGACTGTAGCAACGTAAAATAAAGTATCTTGCTCAAGGACACAATGCATCGCCAGGAATAAAACTCACAACCTTACGATCATGAGCCGAATGCCCTAACCACTAAGCCATGCGCCCTCACTTTATATTACTATTACCAGCAAAAATGGCAATTCATCTAAATCTTATTTTAAAGCAACTGGAAGAAAAAAATTAGATCTAATATTACAGAGCTCCTCTCCAAAGATTGTATATTTATACACTTTTTGCCAAAGCTACAATTTGCTAAAACTTGTTTATTTTGTTTTTGTTTGTTTTACTTGTTTTTTGTCGCTGTTGTTTTGGAATTACAACTGTAAAGTGGACAATGTTACAGTTAGAATACATATACTTGTATAGATGTGGACACATACAATGATTAGGAACAATATTTCAAATTGCTTCCAATATTTTTTTATCCTTACTTCAAGAAAATGGCTATTTCTTTTGATCAATTGTGGTTCATAACTTTGATTATGGCTTTATTTGGGTCCCTGCAAATCTGGTTCTGCAATAAATGGAAATGAATAATAAGATTTCTCACGACATCATCATATGGTATTCTGTTTCCATGGTCTAATGCCGTTACCAATGTTTATACATTCCCATACATTAATTTTTATGCTATTTATTTATTTATTTGAAAAAGGAAATTTTTCTCAACTATTTTGGCTAGTTCTGAAGATATAAGACATTGCTGAACAAGCATTTTAATCCATCATTCATGAGTTCTGTCTGTGATCTTGATCATGTTATCAGCAGAAAACACATTTTCTATGTTTTCAAAATCTCTATGAACTGTGTATGGAATTTAGTAAATCCAGCTTCAAAGTTAGAAAACATTTTCTTCTCTTCAAAAATAATACCAAAAAAATCAATTTTGCTACGATTAATTTTGGTTTTATGGTGGAATATAGTACCTTATTTTCTAAGTTTAAATTTCTCAAAACTTTTCTTTCACTGATTTGAAAACTACATCACTGATTTTTGTTTGTGCTTAAATTAAATATATTTTTTTTAAGTTTGTATAATCTGCATTGGGGAAAAAAGGAGAAAACAATAAATAATTTTGGTTTCATTACACTTTGATAAGTAAATCGTCATCACACATTCATCAAATGCCAAATCTGTGAAAAACGTTATACTCTGCCAAATAGATTCGACAATAACTTGTTCTTGTCTAGAATTGGCTGTAGAGTAGTCAGCCTTGGCTATGTTCATTTGTTGATAAATTTTCAAGGCTAAGTAGTATGGTTTATTCATTTGGCCTATTATTATTATTATTATTATTATTATTATTATTATTATTATTATTATTATTATTATTGTTATTATTATTATTATTATTTTCATTAGCATCTTCTTTCAATTCTGTTTCCATTTCTTGTCGAGTATCTTCCTGACACCTAGGACAGAGAAATGTATTGTATACATTGGTATGCAGTATACATTATTATTATTATCATTATTATTATTATTATTATTATTATTATTATTATTATCATTATGTTTCATTTTTGTAAATCCCAAATAGATGTTAAAATGATCAATTCATTTCAGTTAGGGAGTAGTCAACAAGTCAATAATGATCCCTTCTTCTCCTATGCCTTAATACAGACAAGACTTTTCTTAAAATCCTTGCTGTGCCAAGAAGTGTTTGTCTTCTGCATTCTCTGTAAACCTTGCACCAATTCCAATTTCATTTACAAGCTTCTCAAGATTCTACAATATGCATCTCACTGCTCCAATCACCTCTGAAATCCCCAAAACCTTCTTCATCCCCCACCACTTTCCAATCCCTTCCTTCAGTGACTCATACCTCTCAGAATCATTAACATGTCAGGCAAAATGCTTAGCGGCATTTTGTCTGTCATTACATTCTGAGTTCACATTCTGCTGAGATTGACTTTGCCTTTCATCCTTTCGGAGTTGATAAATTAAATACCAGTGAAGCACTGGGGATCGATGTAATCGACTAATCCCCTCCCATAAAATTTTAGGCCTTGTGCCTGTAATAGAGATGATTATTATTATTATTATTATTATTATTATTATTATTATTATTATTATTATTATTATTATCATTATTATTTTCATGTTTAATACAGTTACATATTACATATGCATATTGTAGGGCTACAATTTAATAGGCAACAATAATTTCATATATCCTGCTGCTTTGATTAAATTCTGTAATTGTTGACCAACAGTACAGACAACAACAGTCACAAAGAACTCAATACTAGGATAAGAGTATTATAAATAAAAACTAAAGTTGAAAATAGTTCAAAAGTATTGCTTACAGTTTCATCTGTGAATCTTCAGAATTGCAATTTTGAGAGTTCAATAGATAGAACTGCAGTAAATTATAATTCTGAACTCTTTCAACTATATTCCATATTTATATTTGGTAAACATTTCACCAACGCCTATTTTCTGAGCTATTCAAGTTAATGGTTTGTTTTCTGGTAGTTGCCTAATGCAATGTGGTGTGATGTTCTACATAAATTCTGTTATGTACACTGTTGCAGGTTTATTGTGTATATTGTATTGTTGATGGTTAATTATGTATGATGTATAATAACGTAAATGTCCTTAACTTATACCAAAGGCATCCTACTAAAAACCTCGCCTTGTTTGTTGAATCATTGCCAATGTAGCCAGTTTTATCTTTGATTCCTTTTATTTCAACTGTTTTTGTTTTTCCACGCTTTCCTTCTTTTTCTTTCTTTTTTGATTCATTTTTCAACACACTCCACATTCTAGGTCCGATATTTCTTGTTTCAGAAGGGGACGGGAACAATGACGCTTTGGCTTAACATGCTTTCAAAAGTACCCAACCATTTGTAAACCACTGTGTGCGCTGTCTATTTACTGCGTAAGTACATTCCATAGTGACTGTCCACCATATCATTGGATTGCAACTAAATATTTGTTTCTTGGCACCAAATAATAATTTATTTAGTGCATAAATGTCTAATGTTACTGCTTCACTCAGTAATTTTAAATAATGCGCAGGTTTTTTTTTTTCCTTTCTATTTTACAATAGATTAACTTTTTAATCTGCAAACAATAGATTTAATGAAAATAGTTCAAAACATAACACTTGTTTTTTTCTTTCTTTGTACACAACCTCTAAAACTATGCTTTGCTTCCTGTTCAAAGCATAGGAAATGAAATATTGGAATGTGTATCAACTGAATTTATTTCAGAGTTAAAAATCTAATCTTAAGATTAATACATAATATATTTATATCTATATTCCCTATTTAATTTATCATCTTCTATTCAGGTTAGCAATATTTTAAATAGAGGCATACATTTAACTCTGTTGATACATAATGTAGTAGTATATACCATTATATAACGATTGTTATACTCAAGTAACTCTTATAAAATTTGCTTTCATATGGAATATTTATACAGGGAAATCTTTTGTTCAATTATTGAAATAGTTGTAAAAGATGTTCTCCAAAAATATTTGAATAGAATATATATTAACCAATGAAAACATCATCTGAATACACAACAGTGATACAAGCCTGTTTTTCTGAAAGCTTATTGAGATTTAGGTTCGAGTGAATATTATCAGATTACATATTGAACCATTAGTCTTGTGGGATTCTATAAACTCTCCTTTAAAACATTATTGAATGGGTTTTATCTCATAATAGAAGTAAATATTTATTTGCTTTTTCATATATTTATGATTACCCCTCCAGGTAATCCCATTTGATCTCTGCTGAGGATTTAACACACCAACTGGTGTTGATGCTAGTTGTTGTTGTTGACAAAACAAATTAATTGAGTTGGGGTTTTTTTTGCTGGTTCAACCATTTTTTTGAATTATCAATAAATTCTCCTCATGCTTCTTTGCTATTTAAAAAAAAACCTAATTTATTTATGATTAGAGAAAACTGACTATATTGTAAAATTTGTGTAATGCATTGATTATTTTTTTTATTTACCACCCAATTAATTTAGTAGATATTCCAACTAAATTTATGAATCAGTTGTATTCCCAAACCAAATATTTATTTATATTTTTATCTATACATAAAATCATTATCATAACCATCATTATCATCATCATCATTATCATTATTATTATTATTATTGTTATTATTATTACAAAAATTATCATTCGTAACATTATTAGTACTACCACACACAAATGCACATTAGTTACATGATTGTGATTATAAACTTGACATCAATTCACAATGAGGTCATATTTGGACAAGTTACATCAGCCATTTACTTCAATATAATTAGCTTGCTTAGATAGCCTTAAATAGGTTTCAACTAGTAGTAGAGATGCAAGCTACAGCTAACTAAATAGTACCACATAGTAATACTTTATGACGTATTAGTTACTGGACAATTCCATAGTATTAAAAGATCACCGATTCTGCTTAAAAAGCAAAATGGTTAACCACTGGGGTTGATAAATGTATAAAAGATGAGAAACTAATGTGATTGATTCTCAACATAAAGAAATACTTGCTTAGCAATAGCATTTAATTTATATGATGTTTTCCAATACATCAGTCATGCCAGAAAACCAAATATCATCAAAACCAGTTTACAAAGGTTCATAGAATGCATGCAGATCTATAGATGTCTTACTTGACAAAAATATTCATACCAACATTAACATAAAATTAAGACATTTTGAAAATTATCAGTTGTTATGAATATTGCTTTTAATTTAAATTAATTATTCCATTTAATTACATGAGAAGATTTAAAATGATGCATTAAAGAATAAATGTAAAATATCCAATATTTCATAATGGAAAGGATTTTTCTCTAAAAGATTGGTTTATAGTTTTGGTTTGCATTGCTTATTTAGTTTCTGTGTCTGAATCTCTAGAATTACTGAGTGATCAAATGTGTGTGTATGTGCGTGTGTGTGTGTGTGTGTGTGTGTGTGTGTTCTTTTTGGTTCTGCTGTGCGTCATGTAAAAATATTGCAGCATCTTAACATCTAGTATCACAAAATTCTTTGAATGTAGGAAGCTGTTTTTATTGATATCTATGAGACAACACAGTTTTACACACACACCCACAAGCACCCCCCCCCACACACACACATGTACACATCTATGCTTACCAATTTGTAAAGTGGAACCTGTTTTGTAATGTGATGCTGGAATTGAGTGCCCTGCTGCATATCATGGTTGATGTCCTCTCTGATCAATGTTGTATGAATATATCTATAAAGATTTCTTATATTTTCAAGAGAATGCAAGTATGGCAAAATGGTTAGGAAGTTCATTTCACAATCAAAAGGTCATGGGCCCAATTGCACCGTATGGTATTTGGCAAAACTGTTTTTACAACACCAATGGGCCAAGCCAAGCCTTGAGTGAAACTGGATTGATAGAAACTCTATGGAAGCCTGATGAAGAGATTTTGGACCTATGATTTTAAGACCCCTCCTCATCACTGTGTCATGCTAATTCTGCCAGAAAATTACATTAAGTGGACACATGTCTGTGGAATACTCATCCACAAAGATGCTAACAAGAATCACATGCTCAATTTGTTAATTATATTTGTTTAATTGTACATCTTCAGTTCACTATGGATCATCATTTCACAACCATAGAGTTTCGTCTATTGCAACAGCAAGTGTGGTTCAACCATTGCAATCATCATCATCATCATCATCATCATAATCCTCATTGCCATTACCACCACGACCATCACCACTGTTGTTTCACACCTCCTTTCCATACTGGCATGGACTACTTGGTCATATTCTTCTCTTCTAGATGGTTCAGAGGCCCATATCTCACTAGTAGGAGTCATTTGTGAATGGTGGTGTGGTGGGGATGATTTCAATGGGCAGATGCCCTTCCTAACACCAACCACTTTAAACATTTTTATGGTACCAGCGCTGGTGATGATGTTGTTACAGCTTCAACAAGAACAAAGCATTCTCACAACCCTACGCTTAGCAGAGTGTTCAGGGCGCATGCTATTGTGATGTCAAAACTACAAGGGTTAGAAGCAACAGAATGATGGATAGCAAGAGATAGATAAACACAGAGAGTAATAAATGGTGGGGGTGGGTGATAAGAAGGGACCATGATTGAGGGTTGAGTGATGAGTGGGTTATGAGTGATGAGAGGCTGTCAAGGGGGTAAAAAATGTAACCTTAAACAGCATGTGTGGGTATATATGTATATGTGGGTATGTATGTGTGTATGTATGTATATGTATGTGTGTGTGTATGTATGTAAGTGTGTTTCTATCTATCTATCTCTCACTATCTTTCTCTCTCTCCCCCTCTCCCTCTCTGTTTCTCGCTCCATTGAATCAACAGCATTTAAACAATGTCAGCTATCTTTTTTATCATTCAGTGTGCATTGAGGACCACCATTATTCAACATGACTTCCTTTTTTCTAAAACAGCAGTGTGTGATTACAGCACGATTTGACTGCAATATCTAGCATGCTGAGTCACCTTGTAGAGTCTCTTTTATCAATGTGGGATAATTCTTTTCGTACAAATAGGTTTCTTTATTCTTTTACTCATTTTTCTTTCACTCTCTCTCTCTATCTTTCTTGTTTTATATATATATATATACACACATATATATATGTATGTATGTATGTATGTATGTATACAGACAAACCTACAATGGCTAAATATGTTAACATCAACTTAAAGACCCACTAACAGTCACCTATACAAGTCCATCTGTCTGTTATAAACTTACACGTTTGCGTACATAGATCACACTGATTTACATATATGTTATCATGTATGTATATACATATATATATATTTAGATATGTATGTATATATGTATGTATGTGCAAGTATTATACACATGTGTGACTGTGTGTTTGTGTGTGTATGTGCGTGCATGCATACGTATTTGTTTTATCTTTCATTTATTCGACAAAATTTATTCCTCCGAGTATGTTTAAGCCTTATCAGTGTTGTTTGGAGCTGAGAACATGTATTGATTGCCAATATTT
The DNA here is from genome assembly GCF_006345805.1 of Octopus sinensis. NCBI lineage: Eukaryota > Metazoa > Mollusca > Cephalopoda > Octopoda > Octopodidae > Octopus > Octopus sinensis. The sequence continues at coordinate 27,760,866 of NC_043009.1, read as the reverse complement.
ATTACTAATCAGTAATAAGTACTTCTGCTGTTATAAACACTGCAAGATATGTCAGTTATTTTCATTTTTCTCTTATCTTGCGATATTATATGTTTTTGAAGTTTCCACACTTCAACGTTTGCTCTTGTAGCAACCTTACACACAGTATGTTTATTTCTTTTAAACTACCAAAAATGACCTTTGTTAAGGGTAACTCTTTCCAGACCATTTTTGCCATCAGCATGTTATCTCTTCGAATTTAACCTTTGACGTATGAGAAATATCTTTCTGAGTTTTTTTTTTTTTTCCTTTGTCTTTAGTTATGTAGGCCTTCTCTGCTTTTCGTGTTATGATATCCAATGGTTTTCAGATTATTCTACTTGATTAACCCATCTATAACAGAAACTCATAGTTTAGTATCTTTGGTAAATTATTCCAAAGAGATGCTCTACTTTTAATGAATACCATACATAGTTTTAATTAAAGTTAATTTACAGACTGTGATAGCGACAGGTGTGGCTGTGTGGTTAAGAACCTAGCTCCATAAGCACATGGTCTTGTGTTCAATTCTGATGCATGGTACCTTAGGCAAATTTCTTGTTGCATAGCCATGGGCTGATCAAAGCCTTATGTGTAAATTTGGTACATGGAAACTAAAAGCAGCCTGCCATATATTTGTATGTGTATATGTTCTATGTATGCGTGAAGGTGTGTGTGTGTGTGTGTGTGTGTGTGTGTGCATGCAGCTTTGACTTGACTTCCTGTGATGACTGCAAATGAGCATCCCTATCATAGAGCCTTATTAGCATTGTTGCTCATTTCCAATCTTCCATGAAAAATGTGTGGCCAAGGAGGGGGTATATTGTCTCACTTGGGAAACAGATGAGATAAGGGTTGGCAGTGGTAAGTGCATCCATCCATCCAGCAATAGAAAATCTGTCTCAAGAAGTTCCATTTGACCCATGCAAGCATGGAAACTGGACGTAATACAAAAGTGATGATGATGATGATGATGATATTGACAACAACAATGGCGACGACGATGAGGACAACTATGACGATAATGTTGAGGATGACAGCAATGATGACAGTGTAGTTTGAATGAAGTATCACGTGATTGCAGTTGTTATAAGATTCTTAAATTCCAAGACAATGGAAATTGGAAATGGAAAAGTGAAATAAGAAGCAAGGAAGACAAAACAACAGTTTACACTTTACCCTATATTTCAATATCTCAGGATCAAAACCCCTTTATCGAGAGAAAATGGAGAATGGCTACATGCTGATATCTTTTACTCAGATATATGCAAGGAGATGATTGTTACATGTGCTGACTAGTATTGTTAAAATAGCCAACCCACTTCATGCAGTTTAGGACTATTGTTCATAGATGGATTCAATTTATTAATGAAAATAGCTTTCTTAAATCTCAAATACTTGATGTTCTGTTATCTTGACGATAACTGTGATGTCATGGATGTTGTATGTCTCTGGGGGCTTCATAAATGTGCACTTGCATACATGCTCTGTAATGCAAATATGCATTTTTCTGACATACGAATGTCACTTGAGCTGGCAGAATCATTAGTGTATCGTATGAATTATATTTGAATTCAAATCCTGCTGAGGTCAACTTTGCCCTACATCATATTGGGACTCAGTAATATAAGATACCAGTCGAGTACTGGAGTCGTATTTGGTTTACTGCCACCCACCCCCCACTTCCACCACCCAAAAATGCTGGCCGTGTGCCATAATTTGAAACAATATTAGTATTCCACACGGAATGTCATAGGAACACTAGTGTAGCTGGTGGGGGTGGTCTGCACCCGGGTGGCACTTTTAAAGGGGTGACACTTTTGGGTCTGCTGTAGGCAATATGTTTTTGTGGGGTCTGGGAGAAGCAAATGGAAGGGCCGACCTGGGAGGCACACACTAGCTATGCTAATGCATAGGAAGGTAGCTTTTCTCTGTTACCTTTTACTTGTTTCAGTCATAAGGCTCTGGCCAAGCTGGAGCATCACCTTGAAGAATTTTTAGTTGAATGAATTAACTCCCACCTAGTATTGTTTTAAGCTTGGTGCTTATATAATTGGTCTCTTTTGACAGACCTCAAAGTTATAGGAACATAAACGAACTAATACTGGTTGTCAAACAGTGGTGGGGAACACAGGCACAAAGACACACACATATACATATATGACAGGCTTCTTTCAGTTTCCATCAACCAAATCCACTCACAAGACTAGTAATGTCTTCTACTTTAGTCTAAGGTTATAGTGGAAGACACTTCCCCAAGGTACCATATGGTGGGACTGAACCTCGAACCATGTGGTTGGGAAGCAAACTTCTTATATTTCCCTTTGAAAAGAAGCTTGTATCTGAATTTCTACAGCTGTTTCAAATGTATTAGTGATTGTCTTCTCAGAATGAAAATATAACCATCTATAATATTTCAAAATATATAAGCAACTTTTTCAATTTCTTCTTATTAACTCTGTTTAACTTATTCTTTATTATATATATTTTTTAAGTATGCTTTTACTGAACTGCAAAGTCCTCCAGCTTTTCTTTCTGTGAAGTTTTACACACAAAATCGTATAACTAAAATACTTCAGCAAACCTTTCAATGTATCGCCAATGAAACCTTATAACTTTCTCTTGTCATTTCTTAACATATAAATTTTTCTATAGCAACAAAAGATTTTGCGGGGCTAGCAACTTTATTTAGAGTATTCAACCATGTATTACACACACACACATACACACGTATATATGTTGTATGTAATGTACAGCTTTGTGGTAGATTCAGCATAGTTATTAAAACACATAAACACAGTTACATTCCCATTTAGTACATTATTATTATTATATTTATTATTGTTGTTGTTGTTATTATTATTATTATTATTATTATTATTATTATATTATTATTATTATTATTATTATTATTATTACTACTACTACTACTACAAGACTATTATATATTATAAGGTATCAAAGTCTTTCATCTTACGTCTCTGACCTGGTCACTGATAATCTACTTGACTGTATTTGGCATTGCCGTTTTTGTTGCTTAACCTCGGGTCAAACCTGATAGAGCAGACTTATGATCAAAAGCACCGTTTCTGTTGAAGTCAATTGTTAACTTTATATTTCTTTTTTCCTCCCTTGCTCTTCTCTTTCTCTCTCTCTTTCACTCTCTATCCCACTCTCGTTCTTTCTCCTGTTCTTTCTTTTCCTTTTCCTTCCTTGCCGATGGTGTCTTGTTTTGCTAAAGTATCTGCCATAAGCCAAGAGCTAACAAAAACGAAAAGTTGAAGACTTTTATGCAAATACTATAATTTTTATTAATAAAACATCAAAAAAAAACTGCTGTATTTGATTCAAATATTCAAAATGTGCACCACCTTCTGCCACCAAACACGTTTTGTAATCTCTTGGGTAACGATCAACAAGCTTTGAGACATAAATCAACTGTCAAATGCCACAACAACAGCAAACGAAAGGAAAAAAGGAAAAGAAAGAACGGTTTGGTCACCGTTGGTATGCCTTTGATAATATGGCCTTTCAATATGGCTGAGCTGGTATTAACTGACACCACACTAAACTGATGCACGACTTAACAGAAATGGTAGCCACATCTACCTCAAAAGAAATGACAGATTGTATGAAGTCGTCCTTGATACATTGTCTCTGAATAGAGAAAAATAAATTAAGTTTGATTTCAAATTAATAGATATAAATTTGCTTCGTTTTGGGTTTTTTGTTGGTTTTTATTATTTGTGTTTTTTCCCATTTACATTATTTAACTTTGGTCAGTGGAAGAAGAATGCTTGAGCCCATTGCTTTTGCTGGCCTTTTCAAATTGATGAGATTGATGCAGATAATCTTCCCTCTTCAATAATGTAGGTTGATGGTAGCAAGGAAAATGAAGACAGATAGGGAATTCTAGAGAACCGAAATTTTGTAGAGTAAGGACTGATTATAATTAGTGGGGAATCTGAGGAATAGACATAATACAGACATTGACACGAAGTGGCAGAACTGGAATGGAAATGTCTGTGTGAAGATGGTACATGATGAACTTGCTCCAAAAAACAAAAATCATTGAAGTAATGGCATGAAAGACAGATATTTAAATATGTTGGTGAATAACTATGTTAATGATAATGTATGAGCACTAACTTAACTGTTGCTTTTTTTGTGTGGAAGGCAAACCTGAGTAAATTAGATGTTATCAATACTGTACATCCACTTACTGTTTCTCTTGTTACTACTTCAATACCTACAATGAAGTCTATGTTTTACTGAGGAGGTCTAATAAGACTGAAACATACCCAACATGATTAAAATGATATCTCATTATGGAGCTAATATTATCTTTCCCTCTCTGCTCCACTATGACGATCGCCATTATCATGGCGGTTTGACTTGGTAGCATATAACATGCTTTCACCAATTGTTTTTAGACGTTTATGTAGCCAAAAACAAGTATACATCTTTCTTGGCTCACTCTCACCCTTGACTTGGTGGAGCATCCAAGATGTGACAGCTGTGTAGACTGAAGTAATCTTTTATCTTTTAATTGTTTCACTCACTGGACTGCTGCTATGCTGGGGAATACTGCGCAGAAAAGGATTTAGTTGAACAAATCAAACTCAATGCATATTTTCTAATCTGGCACTTCTGTTAGTCTCTTTTGCCAAACCACTAAGTCATGGGGGTGTAAACAAAAATCAACACCAGTTGGCAAGCGGTGGTGGAAACAAAGACAAAAGGCACATACACACACACACACATACACACACACAAACACACACACATATACATACATACATACACATGTACACATATGCATGCACACCCACATACATACATACATACATAGGTACACATTTACACACATATATACACACATAAATACATACACACATATACACACACACAGACCAGCCGAAGTTGCGAAGATGATCCAGTTCTTGACTGAAGATTAAGGGATTCGAATGACCTGTCCGTGTTTTTTTGTATCGTCTATCTGGATGTTTTGTTGTCCCCTTTTGTATCACTTAGTTGTCCGGATGTTTTGCGTTCTTGTCCCATTTTGTATTTTATTCTATATATATATACATACGTACACATATACACACATGCATGCACACATACACATGCATGCTCGCATATACATACATAAGTACACATATACACACACATGTATGCACACATACATGTGTGCATAAAGGCGAGCGAGCTGGCAGAATCGTTAGCACGTCGGGCGAAATGCGTAGCCGTATTTCGTCTGCTGTCACGTGTTCTGGGTTCAAATTCTGCCGAGGTCAACTTTGCCTTTCATCCTTTTGGGGTCGATAAATTAAGTACCAGTCACGCACTGGGGTCGATGTAATCGACTTAATCCCTTTGACTGTCCTTGTTTGTCCCCTCTATGTTTAGCCCCTTGTGGGTAGTAAAGAAATACATGTATGCACACATATACACATGCATACAGACACACAGAGGCAAGTAAAAAATACAAAACAAGAAAAAACAACAAAAGTCAATTGGATGTACACAGTGAATATATTAGATCGATGCTCAGTGAAAGTTATAGATGGTAAAAATAGTAGTGGAAATGACATTCCAAGTATGACACTTCGTTGGAATGAGGAAAATGATAGGCTTCTACACAGTTTCCATGGGCCAAATTTACTCATAAGGCATTCGTCAAGCCTGGGTCTATGGTAGAAGACAGTTGATGAAGGTGCTACAGAATGAAACTGAACCTGCAACCATGGGCATTGCAACCAAGATCATGTGGTTGTAATGCAAACTTCTTAACTATGCATCCCCACCCATGCTCATAGAGAAAAAATAACTTGCTCAACTGCACTCCTCAGTCCAGGAATGGAACTCTCAAACATAGGACCATGATCCAAACACTCTAACCACTGGACAACACACTTTATTTTCACTGCATAATTATTTCTAATACGAATTTTTTTTTATAGTCATTACATTAAATATGTTAATACTAACTTAACGACTGTTTTTCATGCAGATGCCATCATCGAGTAATTAGCTTCAGTTAATTACTTTTTTTTAAATATGTTACATTATTTTGAATATGCTAATTTCCTTCGCCTACTCATGTACATTACTATGCATCTATTTAGTGATTCTTTCATCACCACTTCAGTAAATGCTCTCATATTTATGCTTCAGTGACGAAGCCTAACAGCCTCGGATATTAAAATTAAATCTGAAATTAATGTAGAACCCACTCTCACCTCTTCTACAACAGCAATCCTAACATCTATTCTGTTTCTAATAAATTATTCTTTTATTCTTTCATTCTCTTATTCTTTTACGTGTTTCAGTCATTGAGACCTGTGCTGGGGCATTATCTTGAAGAGGTTACTCAAACAAATTGACCCCTGCATTTGTTGGTGTTGTTGTTTTTCTGTCTGGTACCTATTACGTTTCTACTGGTATCTTGAGCTGAACTGTTACATTGTGGAGATGTAATCAAACCAACATTGGTTGTGAGTGAGAGAGAAGAACTAATACAAACAGGCACAGACTCATGTATACATACAGTTCTATATGCCCACAGGCATATGGCGCAATGGCTAAGAGTGCAGGCTACTAACCCCAAGATTCCAAGTTCGATTCCAGGCAGTGACCTGAATAATAATAATAATAATGATAATGATAATAATAATAATAATAATAATGATAATGATAATAATAATAATAATAATAATAATAATAACATCGAAAAATACCTTAGGAATGAGAACCCAGGTTCGAAATTTCCCCAAGACACCTGATGAAGGCTGGAGGGTATATCAGTTGAAACATTGTGTTCACAACAAACAAGATGAGGACAAATATCTGTCAAATGTAAATAATGTAAATAATGTACATGTATACATATATTCATCCATATAAATATACAGATATACATGTACATGGTATCAAGACAAAATCCCCCCAGATAAATTTTAAACAAAAATATCTACTAATAAATATTAAAAATCTTTTCATAAAATTTCCCTTTCCTAAAATACTTCTATTGTAAAGAAAGAACAATATCCTGAGGGATATTAACAACTGGGGGGAATTTTGTCTGGTGGGGGATTTTGTCCAGTGGGGGATTTTGTCTGGAAGGGGTGGATTTTGTCCTAGTACCCATGTACATACGTGTATGTGTGTGTGTGTGTGTCCAATGAGCTTCTATACAGTTTTTCATCTATCAAATTAATTGAAGAGGCATCGGTTGGGCTGAGGTTGCTATAGAAAAAGACACTTGACCACAGAGTTGCATAATGGGACTGAACCTGAAACCACAGGGTTGTAAAGCAGACTTGTTACCAAGTGCCTACCTAAACAACTGAAAAACTTGATATACTTTGAATTAATAACTGAAACGTATCACAATTTCGGCACCACCCTTCCAAACATGCACAACAATATACAATGTCTTCCTTCTTGTGATCAATATGCGGATTTATTCAAACTGTGTCATCCTTTATAATATATTATTGCCACAAAGAAGAATAGGAATAATATATATGTTTCTATATTTTTCAATTGAAGAAATATATATAAAAAACAAAACTTAAGAAAAAAAAGGTAGAAGACAGTGTAGTGAAAGAAATAGATTTACATTGTCTATATAGTAAAAAATATACCATCACCATTTTATTTAACATACAGCAGGATGTATATATATAGAACAAGACCACTATAGATTAGCTTCATGAGAGAGCCATCTCAGAAGGATACAGTCATTTTTTCTCATTGTTTTATTATGTGTATGTGTGTGCATGTGTATAACTATATTTATCTTTCCATCTATCTATCTATCAACATATGTGTGTGTATATATATGTATATATATACACACACATAAATGTATGGATATGTGTGTATATATATATATATATACATATACATAAATATATATATATATATAAATGTGTGTATGTATGTATTTATATGTATATATTTATGTATGTATATGTATAGGTGTGTGTATATATATATGTATGTATATATATATATATATATATATATTCAAAGGCATCAGCATTAATTGATAACATTTATAATATTGATAGTCTCATCTCCATTTTTGACCTGTCTACTACAATACTACTTATACACACACACACACCCACACACACACACAAATATCTGGCTCCAATATTTCTAGTTGTTTATTGAAAGCCGGATATTCTGTGAAAATCCGAGAGTATTTTGTAGTCGTGTTTTTTTCTGTGGCTCTTCACAGTAAGCATCCAGTGGTTCAAACAGCTGAATCTTTAATTAAGAAATGGACATGTGGCTGGTTGAATATTCCAGAGTCACATATATATGTATCTTAATGTTCACAAGTAGGATCGGTGTGATACAATGTGACATGACCTCACCTTTGACTTACAGATAATACAATCCAGAGAGAAACAGATAGAAAGAGAACACTAAACCTCAGTATTAGAATGATACTTTCTTTATCAGTTGCAGAAAAGCTGGAGGGCAAAATCGACATAACTGGGTCTTGAACTCAGATCACAGAGAGCTAGAATGTATACTGCAATGCAGTTTATCTAATGATCTATTAATTCTACTAATTGATAGCCTTTTTCTCAAGCATTTATGAGAGAAATCATCTCAAAAATAAGGCACTGGTTGGAAGTCTTTTTTTCTAAAGTGTTTACTCCATTTAAGTAAAATTATAGTCTCTGGAGACTGTTTCATTTTTGAGTTGTTGGAACACACTAAGGATGAGGCAAAATGTTACATCTCTAGCAGCTCTAAACCATAACAAAAGGAAAAGTGTCACCATAAAAGACATCAATGTCATCAGAAATATGGCTAGGCCAATCAATACAGGCTGATGTATTATGGTCCATACTTTGAACTTTAAGCAAAGTGTGTGATTTTCCCACACTTTGTTGAAGGTTCTAGAAAATATGGCTTACAGTTATAAAAGCTAGCAAATTCAACTTCAGTCCAGAGTCACTTAGTAAGCTACATGAAACTAACTCACTTTTTTAGTGAGCTGGTCTCGCATACTCTTTTACTTATTTAATATGCTTTTGTTCTATTCAAGAAAAGGTACCAAATTTCAGTTGTTATCTCAAATAACACACAGTGGATTTAATTCCTTCTACCTCTTTGTATTCAGTGACTATACACTACTTTCAAAACATTATCTATGTTGTATTATAGAAGATTCATAACTGATATATTCATCGTTTCATGAATGTTATTCGATAAATTAGCTATGAGTACTCATGTAAATATATAGGAATAGTATATGAAAATTCAGATAAATATTCATGTGGTTATTCTTTTCACATGCATCCTACATGATACTTGTGTGCTACCATGCAAAGCATCTGATGTAAAGGATATAAAAATACTTATTTATAAACATGAAATATCATAAGTTTCCATCATCCATTTCCTACTCTTTATCATTTTTCATGCAAAAATTCCTTCCCATTCTCATCATCAGCAAGTTACTATTCTGCTGCTGCTGCTGCTGCTGCTGCTGAGGCTGCATTTTCTTCTTACATGTTGGCATGGGTATGAAATGGAAACATTCTATTTTCTAAGGGAACTCTAACAAATATAAAAATATGAATACTTTTCAACTGAGCACATCTCTTTCCTAGAGTCTATCTCTCATTGCTAAAAAGACGAAAGCAATCATAGAAAGACAATATTTTATTTTTAGTTCCTGGTTGGGTTTTTTATTTAATTTTTATTTTGCTTTTGTTACTTTCGGAACTGCAATTATTCCTATTTCTGGTTTCGACTGTCAATAAAGTTAGTCAGCAACCTGATGTGCTGCCTGTTATCAATTTTAAAGATTCTAAAATGACATGAAATCAAATAAATTTCTTTTTGCATTCAAAATCTTCAGTTTTACGCTAAGAGTTAGATACTTTTTCTCTAACCTAATGAAAATAAATCATATTTTTTCTCGATAATGCAAATACGTCGACACTAAATTATAAACATAAAGCTAAGCGATTAGAAGTGATGTTTGATGAAAAGCATGTTTGTACAACTGAGGAATTTATAATCTCCACAAAATGTATCTTATTGTAAAAGACAATAAGAATCATTAATGGTTTTCTATGGCATTTATATTAGACTTTAATTCTTATAAAATATTAACTGACAAAAACTTTATGATGAGATTTAGTAGGTTGAAACTGAAATAATCATGTTCTCTGTGTATGTGTGTGTGTGTGTGTGTGTATACAGAGAAAGAGAGGAAGATACATGTACATGTATATGCATATATATATATATATATGCATATATGTGTGTGTGTGTATATATAAATATATATATGTATAGAGAGAGAGAGAGAAATATATATATATATATATATATATATATATATATATATATATATATACACAGAACAATAGAGAGAGGCATGTATATAGAGAGGCACATGTTTATATGTGTATATGCATGAAAGCATGCACATGAATGTTAACATTCCTTGTTGTCATTATGACTAGTCATTTGGAAACTTCTGGAATGAAATATTCCATTCTTTAATTCAAAAGGTGAAGTTTGATGACAGGAAAAGCATCCAGTCATACAGTTCTATCACGAAAATCTCTCCATCTAAATACATTGTTATTAATCTTCTGAGGGTTTTTTCTTTTTTAATAAATCCTTTTAATTTCTGATAATGCAGTTTTAATCATTTTTATGAATTTTGGTGTAAGGCAAATACCAGTAATACACAGGTGAATTGAGTAGACTTTCATTTAAATGGTTGGTATAAACACACTGAGATTTATCTATTTAAAAAGTTCTTGTTTATCTGACCATTAATAATCAGCAAAAATTTCTCTCCACTGTTTCTGTCAGATATTCACTAAAGCTGAAAAATAATTCAATTTTAGTTAGGATTTTCCTTACTCTCTTTTGTAACAAAAACATTGTCAAAAATTCTGTTCTTTAAGATTATCATTATTATAACTGAATTATTGACAACATATTATTATTAAGGCTATAACACACAAATTTTGCATTGTTTTAGCATCCACCAATAAAATCTATATCACCACAGATCTTTTTTGTTTTCTTATACATTTGTTATTTTAGTGTCTTTTTTTTTTATCTTGCTACAAGGCTTACTAAATTATCATTTATCACAGCAAAACTTTTCATTCATACAAAAACATTAGGGTTTTACACTGAACAAAAAAAATGGCAAAAGAAAAATAACTGAAAAATAAAATCAAAGATCTACAAAAACATTTTCATTGTTTTTCTATTCAATACAGCTAAAAAATTTATATATATAAATAGTATATATATATATATGTGTGTGTGTGTATAAATAGACTATATATATATAAACTATATATATATAGTTTATATATATATATATATCAGAAATAACGTAAATAATATGAAGTCCATACTCTTAAAAAAATTCCTTCATTAGTGAAATATTAACTTTTAAAATTTATTCAGACTTCGTTCTATTTTTTTTTTTTGTCTTTGGTGGAATTTGTAGAGATGATAGTTATGGTGTAGAGAAAGTGTAAATGAGATAAAGGGAGATAATTGCGTAGAGGAAAAGTGCAGGGGATAAAGGAATGTAATGATGGAAGGAGTTTGTAACATGAAAGAAAATTATTCATTTAGTACAGATTGTTGTTTTGTGCAAACCAACTTATTCACCGACTCATTCATTCAATGTACCCACTCCCTTGACAATAAACACCCTACCTACCATCTCTTTTTTATCTTTACTATTTATTCCTCATTCTTATCGTTTGTTTTACTCCATTTCTTTCTCCTTTTTTTATTTCTTTCTTTTAGTGACTGGATAATTGTTTATTTTCTTTATTGTTATTTGATTATTGTTATTTTTTTAAATTCTTTCATTCAATTTTCATCCTTTATTTGTTAATCTAACATTGTCTTAATTCGCTTTGTTCTGTTTTTTCTTTATATTTTTATTCTTCTATCCTTTGTTTTGTTTCCTTTCTTCAAATCAAAGACAATTCTTTCTTCAATTTATTTGTATTTATTTCATTCTTTATCCTTTACTTTATTCATTCCACTCGCTTACTCCTTCACTCACTCTCTTATTGTATATTTTATCTAAAACAAAAAAAATTTGTATCTAAGACAGACTTTAACGTACTTTTTTTTAAAATTATATTTGTTTCTTATTTTTACTAAATATATTTTTTCCAGTTCTCTTCAAATTGACTGTTGGGTTATTCCCCTCTTAGTTTTCAAAATAAACTTTGGTACAGAAACTTCTACACCTCCAACCTTACATGATCATAGATTGTTGCAAGTTTTTCTTTTTTTTTGTATCTTTTTTTGTTTCTTTCATTCACTATTATTTTATCACAAATTCAATAAAAAAACCACGATTTTGTTTTCACTATTTTCTCTTTTATAAATTTCCCTCAGATAAACTCTTCATCTTATTTTCTTTCTCACATTTATCATTTTTGTTTATTTTTTTCTTTCTCCTCATTCATTTTCTCTTTTATTCATATTGTCATTTATTCAACAAATCCCTCAATTATCTGGAACCTCTCCCATGACTTCCGCCTATAAAGTAATGTTGTAATGCATATAATAACAGGGACCTTTTGTGGTTTTCAGTTCTACCGTTATGTATATATTTCAACCTCTTTAATTGACAATACATTACTCATACAGGGAAGAGGCAACCATTCTTTTCGCATTGTTTCACCATAAGTGTAAGCATCTGTATCTGTATGTCTGTATATATATATATATATATATAAGAATGTGTACATGTGTACGTCTGTATCTCTCTCTCTCTCTCTCTCTTTCTCTCTCTGTGCATGCTTCAACAATTATCTGTATTTTTTGTCTTGTTTATTGATTAGATGTGCATGTGAAAGCGTCCAAGTTCTCAGTTGCATTGCTTGTATGCAAATGAGTGTTTTCACGTATGCATTTCTTTCGCACTCACTTTCATATCTTCTTGCGAGCTGACTGTAATCTGACATTGTCCCCTGATTTCTTTTCATCAGCCCTTTTACAATCTCCTTCTCCCTTTTTAAAATTTCCATAAATCCCCTTTTACTGTCTTAGTTTACTTTTTGCCTGATGTTACGATACACCATCAATCTATCTTTTAGCAGCTTGTTTCTAATCTGTTTCATTTTAATTTCAAGTAATCTTCTATTTCCTTCCATTGTAAACACACTTTCTCCCTCTCTTTCTGTCTCTCTCTCTTTCTCATACATATTCCATTGCTCCAGCAAGCAAAACAGGAGGAAACAAAGAAAAACCACTTTTACAAGCAAACACTCCCTTATAATACATTCTTATCTCTTTATTCGTTTGTATGTCTTATTCTAAATTTAATTAGCTTCAATATTGCAGTGAAATCTATACGTATAAAAAAATTAAGACTAAGATTTAAGATAAAGTCTGATAAAATGTCTTGAAATTCAATGATTCCAACAAGAAGACATGTAAAAAAATATCTCTATAAATTTATGTATGTTCAAATCTCTGAAATAAGAACTTAAATTCTTCGACAGAAAAGATCTTCAGTTTTCATATGACACCAAATAAGATTGGATGCAGCACAGATCATGGCAAAATGGTGATTAAATTACATAAAAAATATTATATTCTATGAGATTTTTATGAAAGACTTTTTACTGTATTTTGAATGATTCTTTGATAACATTCTGATCAAACACGTTGATGATGGAAACCACTGATATAGTTTTACAATGACTTAAAGAAATACAATTGCTTGAAAGCAGACAGAGTTTTTAGAACAACCTCGAAGACTTCAGCTTGTATTTGAATGGAAAAACTAGGTGTGTGGCCCAGTGGTTAAGGTGTTGTGCTAGTGATTGTAAGATTGCGGTTTTGATTCCTGGATCAGGTGATGCATTGTGTTCTTTAGCAAAACACTTCATTTAACTTTGCTCCAGTCCACTTGGCTGGCAAAAATGTCCATTTGGGGAATTTTTATGCCCTGAAACTATGAAACTGGGCCTTCTGAATCAGTATAACTTAAGAAGGTTTATCTTTTCTCATAATCACAAGATCATGCTTTCAATTCCTTGACCAGGCAATATGTTGTATTCTTGAGCCGAAAATGTTGCTTCAGGCCTCTCAGCTAATATATGGATTTCAAATTTTGCAGAGGGCCAGCAATTTCGGGAGAGGGGAGGAATAAGTCAATTACATCGACCCCAGTGCTCTCCTGGTTCTTATTTTATTGGCCCCCCCATAATGGATGAAAGGTAAAATCGTCCTGATGGGATTTGAACTCAGAACGTAAGGATGTATGAAATGCCACTATGCATTCTGCCCCATGTGCCAGTGTGCCAACAATGCTGCCAGCTCATTGCCTTGATATATTGATTTCAAATTTTGGTACAAGGCCAGCAATTTTGGAGGAGGAGGTTAAGTCAGTTACATTGACCCCTAGTGCTCTACTGGTACTTATTTTATGAATCCCGAAATGGATGAAAGGTAGAGTTGACCTTTGTTGAATTTGAACTCAGAACATGAGGACACATGAAATGCCACTAAATATTTTGCCCAGCCTGCTAACAATTTTCCCAGCTTGCTACCTCGTTAAAACAATTGAATAAAATATTTATGTATAAAACACAGTGTTAAATAGGTCTTCAAGGGGGTGCTAAAAAGTTCCTGGCTTTAGGGGTATCATGAAAAGCCTGGCTGGAGGCCCAGCCCTCTGAGAATTTTTACAGGGCCTAGAAAATCTGAAGGACTGCTGCAATAAGTGCATTAATCTGAGAGGGGAATATGTTGAATAAAATCATAATTAACTGATCCTCTTGTATCTTCTTTTACTCAAACCAGGAACTTTTCAATACTCTGCCTTGTATGTGTGTATATATATATATATGTCACCATGATAGATCAGTAGCCACTACAAACATTTTTTTTCTCTCCTTATTTCTCTCCTTGTTTCTTTCTGTGTTCCTTTCTGTGGAAGAGCATCAGCTCGAAACGTAAAAGACTTTTTCAATTCCTGAGCGTTACACTAATACATCTGTTCGTTTTCTACACCACCTGTCTTTGTCTTTTGTTTTTTTGTGAATACTCCCCTATATACATTACATATATATATATATATATAATATATATATATATATATATATATATTCAAAGAGAATTAGAGGTTGTGAATCCACCAACTAAGGTATCTCTCTATAAGGGATAGTATCTATCTATAAGTGTATACATGTATATGTGTATATATATATATATACTTTATTTAAAAGCAGCAGAAATTGAACAAAAACTGTCCGACGAACGGGAACGTGAAACTCTGAGTAACAGGTTTTGTTGAATTTCTGCTGCTTTTGAATAAAGCATATTACTCTACCCCTGGTATTTGAGTACTCTTTTTCCACCTTGTTTCACATTTATGTGTTTACTCCGGTATATATATCTATATATATATATATATATATATATATATATATATGTATGTGTGTGTATATATATATATGTGAGTGTATATATATGTATATTTATATATACATAAATTAGCCCTCTGAACTTCTTAGTCCCTCTTCTAAACACCTCTTGTGGTGGTGGTGGTGGTGACGATGATAATGATGACAATCACCCAGCAAGCCTGTACTTGTTCAAGCTATTGACCCACATAACCAAATTCACTAGTGAAGAAGCTCAACTTGAATGGCTCAAACTGGAAAGTTGATGGTCAGTTTTGCATCAAACTTCACTGAATTGTTGATAAAATGTTTTGGTATTCTCTTTGAGACATAATTAATTCACAATAATGCACGTATCTATTCTTTCTTGTCATTGTTTGGACTCCTGCTGTTCAGTGTAGACCCTATGAATTATTATCTGCTTGGCAGACAACAAAACACATCAGTAAATACGATGGTGTGGTGGGGGTGATGGTGGGGATGGTGGGGGTGATTATGATGGTGATGATGATGGTTATGATGGTGATGATTGTTATGATTGTGATGGTGATGATGGTTATGATTGTGATTGTAGTGATGGTGGTGATGAATATGATGGCAGTGATGATGGTTATGATGGTGATGACGTTGGTTATGATGGTGATGGTGGTGATGATGGTTATGATGGTGATGGTGGTGATGGTGGTGATGATGGTTATGATGGTGATGACGATGGTTATGATGGTGATGGTGATGATGATGGTTATGATGGTGATGGTGGTGATGATGGTTATGATGGTGATGGTAGTGATGGTGGTGATGATGGTTATGATGGTGATGACGACGGTTATGATGGTGGCGGTGGTAGTGGTGGTGGTGGTGATGAGGATGATAATTTTACGCCTGAATTCTATTCTCAATACTTAGCATAGCTTGCCAAGTAATGATTGCCGCTTAGCTTCCGCACCCCCACCCTACCCACAATGGTTATGTTCTGATTAGTGGCATCCAAGCCATAATCATTTCATGTCATTTTTTTTTTTTCATCTTTTCACAACTATGCCATGTCAAGAACTATATTATCCAACGTGTACTTCATACCTTCTTTAAGACGATCAACTGTGATTTTGGGTGGGGAAATCTCATTGCTATTTCTAGCAAGTCTATGACATTTCTTGTTGGTTCAGCCTTTTGGCTGAGATCAAAACATAGCATTCATTATTAGCTTATATCTGACATGTTTCTAACATGGAGAATTCGATACTAAATCGATTTCTAATCAATGACAAATTTGTTAGAGCATGATTGAGATTGGTCCAGCGTTGACCTGATATTACAGATCATGATGTTGATGTCATATCAGATAACTTACTGGTTCTTTATGTTGTGTTTCCTAAGAACATTCTAGATAGACATAGACATATGCTTACCTCCTGACTCGCATTCCAATACCTTCATCATTCTTAATATTGGTTTGTTGTTGTTTCATTGTTTCATTGTTGTTGTTGTGGTTGTTGTTGCTGTTGTTTTATATATAAATAGGTACCAAGACTGACATCTTGGGAAGATACAGTCAATTATTCCTGTTCTAAATTATCATTGGTAATTTATTTTATCAACCTTGGAATTACAAATGGCAAAGTTTATTTTGGCGGTATGAGAGTAACAACAGCTGAGTTATAGAGAGATCTGCCGACTGTCTAAGCATCCATCGTTGGTTTGTAACTACTTACGACTGCCACATGGCATTGTATGTATATATATATTTCGTCCAACAGCTTATATTTCTTGAGTAAAGATTATTTGCCAACATAACATGGCAGTCCTGGTTTAGGACGAATGTTGCTGTAATTTAACCACAGGAGACATTTGCCCCAAACCAGGACTGCCATGTTATGTTGGCAAATAATCTTTACTCCAAAGTACTGTTGCTGGAAATCTCTCGTTGTGAGATTTACAAATAGTAGTTTTCTAGCATATATTTCTCTTGAAAGCAGAGCCACACATGTGGCTCTGTGGTTAAAAGTTTAAAAGTTCTGTTCCAAATGATGCACTTTTGAGTTCAGTCCTACTGTGTGGTACCTTAAGCAAGTATTTTCTGTTATGGTACCCAAGGTGATTAAGGCCTTGTGAGTGTATTTGTTATTTGATATACTGGGTGATTGTATCCACATTAGGAAACAGGAAACATGTGGGGGTTGGGAACAAGAAGGGTATCCAACCATAGAAATTCTGCCCCAGTGTACTATCATCTGACCCATGCAAGCTGCTGCAGCTGCTGTCGATGATGATGATGATGATGGTGGTGGTGGTGGTGGTGGTGATATAAGAATTCGCAGTGGAGGTTGCTAGCCATGTGGAAACATCCTAGCATTAACTCATTCCATGCCATCTACAATTTTGCAAGTGAAGGCTTTTGAATCAATTACTCTCATTCTTTCTGTGTTTATACATGTTTCAGGTAATATATTTCATTTATGCTTAGAAAGCAAACCCAGGGACATCAACAAATATGTAAATAAATCTTTATAAATGATTTGGTCTCTAAGTGAATTCAGGTATAAATAAAAGCTTTTAATACATTGGATTAAAAAAAAATCATTAGATGGTAAAAATAAAAGAGTGGAAAGCCACCTGTGGGATTTGAAACCCAAATCTTCAGTAATGTACACAGATGTGCTACCATTACATTGAGCAAACTGCTATCAAATTAGATGCTTTAATGTTACCAGAATGTAGGTTTATTTACATTTAGTAAAAGAAGCACTCCATCGGTTACAAGTAGGGTCCCAGCTGATACAATCAATGGAACAGCTTGCTTGTGAAATTAACGTGCAAGTGGCTGAGCACTCCACAGACATGTGTACCCTTAACACAGTTCTCAGGGAGAATCAGTGTGACACAGAGGGTGACAAGGCTGGCCCTTTGAAATGCAAGTACTACCTATTTTTGCCAGCTGAGTGGACTGGAGCAACGTGAAATAAAGCGTTTTGCTCAAGGACACAATGCGTCATCGGGAATTGAACTCACAACCTTTTAATTGTGAACTAAATGCCCTAACCACTAAACCATGTGCTTTCACTCACATTTAGTACTTAAATGTAGAAGCATTGAGAGATATGTAAATAAGTTCTTTATTAATGTTGTATCTCGGTGCAAATCAGCTATAAATAAAAACTTGTCATACATTAGGTTTAAAAAAAAATCCTTTATTTTATGTTTAACTTCATTGTAAATAACTACCACAGTAAGTAAACAGTGGCTGTGGTGGTAGTACTGAAACCATATGATTGATGAGTGCTTCAATAAAACTGTAGCATTATGCCTAAATTCTCCCATGTGCATAGAGAAGGCTACAGAAAGCCACATCAGTAGAAAAAAGACGAAAAATCAATATTCACCTTATCACTTAAGTGAAGACTAATCACTCATTAGTTGATATCTATAATTAGAAAAACACTCAAGCAATTCATTTACTATTTGGTCATATTTACATGAGATAAATAGACTTCTAAAAAGAATTGTTAATATCTTCCAATAACTTTATCTGTTGGGAGTAACTATGAAGTATATTTTCCATATTCTAATTAAGGATAATAATTATCTTAGTACACCTATTAATATCAAATGGTTATGTTTGTATTACTATCCATTAGAAATTGTTTATTACTAGTTTATAAGTGGCATTGTGGGCCTCAGTGTCTAATATTCTAATACCTGTGTGTTTGTGTGAATAAATTATCATGTACATGTGTGCATCTATTAACTTTGATTTTGTTACCTGTTGCGTCTAATGCTATGTGTCCTGTACAAATATCTATGTGTATGTATCCATGTATGTATATGTGTGTATGCATGTATATATATGTATATTTATAATATATAAAATACATATATACATATATATATATATACACATATTCATATATGTATACATGTACATATGTATGTGTTAAAAATATATATATATATATATAGTATATAAATAATGATATATGTATGTATGTATATCAACAGAAACATGCATATTTATGTCTACACAGACAGACACACATATTTACACACACACACAAACATCTGCACATTTACAAGTGCATACACTGAGTTATATAGATGATGAGATCATGTAACCTTGAAGCATTGTTATCATAAATCTATGTAAATTTGCATACAAAATCCCCAAAACAACAATAAAACAACAGAAGTGAGATAATAAATATAGAAAATCATTAAAAAGCCGTTTTTCTTCAAACATGCTTGAAAATCTGGTTCACCATTTATACAGGTATATATGTATGCACCTATGCTTGTGTGGGATTGTGCATATTAACATATTTTTATGTATATATATGTGTGTGTGTGTGTGTGGTGTGTGTGTGTGTGTATGCAAATGTAATCAGAAGTAATTAATCTTTCCAATATTGACAATCGCTGTCAAAATTCTTCCATTAGAAATTCTCCAAGAGAAACATTTTATATTTGTAAAATTCTTGGAAGCATAATTTCTCTTAAAAACTAAAATGTCAATAAAGATTGCAAATATAAATATTATTTCCATTTTAAAGCCAATTTGAGGCAGCTAACACAACACCTTTTCAGTATGTATACACACTCATATATATGCATATATATAAGTGTGTATATATATATATATATATATATATATATATATGTATGTATGTATGTAATTATGTATGTATGTATGTATGTACATATGCATATATATCTGTGTGTGAAAATATATATGTATGAATTATATATTCATATATATATATATATATATATATTATACATATATGTCTATATGTGTGTGTGGATGTGTGGGTGCATGATTTTGCATATGTGTGTATGTATATGAACATATATATGAATTTATGTATATATATTTATATAAAACATTATATATATGTACATATATGAATGATATAAAACATAAATAAAACGTTATATATAAATATATCTATATATCTATATCTATATATCTATAGCTATATATCTATATCTATATCTATATCTATATCTATATATATATATATATATATATATATATATATATATGAATGATATATATATATATAATATATATATATATATAAATATATCTGGATTAATTAATGAAACAGACTGTTTAATTTAATGTCAGTCTCTATCTCAAAATAATATGTAATTACCAATTTGTTCAAGCTTTATGATTTTTATTTCACTTTTATTAGTGTCATTATAAGAATTTCATTTTATTTTTTTATTTTCTTTCAGTTTCTATTTTCTGTTTTAATTATTCCTTGATGTTTACTTTTTGTTTAAAATGTTTCCTGCCAACCACCAAATGCACAAATGTCTGTTGTTTCTAACATACCTGTAGAACATAATAATACAATCATTATTCTATTGTTTTATATGCTTGCTGCTCTTATTTAGCATAACGATATCGACATATTATTTCAATGAACATTTTAACAACCAGCAGGTTATAGAAGCTTAGAATGTTAACCCTGACTGCTGTATTATTATAATTTCATTCATTAGTTGTATTATATCAGCATTGTATACTGGCACACTGATGGAGTTCTAAAGCATATAAGTACAGAATCAGTGTGGTGATTAGATTAATGCACTTGCTAAAAGCTATGCTATATTTCAAGTTCGCATAATAAAGTTATATTCTTTTAAGTAATGACATTACAGACAAATGCACAAAAATGCATAATTCTCAACAGGAAGTTAATGGCATTTCTTTTTCTTACGCTCTCTCTTATATCTGCCATATTTAATACTTGAATAATTAAGTCAACTTTATAGAATATACCAATTAAGAAAACGCAATTATGTCCATTTTAGAAACTTTGCGATTCTACACTAGCATTTTCCACAGGGGAGAGAAAAAAAATCTGATAAAATGCATTTTTTGAATTCTTCTAAATTTGATTGCAATGAAATCATGATTGTTTGCTTCCCAACTACATGGTTTCGAATTCAACTCTGCTGTGAGGCATCTTCAACAGGTGCCTTCTATTATAACCCCAGGCTCACCAAAGCCTTGTATGTGGATTTAGTAAAAAGAAACTGAAAGAAACAGTTGTGTACACACATACATACACATATACATATGTATGGGCATATATATAATGGACTCTCCCGTCATTAGACGATGTATGAGGGTTTGATGCTTTCTTACTGAACAACCACACAGATGATTTGTATATAGTGATTAAATGTTTATGTAGATATGAGTTCACTCCCTCCATCAGATCGACATTACCTGTACAGGTGCAACTGGGTGCCACATGTCAGATGTCAAAAAGATTGCAGAGCAACATGAAATGGAGTGCTTTGCTCAAGAGCACAATGTAATGCCTGGTCTAGGAATCGAACCCACGATCTCACAATTGCAATTGCAACAACCTACCCACTAAGCCATGCATCTATACTATATATGTATGTGTGCCAGTGGCACGTAAGAAGCACCATTGGAGCGTGATAGTTGCCAGCATCACCTTACCTGCACATGTGCCAGTGGGACATGAAAAACAACATTCAAGCCTGGTCATTGCCAGAACCGCCTGACAGGCCCTTGTGCCAGTGGCACATAAAAGCACCCACTACACTTTCAGAGTGGTTGGCATTAGGAAGGGCATCCAGCTGTAGAAACTCTGCCAGATCAGACTGGACCTTGGTGCAGCCTTCTGGCTCCCCAGTCCTCAGTCAAACCATCCAACTCATGCCAGTATATAAAGCGAACGTTAAACGACAATGATAATGATGATGATGATATATATATATATATATATATATGTATGTATACACACACACATATATATATATACACACATATATATATACATATAAATATGTATACACATATACATCTGCAAACATATCATCATCATCATTGTCATCATCATCATCACCACTACCATCACCACCACCACCACCACCACCATCACCACCATCACCACCATGATCATCATCATCACCATCACCATCATTTACAGTCAGCATTCTATGTTGGCACATGTTAGACTATTCAACAGAACCCAGTAAGCCTAATGGCTGCATTGGTCTCCATTGTCAGTTTTGGTAACATTTGTATGACTTGACACCTTTCCTAATGCCAACCAATTTACAGAGTGTACTGGGTGTTTTTTTTTCCATAGCACCAGCACTTTTAAGGTTACCATGTCACTATGTGCGTGAGAATTAATTTAATTATTTATCATCGGAAAATGTAATACTTATGGTTAGTTTTATATTACTAAATGAGCAAAAACTTCAAATAAGGTACTTTTGAAGCACAAGTAAGGAATGAAATAATTAAATTGATTGGTTATTTTTGTGATTGATATTTAATCGTTCTAAGGTCATTGCAACTTTTGTATTTGAACGCATATATATATATATATATATATGTATGTATGTATGTATGTATGTATGTATATATGTATTTGTGTGTTTGTGTTTGTCCCCACACCATCACTTGACAACTGATGTTGGTGTGTTTACATTTGTGCAACTTAGCAGTTCGCAAAAGAGACTGAGAGAATAAGTACTAGGCTTTCAAAGAATAAGTTCTGGAGTTGATTTGTCTGTGTAAAGGCAGCACTCCAGCATGGCCACAGTCAAATGACTGCAAGAAGTAAAAGAATAAAAGAATATATATATATATATATAATATATATATATATATAATTGACGCACTCATATATACACAAGATTAATTATCATCAGAGGTGATTATTAAATATGCTGAAACCCAGAAAACAAATCTAAAAGGCATTTTTCCAGAAATTCTCATTTACGTGTATTTAATTCTTTACTGATACAACAAAAACTTACTCTTCATTGTGGAAAGGCATTCAGTATGACAAGGAATTTCAGAAACAGTATTAAGCAGTTGGTTTAATAATGCATTTTACCAGGAAATTCTATCATGCAGTGTCAATGCAATGTAATTCTATAACCTTTCTGTAATCTAATCCTATCACTTTACCATTTGAGAATTTAACACTCGCAAGCTGAACAACATAATCCATCCATATTGTGCTAATGTCTTCCTTAGCATGAAATGCAGATGGCAGTTCAATAACTCCGCTTGATGGAGAAACACTTTAAGAGCAAGCAAGTTGACTATTTTGTGAATTGTCTCAGTGTTGCTGCTTTGAAACACTATGCAACAGTGAAAATAATAAGGTGTAAGAGAGATATTAATGGCAGGTTATGACATTAGTATTCATCAGCCATATGCATGTGTATGTATGTGTGGGGGTGAAGGTATACATATTATCTGTGAGTGTGTGTGCGTATATCTTATATATATACATATATATGTATGTATGTATGTACGTATATATGTATATATGTATATATATATATATGTATATGTATATCTGTATATATACATATGTGTCTATATATGCATACAAACAATCATATATATATATATATATAAGTATGATGTATGAATGCATATATATTTATATATATATATATTTATAAATACATATGATTATGTGTGTATATATATATATATTATATATATATATATATATATATATAATATATCCACATTGCAGGTTCTCACTTGACAAGAAATTATCACCATTTTCATTAGAACCAGCAATATAGTATTAATAAATATATGGTGTGTGTGTGTGTGTGTGTGTGTATTATTGCTGCTTCGTTGCTGACTACAAATGAAAAATGATGGAAACGATGATAATTTCTCGTCCTCAAGTGTGACCATGTAATGTGAACACTTGTAGCGATTCCCATAGCAGCGAACACAATGAAGTAGATATATAATTAGATATATATTTCAATGTGGTTATACTCCAATATTTGTTTATCCTAATGTATTGAAAATTTCTGACACACAATAAGCTCTATTTGCTATGCTTGCTCTCACTCCATCATAATGATTTCTGAATTAAGTACAAGACCAGAAGCTTTGAGGGAAGGGGCTTAAGCTGATCTTATTGGCCTTAGTCTTTGATTGGCACTTTATTGTATTGATCTTCAAAAAGATGAAATTCAAAGTTGACCTTGGCAAGATTTGAACTCAGAACATATGCACGTATAATGATGATAATGATGATGACAGATATTTTGTTATGTTAATACTTGAAACTGGTCCCATGGACAGCTCTAATCATATGGCCTTTCTTTGTTTAATCCTTTAGCATTCAGCTTATTCTGTCAAATGTAATGCTTATTTATTCACATTGTTTTGAATTAATCCTGTATTATCTCATAGCTAAGATATTTCATTAATGTGGTTGTATATTTTTAGAATGACATTGTAGGGTAGATGTGAGAGGTCAGATCTGGTCGGTTGAAACATAAAACAGGAAGGATATTTGGGGTGGATATGACTAATTTAAGTGCTAAGTTGTTTATTATACAAAGACATATAATATCATACATACCCTCATATACACAGAAATTTATCATCATCATCATTATCATCATTATCATGATCCTCATTATCATTTAACGCCTGTTTTCCATGCTGGTATGGGTTGAACATTTTGACAAGAGCTGCTAAGTCAGGTTAGTTAATATCCTCCAAGCATACAGAGGAATTCTGAATGCAGGGTTTCCATTAATTAGCCTTGATCATACATCTATGCATATTTATGAAAACCTGGAAAAGGATTTCTTTAAGAAATCAAGCAGCTGTCCATGCATGCAACCTCTCATCTCCATCCACTCACCCACCACTACCACCACCTATCGTTTATCCAAGAGAAAAATCCAGCCTGGATCAATATGGCCAAGCACTAAGGTGGCAAACTGGCATAAACATTAGCAAGGCCAAGCAAAACGCTTAGCGGTATTTCGTCTCACTTTACATTCTGAGTTCAAATTCCACTGAGGTCAACTTTGCCTTTCATCCGTTCGGGGTCGATTAAGTAAATACCAGTTGCATACTGGGGTCGATCTAATCGACTTAATCACCTTGTCTGTCCTTATTTGTCCCCTCTATGTTTAGCCTCCTGTAGGCGGTAAAGAAATAAATGTTAGCATACCAGATGAAATGCTTAGCAGTATTTCGTCTGCTGTTACATTCTGAGTTCAAATTCCGCCAAGGTCGACTTTGCCTTTCATCCTTTCGGAGGTCGATAAATTAAGTACCAGTTACGCACTGGGGTCGATATAATCGACTTAATCCGTCTGTCCTTGTTTGTCTCCTGTGTTTAGCCCCTTGTGAGTAGTAAAGAAATAGGTATTTCGTCTGACTTTACAGTCTGAGTTCAAATTCCACCAAGGTCGACTGTGCTTTTCATCCTTTCAGGGGTCGATAAATTAAGTACTAGTTGCGTACTGGGGTCGATCTAATCAACTGGCCCCCTCCCCCAAAATTTCAGGCCTTGTGCCAAGGATAGAAAAGAATATGGCCTAGCGCTGCTATGATTGCAAGAATTACTGTCAGAACCTAATGAGCTGGAACAGATGGTGCAAGCTCTGCCAATTCATGATACAAGATTGGCAGACTTTTTTTTCTTTTTTTTTTTTTTGGTTTTCTTTCTTTCTTTTTTTTTCTTGTCAACTCTGAAAGTTTGGATGGCAAATTTGACTTTGTCAGGATTTGAACTTAGAATGCAGAGAGTCAGAACAAATACCAGAAGGCATTCTATCCAATACCCTAACGCAAACTCTACCGATTCTCCACCTTCTAGGAATTCTCAAGTAACCATACAAAAACAAACAGTAAGAAATAACTGCCGAAAACATTGTTAACCATACAGACATATTGAAAAAAAAACAAAAAAAAACAAAGATTCTCTTAAATACACGCAATTTAATACAAGCATTATGGTACACAGAAACATTTTTGAAAACATCTAACAATATAGAGATACCCCCCTAATAAAACAACAAAAAGAAGAAAAACAAGCACTCCCCCCAACTGCTCCACCCTTGCTTTCCTTAGTGATGCTTTGTTTCATTTTGCCATTCTTTATCTCATTATTCCATTTCATATTGTTTATGTCATTCATATGTGCAGAAAACAGGAAATGGCACTTGCTATTCATTTTAGGATAGCAAACTATAGAGAGAGCCAGACATTTGTTTTAGTTTTGTCTTGTTTGCTTGTTTGTTTTTATTCATCTAAGATATTATCTCAACGAAATGATTCAGTACCAGTAATCCAAACTCTACAGTTCCAGCTTCATTCTTGTTTAAAGGTTTAGGATTATATAAATGTAGCAGACGATTCCAATGAAAGAATTCAATTCAACCAAACTAACAAATATTGTAAACAATATTTTTATTTTTTTCTCCAGTCGTAGTCGAAGTGAATGTTTTGGGATTGTTTATTTGTTTTGTTTGTTTTTTGTTTGTTTTTGCAGCATACTAGTTCTTCAAAGTTTTTTACCTTTGAATTTTTCCTTTATCTGTATTTTTTTTTGTCCTTTAGTTCTTTGCATGAGATGGTGGGGTGGGGGTGAGATGGGGGGAGCAGTTGTTTGTTTGTTTCTAAATAGCAAAGTTTTGTGTCCATTATATATGATAACATGCATTGTTGCATAATAGATTTACTTTTTTTTGAAATTCTGTTTTTTAATAACAACAACAACAACAGTAATAATGGTTTCAAATTTTGACACAAGGCCAGCAATTTCGGTAGGAATCAATTACATCGACCCCAGTGCTCAAATGGTATTTATTTTATTGACGCCAAAAAGATGAAGGGTAAAGTTGACCTCGGCAGAATTTGAACACAGAACTTAAAGACAGATGAAATGCTGCTAAGCATTTTGCCAGGTTTTGCCAGATGAATGATAATGATAATAATAATAATGACAATAATAATAATAATAATAATAATAATAATAATAGTAATAATAATAATAATAACCCTTTCTACTATAGGCACAAGGCCTGAAATTTTAGGGGAGGGAATCAGTCGATTACCTCGACTCCAGTGTTTCGCTGGTAATTAATTTATCAACCCCAAAAAGATGAAAGGCAACGTTGACCATGGCAGAATTAGAACTCAGAACATAGCGATGGGCGAAATGCTTAGCAGCATTTCACCCAGTATGCTAACGATTCTGCCAGCTCACCGCCTTTTTAATAATAATAATACTGATGATGATGATGATGATGATGATGCTTTCAAATTTTTGCACAAGGTCAGCAATTTTAGGGGTGGGTTAAGTTGATTACATCAACCCCAGTACTTGACTGGTACTTATTTTATTGACACCCCACCCCCACACCAAAAAAAGGTAAAAGG
This sequence comes from Octopus sinensis, assembly GCF_006345805.1. Lineage (NCBI taxonomy): Eukaryota > Metazoa > Mollusca > Cephalopoda > Octopoda > Octopodidae > Octopus > Octopus sinensis. The sequence goes on along the minus strand of NC_043009.1, from coordinate 27,733,173 downwards.
CAAAGTTGGCCCTTGTGGAATTTGAACTTAGAATGTAAAGACTGATGAAATGCCCCAAAGCAGTTTCTCCAACATGCTAGCAATTCTGCCATTTTGCTGCCAATAAAGGCGATGAGAATCATAGTGCCAAACTTTGACACAAGGTCAGCAGTCTTAGTGCTAGCAAGGTTGAATATATCAACTGCAGTGCTCTACAAGAACTTTGGTTTATCGAGCCTGAAAATATGAAAGGCAAAACTAACTTCATCAGGATTTGAACCTGGAATGTAAAGAGTTGGAAGAAATACTGCTATATATTTTGTCTGGCATGCTTAACACTGGGAGCATCATAGCAATGTGCTGAGAGGAATTATTTGGGGTTTGAATAAATCATTATTGGAAACATGGGTGCTTCATCCATCATCCTTGAACAACTCTTATTCAGGGACCTTTTGAGCAGGATGGGCTATTCAACATGAACAAAATTCTAACTGAGCCCCACCTGCAAGGTCATGCACTGTTTACCTTGATATGAGATCACAATGGCATGCACTTATGGTTGTGATGCATGTGCCTTGTGTACCCCTATCAGACATGTAGTCATGATGGGTATATTGAGCTTTGTATAGTTGTACCCCAGTGTCACTTTGATGGCATGCATTACTCTGTCAATAATGATGACAATGATGATGATGATTATGATGATGATGATAATGATCCTTTCTACTGGAGCAGTGGTTCCCACCCTTTTCACTACCAAGGACCCCTTTTATTTAAATGAGTTTTCCCAGGATATTGAAAGGTCTTTCAGCTTAACATTTTCACAGACCCCCTAGTACCACTTCTTTGTGGACCACCAGGGGCCCACAGACCACAGGTTGGGAACCACTGTACTAGAGGCATAAGGCCTGAAATTTTGAGATTGCCATCTACACCAACCCCAGTGCACAACTGGTACTTACTTCATCAATCCAGAAAGGATGAAAGGCACTGCTTACCTTGGCAAAATTTGAACTCAGAATGTAAAGACAGACAAAATGCCTCTAAGCATTTTGTCTAACTTGCTAATGATTCAGCCAGCACACCACCTCAGAGATAATAATAATAATGATAATGATAATAATAATAATTTCTTTTATTAACCACAGGGACATAGATGAGGGATACATCACGAGGACAGTAAACAATTAGTGTGAGGATAAACATAAAGGATGGGGGAGGGTAAAAATAATAACGATAATAATCATTTCAAAATTGGCATAGTTTGTTAGTTTTTTTACAAAGCTTGTTATAACAATAATAATGATGATGTTGATGATGACGATAACAACAACAACAACAACAACAATTATAATAATGATAAATTGTCTTAACACGTATTGAGAAGAGCATTGTGGCAGTGAATTTTCTTTCCCTTTTCCCCTTTATTTTCTTTGTGTACTTTTTATGTTTTATTTTTTGCTTTTTTTTCTGTCTTTCTTCCCTTTCTCTCTATCCCATGACTTTTGTAAATGGACAATTTCGTGTGTTTTATTTTAATGGCCTACCAATGTACACAGTACGTTTCTCTGCCCTAGGTGTCAGGAAGACACTCAGCAAGAAATGGAAACAGAATTGAAAGAAGATGATAATGAAAATATTAACAATAATAATAATAATAATAATAATAATAATAATAATAATAATAATAATATTAATAATGATGATGATGATGAAGATAAGGATTTCTCTTATTTACCACCAAAGTGAAGTATGAGGGGGACAGTACAAAGACAGACATTAATAGCAACATGCTATGAAAGAAACACTTACAAACTAGGCCTATTTTGAAGGGGGTTATTATAATCCTCCTCCTCCTCCTCCTCCTCCTCCTCATCATCATCATCATCACCGTCATTATTATTATCATCATCGTCATCGTCGTTATCATCATCCCCACCTCCGTCGTTATTATATTTTAAATAACAGGCGTTTTATCTTATAGAATTTTCCTTCTTTTCTTCTTCTTCTTTTAGTATGTTCTCTGATATTTCTTCAACTCAACATTTCAAAATTATGTTAATGTCTTAAAAGTTTTATAGATATGCATTTATGAGTGATACATGTGTATATATTTGCATGTGTGTGTGTGTGTGTGTGTACATGTGTATGTATCTTGATTTTAGTATATGCATATTGTATGAGAGTGCATGTGTGTATATACATGGTATATGTTTCTGTGTGCGTGTGTGTGTTTGTGTGCGTATTTGTGTGTGCCTTTGTATGTGGTTCTGTACATCATTAGTGTTTTTTGGCTGTTGTCAGTTTGCAGTGTCTTTATTTATATATTTATTTATTTATTCCATCTTTTTATTTATTTTATTTATTTTTTTTTATATATTACCATTCAAAATTCCTTTCACCTTGCCATAAAATTTTTCAAGAAATATTTTACTATACACTTCCAGACTCTCTATCAATTTACTGCTTATAATTTCCTCTCTTACACTGCCGATCTTTAAAGAAAATGCTAATTCCAGTGACAGTTCTTAGAAATGTCAATGGTAATAAAAAGCATTGCAACATTTTCCACCCACTTTTTTTTATGATACTTCAGTTAACAAACTCACACACACACACACACACACGCACGCACGCACGTGCACACTCTTACACATATGCGTACACAAAACAAGAAAACAAATGTCAGATTTAGAGCTAAGGTGTATTTTATTGAGCATTAAAGATTCAACAGCTTTCATTTTATTATTTTGTAGTGGGTTCTTTTTGTTGTTGTTTTTAATAAAAAAAAATAAAATATACTTAATGATGATGTAAAGTGAAATTTACATAACTTTATTACTTTGATGTCATATAAAGAATTGAGACCACATTAGTCTAGAGCCCAAGTGCATCAGATGTATAGAGGAAAAACTTTATATCAGCTAAACCTCAATGATCACATCATTAAGTTTAATATTATATGGCAGTGCTGCTGCTGTTTACTTTCACAGCTAGCAGAAAACACAATAACAACAGCATTATCCAGGAAAAAAACATGAAAAGTCCGTTTTGGTGAGCGCTATAGTTTGTTAGTAAGCTGTATTCCCAGAAAATTGTTTGTCTGTCTCATACTTTATAAATATATTCTAACTGTATGGTCGATGTGTTTATTTCATATATGACAGTTTCCAATTAGGAAAAACCTGAGGTTTGGGTATGGCTGAGTGTTTGAGAAGCCTGCTTTCTGACCCTGGGGTCCTGGCAGTGCTGGATTAACCATTAAGCAAAATGAGAACGTTCTTAGGGCATCGAGGGAAGGAGGGGGCACCACAGAAATGGTCAATGGTTTACAGCACAAAAGAAATCACTTTAAACTTTGCTAAAATAATATTCGGGATGCCTTTATCTCTATTAAGTATAAATGTGGATGTGTTACCTAAGATTAATTTTGAGGATCTGATCAAAGACTTTGCAATTCAAAAATGTAGGAGCAAACTTTTCAAATCTAAATAAACTGGAAATATACAGAAATAAACATTATTATGCCTCTTACTGTTTTGTTTGGTTTTGAAAAATAAAATTTTTTATACTTTTATATTGTTTCTATTTTGAATTACGTAATCTTTTATGGGAACACCAAAATCTTTTAAGTGCTTAGGGCCTCAATGGGTCTTAATCCGACCCTGGGTCCTGGGTTCAGTTATACAGCATGGTACCTTGGGAAAAGGGTCTTCTACTCTAGCTCCAGGCTGACCAGTGCCATATGAGTGTTTTTGGTTGCCAGAAACTGGAAGAAAGCCCATACACACACGTGCACACAGGCACACATGCATACACACACATAGATAGATAGATAGATAGATAGATAGATAGATAGATAGATAGATAGATAGATAGATAGTGTGAGAGAGAGATGAATGGATAGATAGACAGATAAATAGATAGATAGATGTAATTACTAACAGAGAGTGCAGTGAACAAATTGCTTTATCAAATAACACCCAAAGGAAATTGATGTATATTTGTGTGTGTGTGTGTGTGTGTGTGTGTGTGTGTGTGCGTCCAATTATTGCTTGAAAACTGGTGTTGGTGTGTTTACATCCCCATAACTGAGCGGTTTGGGGAAACAAAAGAAGCTTTAAAAGCAAATAACTACTGATAAAAAATTCAAGTAATTGTCCCAGCATGACTGCAGTCTATTAACTGAAATAGGTAGAAGATTATATATATATATATTAGTTTGGTTGCATCAGCCTCTTGCTACTCTGAATTTCACCTGTAGGTGCACAAGATCTGGCCTGAAGATCTCAAGTGTCTACAGATAAAATTCAGAGTAAGAAGAAAGTGAAATGACCAAAATAAAATACTATTGATTTATACCATGGTATTGAGTACTCTTTTATCAAACAGTTGTTACCAAATATGTATGTGTGTGCATGTGTGTATCTGTGTGCATGTGTGCATGTGTGTGTGTATACACATACTTACATTTATATATATATTCATATATATACATATGACTATAAATATATACATATATATATATGTATACATATATATATATATGTATATATATATATATATTGATATATATATATATATATATATTGATATATATATATATATATATATATATATATTATATATACAGACACATATAAGCATATATATATGTGTGTACATTCATGTACGTGCATACACACAACACACATAGCATACAAATATGTATGTATATGTCTGCCTTCTCTGTATGTTAAAATTTACATATCTAATACACTATACCAACCATTCTTATGTTCTTATTGTTTCATTGAGTGATTTCCCTGAACTTTCATCTCTTTTAGATTCCTGCAAACTACTTGAAATCTCAAATAATGTCTGCTTTTATTACCAGCTACTCCAGCACATATGGAGCATTTAAAATTTGTTTTCCAACCATTCCATCAAAGATTACATTTCATCTTATAGAAATATATTCATTCTTAACGCTAAAAGACTTCCCATCTATTCTATTTTTTCCCATTCACTTTACTTGCCTAATTTAGAAATATTTTCAGTCCTCAACCCCACCCAATCTCTACTGTCCAGTCATCACCTACTCTCCACTACCTTCCCTTCAGCTTATATTTAACATTGACCAAAACCACTACCACCAACACTCCTCACTCAACCTTTGTTTATTGTTCAATATATTTGTCCCACCTCACTCATACCCTGTCTCTAACCATTCCTCACTCCCTCCATACACTCATGCAACTCTACTCACACACCCTCCCTGTTTTCCTGTCCCCATTTCCCACCTCGACACCGACTTACCACCATCTTTATCTCCCTTTCCGGCTCCATTCCAATTATTCAAAACCCTCTGTGATCAACTTCGCCTTTCATCCCTCTGGGTGGTGGGTTGGAGGGATGTCTATGAAATAAAGTACCAGTCATATATTGGGCTAATGCTATCAGCTAACCCCTTGCTCACTAAAAATTGCTGGCATGGACTTGTGGACAAGTGAGCAAAAGTATACACACAAAGACAGAAAGAGAGAGAGAGAGAGAGAGATTAAAATTTATTAATTGAACAAGATTAACAAATATTTTCTTTCCTTTATACACATAGAGAAATATGTTCACATGCATAAAACGAAAGAGAGAAGATGGAGGAGAGAGATTACAATTTATTAATTGAACATGATTGATATAAACTTTTTCACTCTCACCATACTCATAAAGACAAAGATGCTGACATACATAAATAGGGAGGAAGAGAAAGAGAGAGAGGGAAACAGACTGACAGACAGACAGACACAGAGACGGACAGACAGACAAAGACAGAGAGAAAGAATGAGAGAAACAGTAAAATGTCTGATATCAAATAATTCAAAACAGAATCAAATAAACAACACCAAAAAACTGTGCCAAAATGTCTCAGACCTGTCTAGATATGAGTATCATAGCAGAACTGTCTCAATCTGTTTCTCCCACTGCTGCTGCTGCTGCACATAAGGACATCTTAAGCTGAATCCAGAAAAAAAGCCACTTGACCAACATTAAGTCACTTACAGACACACTTCACCCTTTGATCCATAGACATACTCTATCTTATCTCTGCTTTTACATTTTTTTTATGTTGTTGTTGTTTTTGTCTTAGTACTATTATAATGGTTTCAGCTTCTAAGAGCCTACTGGTCTTGTGTCACCTCTATTCAGAAACTCCTGACTGACTCATCTTTCCTTCTATGATCACTTACATGATATCAAACTTTCTAAGCTTTGGTACTAACCCCTCCCAGTCCTTCCTGCCCAACTAGCATCCCACTGAAGTTTCTTTCCTCCCTGGTCATCTTTTCTGAAGTTGTCAATTTGTAACTTTCAGCGGACCATCTCTTATATAAGATCTGTTCTGTCTACCTGTGTGTGTGTCTTCTAGGATCTCGGGCATCCACCATCCAATTGCGCTCAAATTTGATATGTAGATACCGACGGTATTAGGGCATGTATAAGTCTTAAAAAAATTACAAAAATCAATTCCAGGTGATAATGTGATCGATAAAGCCGTTTTTGTCCTGCTTTTCTTCCATCAACCTGTACATAACTGCACCTTCCATTTCTTGTTGTTTTTGTACTGCTTAAAGGCACATTTCTTTCCTGCCAAGCTTACAGTTTAAACCATGTTCGTGTTCTCCCAGTCAACAGCCTTATCATTACTGGTACTTTAAACTCTTCGGTTGCATATTTGTGTGAATAAAAACGATTTTATTCACACAGATATGTGACAAAAGATTTCCAGACAATGGACATAAGTCACAATAAGAACTGTAATAAATGAGTGAAGAACAAATAAACAGTGTGTGTGTTTATTTGGCAAGAACAAAAAAAATGACCATCCCGAAATACTATATAAATATATATGTATGTATAGATACATAGATAGATAGATAGATTTATATATGAATATTAATATTATATACATATATGTTTGTGTCTGTCTGTGTGTCTTGGTATTTGTGTTGTTTATCCTTGCCCACTACTTGACAAGTGGTCTTGGTTTGTTTACATCCATGTAACTTGGCAGTTTCACAAGAGGGACAGATAGAATAGGCACCTGATTTGACTAAAACTCTTTCGAGACACAGCCCCAGCATAGCCACGGTGTAATGAATTAAACAAGCAAAAGATAAAAAGAAACAATAAAGGATAAGTGAACTGAAGTTCTGTAAGTTTTTCATCAAAGACCTTCTCCATTCAACCACTTCGCTTGTTTATTTTTAGCAGAAATCTAAATAAAAAAAACAAACAAACATAGACAGTAAATAAATATAACAAAAACTCACTGATGACATTTCATGTAATAGATTCTAGCATTTTATTGCAAATAAACTTCAAATATGTAAATAACATAACACAAACATATTCAGCATTATTTAGATCATATACATGTGATATTATTTACATATCTCAAAAGAAACTCAGTTGAGATTTC
>NC_043009.1:27710735-27723235 GCF_006345805.1 Octopus sinensis | reverse complement strand
ACCGCTAAGCATTTCACCCAGCATGCTAATGATTCTGCCAGTTCACCAGGAATATTGAGAAATTCTTCTATTATAATTCTATTCTCATCATTGATGTTTCAAAGAATATTAAATTGACTGTGGTACTTTATGCTACTGGTCCCAGAAGAATGAGAAGCAAAGGCTTTGAGCTATGAAAGTGAAAGGGTTCTGAGGTCCTGAGAGTTAGGTCATCAGTTCAATTCCTGAACCAAGTGGCACATTCTGTCTTTGGGTAATGGCACCAATTTACTCTGCTAAAAATGTGTCCTAGCCTAATGCTTGTGTTGCTCTCTTCTCTCTCTCTCTCTCTCTCTTTTTCTCTCTCTCTTTCTCTCTTTCTCCAACTAACACATCATTAATGTTCCATTGTGTTAAGGATGGGGGGTGGGTGCTGAGTAGGTGTTTCTATCTGTTTGCAGCTACACAACTACCTAAAGCAATTTGTAAAAGCATGGTACATCATGCTACCAGATTATCACTTGTTTATGAGTGACATCTAAGCAAGCTTTAAGGATATTAACTGAAAGCTAATTGCAATTAACTTACAACTAATATATGTTATAAAATCCACTTGGCTTATCAACATTGAGTCCTTTCCATAGTTTTTGATTTGGTTTATTCTCTGATCAAACATAAACAATACTAACGTTGTCCATCATCTCTAAGTTACAGAGAGGAAAATGGAAGCATTATTTTATGGAATTGTTGAAGGTATTCAACTACCATACTAAATGCCATGGTGTGAATTATCTTCAGAAAGCTAACATTATACTTTGAGAGGAAATGGTTTAGTTCAGCTTTTTATATATTATTTGCATCATCCCATGGTTAGTCAATTTCGTTGATTTATTTTTATCCTTGCAAACATCTGTATATGCATTTCTACATGATGCTGCAGTGATGAGGAATGTGTAAATATGAAGCAAGTTGAAATGGCATCAAAGTAAGTCATAGTAGATTGTTATGGCAAGTAGATGCAATCCTTTCCCTCCAAGAATAATGGTTTCTTGATGTCATTCAGATCTCACCAGGGAATATGAGACAATGAGAATTGAACTTTATTGCAACATAACTCAGCTATTTTCAACCACGTTTATTTGTACACATAACATGGCCATAGCAAATGAAACACTTCTTTTTCATTAATAGCAAACCAAAACAGAAAAAAAAACATAGGAGAGTTGTGGGAGAGTTGGTACTAAATCTATTTCAAACATCATTGTAGAATGATTGCTAATCTTGGGTAACGGAACAATACATTAGACTAATGGCAGTATTTAAATACCAACGTTAAATACACAACATCAACATCAGATGACTCTATACACCTATCAATGAACCATAATCTTCACTTCGAATCTGAAACCATATTTAAACTTACCATTGTACAGTGCCACCATCATCTGCTTCCTCCTTTGGAACATATCCAATGACTAAAGAAAATTAGCGAACCTTTGTATTTATCCATTTTGCTTGTGTTTCACGGTAGTAGTTGCTACCCAGGTATTTCAGACATCACGGAAGCCACTCCCCTCTGCTGCTTTAGATGCTACTACAGTTACTCCCCCCTGTTTTATCAGGGATTAACCCTTAAGCATTCAGATTACTCTGACAAATGTAATGCTTATTTATTTACATTGTTTTGAATTAAATATGCATTATCTCGTAGATTTGAGATTTCAATGATGTGATTGTTCGGTTTTAGAATGGCATTGTAGGGTAGGTGCAAGAGACCAGATCTGGCTAGTTTAAATATAAAAAAATATAAAGCATAGGATATTTGGGCTGGATATGGCCAGTTTAAATGCTAAAGGATTAAGGAAGATAATCCATTCTGGTGTTTAAGAAATCACTGAACCTTCTGTCTTGAGTTGCAATCGTTACTGAATTTACTCCCCTCTGGTGTTCTAGGTTTTACTGAAGCTAACATGTCCAAATTTTCTATCAGTGATTACTAAGAAAAATGAAATCACGTATTAGAACGTATTAGTCATTGAAAAGTCCTCAAAAACAGTTCTTTAAAGTAAAGGCTATTCTCTAACATAATGTGGCTGTCCTGGATGGGGGGATTCTTACTGTGGTGTAGCCCTTTGTGCTGGATGGGGGTACTGGGCTCCCTATTCGAAAATAGGACACAGATATTGTGTCATATAGCCAGCTGGAAACTATGTTTCCTGGGGCTAAACAACAGTAATAATTGTCCTTTCCAGGACAGCCACATTATGTTGGCAAATAGCCTTTACTTTAATAAGATAGCTGAATAACTAAATTTACCTTTTTTTAACGTTCAGTTTTTTTGTTTTTCGTTTTTTCCAAAATGATTGGTTTGTTATCTGATTATTTCAATATTAAGTCTGCAACTTATCATCATCATCATCATCAGCAGCAGCAGCAGCAGCTCATCATCTCTATTAAAAATCTCATAATGTTGATTGTGCTAAAAGAAATAAATCAGTTAAACAGAAAACAAAACATACAAGAGAAATGTATTCACACTTATTCCCCCACTTCCGCCCACACACACACACGCACTTATAGAACAGGCATAGCTGTTTGGTTAAGGAGTTTGCTTCTTAACCTTCTGGTCTTGGGTTCAGTTCTACTGCATGGTACCTTGGGCAAATGCCTTCTACTATAGCCCCAGGCCAACCAAAGCCTTGTAAGTGAATTTCAGATTGAAATTGAAAGAAGCCCATGATATATATGTATAGATATCTATCTCTTTGTGTGTGTGTGTGTGTGTGTGTGTGTGTGTGTGTGTGTGTGTGTGTGTGTGTCTTTGTGTTTGTGTGAATGTGTGTAGTTTCATGGTTAGGGAATTTTGCAGATCTCTTCAGTTTGGTTCACAGATATTTTTTATTTTTTTTTAACTAAACAGTTTGAAACTTTGTATACTGGTGTCATTTCTCGTGCTGAATATGGTTTACTTTCAGCAGGATTTGAACTCAGAACATAAAGATGGATGAAATGCCACTAGGCATCTTGTCCAGTTTGTTACCATTTCTGTTACTAAGCCTTTCATCTGGTCTGCTAACAATTCTACCAGCTCACTGCTTTGTACTCATACTAGTTATGTTCTTCTCTTCTCTAGGCATAAGGCCTGAAATTTTTGGAGAGGGGGCTAGTCGATTAGATCGACCCCAGTACGCAACTGGTACTTAATTTATCACCCTGAAATTATGAAAAGCAAAGTTGACCTTGGCAGAATTTGAACTAAGAATGTAAAGGCAGACAAAATACTGCTAAGCATTTCACCCGGCGTGCTAATGTTTCTGCCAGCTCTCCCTGCCTTTCCATACTAGTTATGTTAGCAAGGTGACTGATTCTTTTTGTACTCTTTTTTTTTGGTGGGGGGAAGGTAAGGATCAATAAAATAAAGTACCAGTCAAGTACTGAATGTTAGTTTAATATACAACCTCTTCCTCAAATCTAAGGCTTTAGGTTTGAGTCAAAAACAATTATTAGTTTATTAGGGGTTGTATCAGATAGTACTGCAAAATACATTTAAATATGTAACCCAGCAAGGGTTTAAATGTAACCCTGCAAGGGACTGGCGTCCCATCCAGGTGGGAAATATATGCGCCACTGAAACTGGGAAACTGGCCCTTATGAGCCTGGCATGGCTCAAAAAGGAAACATTTATTTTAAAGATTTTTATTCTTATAAGTTAATATTAAGTTAAAATAAGTTAATATTAAGTTAATATAGAACAATATAAGTTAGTATCTCATCAAATATTTCTTTCAAGTTTGGAACTGAAATGACAGTTGGATCCACATGAAAGGTAGCCACCCTTGTTAGATGTAAGCTCATCTGGACAATGTTAAGTGTCGTTTAAATATTTTAGAATATGTTATCGTTATTTCGGAACTTAATATCACAATTACTGCAACTATGATTGATCTTGACATTTATTTGCTTTTTGGGGTTGCTTTGGGTTTTTTTCTTCTTTTCTTTTCTTTTTTTTTTATCATATCCTAGATAACATATCTTTTCATTACCCTCTGTCCAGAACAATAAAGACTGTAAAAGAACGATGACAACATTACAGAAATTAGCTAAAAACAATTTCAACAGTTAACACCACCTCTGTGATCAGCAAACCTCCTTTACCATCGTTTATGATAACGGAATGACCATCAAAATGTATATTAGTGCTACCTCTGTCACCGGTAATGATGGTGTTATCAAACGGTATCTTTATTACCATTTCGGCTCCAACCAATTCTATTTTCTCCCATCATCATCATCCTCATCATCATCATCATCGTCGTCCTCCTCTCCTCCTCCTCCTCATCATCATCATCATCATCATCATCATCACCCTTATCATCCTCATCATCATCCTCATCATCATCATCATCATCATCATCATCATCATCATCATCCTCATCATTCTCATCATCATCATCATCATCATCCTCCTCATCATCATCATCTTCATCATTACTATAAACACTGTTTTATATTGCTGTTATTTTCATGCCAATTAATATTTGTAATATAATAAACAGTTTTCTTTTCTTTATTTTTCAGGTAAGATGTCCATTTTCAATGATTTCGCATAAAAGGTAATTATTTAAAAAAATTTTTTACACAATTAGCTATTCTAATTGCATATACGTCTGTAATTATTGTTTTAATTGGGTTTTTTCTTTCCCTGACTTTTGTTACACTATTCCTCTCACCTCTCTCTCATTGCTTTTGCTTTCTCCATCCATGCTGTTGCATTAGTTAAGCATTTATCGCAAGGACAGAAACTATCAAACCTGAAACAATGCTGCTGATGATGGGCAAGAAAATGATAAAGATGACAATAATGATGACTCATTTATGTTGCACTGTTGCTACTACTACTACTGCTGCTGCTGCTGCTGCTACTGCTGCTACTACTACTCCCTCTATCTGCCTGTCTATCTTTTTTCTCTCTCTTACCAAATTAAGTGTAGTCATTGTTTGGTTAACCCTATGCTGGCCTTGTCCAAGCAAATTCACTAAAAAAGTGAATTCTTTGACAGTTAGATGTAGGGTGTTCTATATTTTGGGATGGTTCCAGACCGATGCCAGATAAACATTTAAAGCCATTCCTGGCAATCAATTGTAAGCAATCAGTCAAGTACAAAAATAACCAAAGAATTAATAATTTTGTTAAGTAAAACAAGATTTTTGAAGTCTGCAAGTTTTGGCAGTGATTTGGTAGAGCTGTTAGCGCATTATATTGAGTGTCTTGTGGCACCTGTGTCTGTTAGTATTGAGTTCAAATCTCATCCATGTCAAAATACCAATTCAGTAGGAAATGGAATTGGTAGAATTCTTAAAGCATTAGACAGAATACTTTCAGATATTTGCTGTTGCTCTTTGAGATCTGTCCATAGTGCATTCAACTACACTGGTACCAATTCATACTGAGATTGCCTTTCTCTTAGACAACATTGGCATCAGTGAGAGGTGAAATTTATATGTCCTGGACAATTGCTAGAGTTTCACAAAAGCTCTTTACCCAGACCTGCTACTTCAAGGGGACCTACCCATGTACAGATACTCAGATCTTCTATAACAGACAACAAAGGCCATTGATATTCTCTTACACCGTTAACCCCTGTAGAATGACCAATGTAGATGAGGGTATACAGTTCTACTTAAATGATGTATAAATATATATTATATATTACATTGGCTTGGTTTCTTCTTCATCATCTTCTTCTAATTCTTCTTCATCATCATCATCAACAACATTATCATCATCACCACCATTTTCTTCTTTTTCTTCTTCTTCTTTTTCTACTACTACTACTACTACTACTGCTGCTGCTGCTAATGCCACTACTTTTGCTGCTAATGCTGCTGCTACTACTGCTACTATTACCACTGCTGCTGCTACTTCTACAACTTTATTATTATTATTATTATTATTATTATTATTATTATTATTATTATTATTACTATTATTATCATTCCTTGTTACTCCCACTTTCATATATCGCAATGGTCCTCACCACCAACGCTATAAACCATTTGAGGCAAACTTCACATTACAATATTGCCTGCCATCACTGACCAGATTATCAATTATATAGTCCACCACAACAGAATTGAGATCCTAAACCCAAAATGGCACATAAAAAAAGCATTGGTGTGGATGCTGGTGCCACGTGAAAATCACCCAGTACATTCTCTAGAGTGGTTGGCATTAGGAAGAGTATTCAGTTGCAGGAACCAAGCCAAAACAAACTATGGAACCTGCTGTGGCCCCTGGCCTTGCCAGCTCCTGTGAAGTCGTCCAACCCATGACAGCATGGAAAATGGATGTTAAATGTTGATGATGAAGATGACATATATACAAGGGTGGGCCAAAATATTAATACAAATAAGAAGTGCAGTACTTTCTGACTCAACCTCAAGTATTTATGAGCACGTGTATATTTATATATGTGTATATGCCTCTATGCATATGCATGTGTGCATGAATGGACATGAACAGGGACATCACACAACTTCGCTCATGACCATCATCAGTGATATGGTCTTTTTACAATCCTTCTTGACATTAAAACTAGTCATTCTGGGCTTTCAAAAACCCTCTGGGGTAAAAAGAAAAGAAAATCTTTTAATTGTGAAACAGGCATGAGTTGGAGACAAGAAGGGGAATCTGACTGTAAAATAGAGCCTCAGAAAAGATGCCATCAAACAAATACTGGTCGTGAAGAATGGGCATTGAAGAATTTAGTATGTGCCATTACACATTCATTCATAGATATAAAGATACACACACCACATAACCAGATATATACACACACATATATATATTTATCCAAATGGAAAACATTCAAACATGATACATAAAAATTCCAACACATTACTTAGTATCCTACTTCACTCTGTTTCTTCTTTTTTTTTTATGCCATTACATTTTATCACAATAGATTATTACTGTAATATGCAGCTTAAATCTCTAATACATTACCTTGACATATTTCAATACAACACTACCATATTTCAGCTGCCGACATTTGTTGATTGTCTCGACTATATTTTTACTCTGCATGTTTTTTTTTCTCTTATGTTATATCAAAGTGAAGAATCTACGACTGTGAAGTTATTTAAAACTCACCATTGACGTCTCCAAATGTAACGACTGTAATTCTCCAAAAATAAATCATTAATGTTATATAAACATGTTATCCAAATTCTGTAGACATGTACAAATTATATAGACATAATGACCACAAGTACCCACTTTGAGAATAATCTAAACACACTAACCAAATGATGTATATACAAAATGTCCAAATTATATATATATCGTGACGCATATTTGCCATTTGAATATGGCTAACCCCTAAGGGTGGATACTACTGTAGTTTGTAGCCCCAGGAAGATATCTCCTCCAGCTGGCAATAGACACACTATCTGTGTCCTCTCAGTATTTGTGAAGGGGAGTCATCCTCAAATACGTATATATATATGTTATATACATATGCATATATATACATATGCATATATATATATATACATATATATATATATATGTGTATATCATATATGTATTACATGTATGTATATATATATATATATATATATATATATATATATATAAGAGAGCACAAATTATAAATACTTTCTTCTACTTGTGTATATATGATGTCCAAGATATACATACATGTTGCCCAAATTATATCTATTCCCTGCCCAGATGATATGTCACCATAGGCATCATCATCATCATCATTTAACGTCCATTTTCCATGTTGGCAGGGTTGGACAGTTGATATATATATATATATATATATATATAATATATATATATATATATATATATGTATGTATATATATATATGTATAGTACAAATTACACATACATCTATCACTTTCCAAAATATACATGCACAATGTCCAGATTATATAATATCATCATCATCATCATCATTTAATGTCCATTGTCCATGCTGGCATTGGTTGGACAGTTTGACCAGGGCTGGCAAGCTGGAAGGCTGTACCAGACTC
This sequence comes from Octopus sinensis, assembly GCF_006345805.1. Classification (NCBI taxonomy): domain Eukaryota; kingdom Metazoa; phylum Mollusca; class Cephalopoda; order Octopoda; family Octopodidae; genus Octopus; species Octopus sinensis. The sequence continues at coordinate 27,715,210 of NC_043009.1, read as the reverse complement.
CAGTCTGATTTGACATGGTTTCTACAGCTGGATGCTCTTCCAACACTCTGAGAGAGTAATGGTTGCTTTTATGTGCCACCATCATGGGTGCCATTTGTATGACACCAATATGTATATATATGAGAGCATTAATTATGTATACATTCTTCAAGGTGTGTATATACATCATCCAAAATATACAAACACCAATGTCCAAACTTTATAGCCATTGCTGTATAGTTAAGAAGTCCATATTGCAACTGTATTGTTTTGGGTTCAATCCCATAGTGAGGCACCTTGAGTATCTTCTTCTATCACTCCAAATCAACCAAAGCCTTGTGAAAGCATTTAGCTAATGGAAACTATGTGAAGCCCATGTGTGTGTGTGTGTGTGTGTGTGTATGTGTGTGGATTTTGGTGTCTTGCTTGTCTCTTTATAAGCATGGTAATGCTAATGTTGGTGACCTTTTTTGACATAATGTCTATTTTCTTTGTCTTTTCAAATACTTATGGAATATAGAAATAGCTTACCTGTAAAACCAGGAAAGGATTGTGACATGAAAAGTATCTGTTAGTATAATCTTGTAAAATCAATTTCCTGTCTTAGCCAAGCTAGCATTCAAAACTGGATGTTAAATGAATAAATAAGTTATCCAAACTATAAGCACAATTATATAAGTGCAGGCATGGTTGTGTGGTAAGAAGCTTATTGCCAAACCAAATAGTTCCAGGTTCAGTCTCACTGCATGACACCTTGGACAAGTTTCTTTTATTATAGCCTTGGGTTAACCAAAGCCTTATGAGTGGATTTGGCAGACAGAAACTGGAAGAAGCTCATTATATTTATAAATATATATCTGTGTGTGTATCTTTGTGTTTGTCCTCCGTCACCTCTTGACAACTGGTGATGATATGTTCCTGTAACTTAGCAGTCCAGCAGAAGACACTGATAAAATAAATCCCAGGGGTTCACTTCATTCAACTGAAATTCTTCAAGGTGGTGTCCCAACACAGGTGCAGTCTAATGACTAAGACAGGTAAATGAATAAAAGACAATGTAAGGGGTCTAAATTATATTTTCTCAGCCTTCCTTCTTCAACGAATTAATTAAAAAATATAATCCTTTGTTTCGTTTTGTTGGGCAGTGTGAAAATATAATTTGCATCTGGGGCATTCAATACCCTTGAGATGACACACAAAGGAACGAATTGGTGTCTCAGACTGATTGGTTTTGGTGATAAAATATACAGCTTGTTCGTTTAAGGGAACAGAGGTTCTTGTTGTAGTTGTGGCAGAAAAGAGAAGGGAAGAAACAGTATAATATGTATACAGTTGTGGAATCGATAACTATCTTCAAATATTTCAAACAATGATTCTTGTCATCTTGGAATGAAATAAAAATAGCCTATAATTTCTTCCAGACAGATTTCAAAAACATTTTAAATCTTTTTTCTTCTTTTTTTTTTTTTTGATACATTGGTTTCTTCAACAACTCTAAAATATAAAATAAATTCTGGCTTCTAATGTCTTCATTCCATTTTCCATATAGATATATTGATGTAGATTGTTTTTTGTTTTTTTCTGTTATTCATTATGTTTTTTTTCTTCTCTCTTACTGTTCAAAATAAACAGAGAGAAATGTTAATACTATATAACTTGGAATGGATGACTAAGCAAAGTATATTGAGATATTAAATTTTGAAAGAATCAGATACTTCTCTGGTTTCAGGAAATAAATTTTAAGTGCTGAAGTTAACGATTTTAGTTAACCTTATCGAAATAATAAACAAGAAGTTTCCAAGAAGCAAAACCAGCATATAAACCATCCATATTAAATATAAACCATCCGTATTAAATATGCTAACATACAATTTATTTCAACTACTCTGTTATAATTGCTTAAGCTTGTAACTGCAATGATTTAGAGCCATTAAGCAAGAATTTTAAATTACTGAGATTTTAGGAATAAAGAAACTGGAAGTGTGGGTGTTTCAATTTTTCTCATGAGTATAAATAACCTGCGAAAAATAAAAAGGATTCTCGTGGGAATTGAAATCATATCTCTCAGTTCGGAATAAATGTAAAATCAACAAGGATTAAAAGAATTTATTGTAAGGAACAGTAGAGACTACAGTCTGCCCCATGATGTCTGCTTTTGGCCAGTTTCCAATCATATATAAATTGTTCTATGAGAGGTGACTTTGTATTTAACCTTTCACCATTTCTGAAGAAAAAGGTGCTGGAAGTGGGCCTCCACTCTCCTTCAAACAATGTAACCAATTCCAAGTGAACTAAAGATGAAGAAAAAGAATTAATTTCCAAATCTAACTTTATTGATCAACCTTGGATGGATAAAAGACAAAATTTATCATGGCAGGATTTGAACTCAGATAGAAGAGAGGCAGATGAAATTAAAGTGAGACATTACTTCAACAACTCTACCAACTCATTACATTGTTAGTGTTAGAAGTAATACCTGAAAGTGCAACAGGTGATTAACGAAGATACCTACCCTAATTGTAAAGAGATTTTTCAAAAAAATCTGTCGTAAGATATGAGGTTTCTGTCATTCAACTGGCTTACTTGGAAATTAGGTATCAATCCTGAAATTATGACTTTTTCGTAAATGTTGCAAAATGTCATGAGAATCAGATCTACAAGATGGTTTTAATTCTCGCTTCTAGCAGTTCCGCATACATCATTAATTCTCCTGACAAAAGCATTGCTATAACACAGTCTTATTACTCCTCCCACCTACCCCCTTCCAACCCCATCTCTTCATCTGAAACCTCACAGTGATTGCAGCTGAATAACATTACTACCAGTCATAAAACATAAACCTGCCATAAGTGAGTCAGTTTACTATTTTACTGCCATTTTTTTTTTTACTTTTCCAAGTTTGAGCTTGCATGGAGGTAAAGGATGGGTTTTGTTGGAGTAATTATTTTTAGTGCTTCATGTCCTACTGCTAACTCTAAAATGGGAGTGTTGCAACTTGTTTCTTGTTTTTTGTTTTTTTTTGTCAATCAAGTAAAATGCAGTAAGCTGAGGTTTTGTGCTTTGTCAGGTGAACACCACAATGCCTATGATGTTTTCTTTTCAACTTATGACCTCGTAGTCAATATTCCCACTTCTTCACATTCTAGACAGTGTAACATGTAGAAATATGTGTTACTATGTACACAATTGTATCTAATCGAGCCTAGAAAAAGAGATTAAAATGGAAAAAAATATTTCTTCTATTATTTGTATATCATTGTCTGTTAATAATATGCATATGTATATTAATTCTGTTTTTAGTTTAAGAAAATGAAACAAATTTAATTTTATAATCTGCTCAAATTATTAGCCATTATACTATAAAAATGTGGAACAAGTTTAAAGTAACTTTGTAGACTGCTAAAAGTAATCTTACCTGTTGTTGACTAAATTACTGATGGATACTCAACCATTGATGTCAATGCCAACACTAGCTGAGAAAAGAAATTCTTATCTTTTCACCAATAAGTGGTCTTTCATAATCACACCTGCCAAAAGAAACCCCCCACTAATTCACAATCAAACTCAATTATTTCCAGTAAAATCTCCACCCACTAATTTAACACTTTCTATACCATATTTCCTATGATGGTACCATGTTGAATGCACATGTACTGGTAGCATGTAAAAAGCATCCATTCTGGTATGAAGCAGTGCTGGTGCCATGTACAAAATCATGCAGGCCACTCTGTAAAGTGGTTGGTGTTAGGAAGGGCATCCCATCATAGAAACCAGGCCAAGGTGGCGAGCTGGCAGAAACGTTAGCAATGCTGGGCGAAATGCTTAGTGGTATTTCGTCTGTCTTTATGTTCTGAGTTCAAATTCCGCCAAGGTTGACTTTGCCTTTCATCTTTTCGGGGTCAATAAATTAAGTACCAGTTATGCACTGGGGTCGATGTAGTCGACTTAATCCCTTTGTCTGACCTTGTTTGTTCCCCTCTATGTTTAGCCCCTTGTGGGCAATAAAGAAATAAGAAACCAGGCCAAAACTGAAAATCAGAGCCTGATGCAGCTCCTGTCAAACCATCCGACCCATGCCAGCATGGAAAATGGATGTTAAATGATGGTGATGATGAGGATGATGATGATGATTTCTCTTGGTATACATTGCCTTTGTTTCAATAGATTTTGAAAATAAACGAAGAATTTTGTAAAATAACTTTGTCGTTATTAATCTGGTGTTTGCAACATAATCTAACATAAAATTTTGATGGAAACTTTTAATGTAAATCACTTTGGAATAGTAAGTTTGTTTCAAAGAACCAGGGTTGATCTCAGGCAGGCTGGTGTCAAACAGGCTGAAATAACTCCGTCTGCTGCTATTAAAATCTCAACAACAAAATTATATTAACACAAACCATTGCTCTCAAATAAAAGTTTGTATAATACAAGCAATTATTCTATGTTTAATGTATAAAATTGTTATTAGCAAATCTAATGACACCTGAATTTTTAAT
>NC_043009.1:27690735-27705735 GCF_006345805.1 Octopus sinensis | reverse complement strand
TTCTTTTATTAACTAAACGAGGCTCATTTGTTTGTTAGGTGTTCCTGTAAACAAATTTTACACCTTGTTAATTTACTTTAAACTCTAACCTATTTAGGCCAGCCATTTCGCATTGTAACTGTTTGAACCAAACAGAAAATGGACAACAAAAAGTTATTGTCAAATAAAACAGTTTTTACACTGTTTCGGCTTCCCCCTTCTGAGAATACTCAGGCATGACACCAAACTAGTTAAACAAGCAAAGGAAGGGGTGTTTTTGTTTGTTTATTTTTTGATTTTTGTATTTTTTTTGGTATCTGTAATAAAAGGTAGTAGTGTTTTACACTGATTGTATCAGGTAATTGGAAGAAATTAGTGTTCAAATCACTAATAACAACTAAATATACACTTTGGGAATTTAGAAGCTGATTAGCCGTTCTATGACTCAATTGTATTTTCAATTTCAGACATTTGATTGATTCTTTCAAAAAAAATCAATAACGGGCAAAAATAAATAAAAAGATATATATATAAAAATAATTGGCAAAAAATAAAAAAAAATACAATATAAATAAACCGTAAAATTATATATAAATAAAGATCGAGAAACAAAATTCAATAAATAAATAAATACAAGGAAGTAAATAGTAATTTTCTAGTGAATATTATTTGAGTTCAAATATAATAACAAAGCGTTTGGAAAATGAAAATGGGTAGTTTAAAAAAAAAATAAACAAAACAGTTTTTTCAATTGCATACACGTACACCTACATACCTACACATGGAGAGACAATCACAGGTGAATACACACAGGTACACACTGATATATACATACGTACATAACTGTATATATATATATATGTGTATATATATATATATATATATATATAATATATATATATACACACATATACATATGTATATACACTTATATATATAAACACATATATTTTTGTGTATCTATGCATATATATATATGTATATGTGTGTGTGGATATGTATATGTATATATATATATATATATATTTATATACATGCATACATATATATTCATATATACATGTATATATATATGTATTTATATGAGTGTATATATAAATGCATATATGTATATATATATATATATATATGCATATACACACACACACATATACATATACATATACACACACTAGTAACATACACAAGCACACAAATTGAACGAATACAAATGGTAATATATAATAAAAGAATTTAACCCACCTGAATGACTTGTGGTGATAGTGTGTGTGTGTGCATGCGTCTATGGGTGGAGGGTGGAGCGTATTACATTTTTCCAAGACAAATGAAATACTAATTTGTAGCAGCCTTGAGTCACAATGCTGTCAAAACGGAATTAATTATAAATCGCAGCAGCAAACGTAGTCAATAATTATAGAATACTAATAGTCAGAGTGTTCAGTGAGTGCGTGTGTATATGTGCATGCATATGCATGTGCGTGTGTGTGTGTGTGCGTGTGTGTGTGTATGTGCGTGTGTGTGTGTGTGTGTATATGTGAAGTTGGGTAACCTCCAGTGATTGTTGAAGTCAAACTAGAAGTAAAAAAAGTATTATTAGTAACAACACTACAAGTAGTAGTAGTAGTAGTAGTAGTAGTAGTAGTAGTAGTAGTAGTAGTAGTAGTAGTGACAATGGTTATTGTTAAATTGCTCTCTTTTCTCTTTAGCTGGTAGGCTTAATCATTTACTCTGCTTAACACATGCCCTCCAGCTCCCCCTATCTTCAGGTACCTTTAACAGATTCAAGCTCTACTGCAGGTGTATGGTCCAGGTCTCTGGCATTGAAGATATCGTCTTCTCTTCCTACCAACTATCTTGAGGGCCCTAAACAAAAACAAAAAAAGGTCCTTAAACATTAACCTTCATTCTCTGACCCGTTTGTAAGAGTGAGTGTCAAAAACTGTAGCATTCATTGCTCCGTTATAAAGAAATAAAAATGGTTTTAAAACGCAATGAAAACCAGGTCATGAATGACAGCAACTGCCAAAATCTCTTTGACTGATTCTGAAATTCAGGTTACAAAATTACAAAAGAACTAAAAAACAGAAAATAGTGATGGATGACAAAACTGAAATGAGTTGGACGAAATTATCTTTAAACTGACACAGAATTATTGATACTGATATTAAATTTTAATAATGCAGTGAATGGGGAGAATCATTAGAAATCAGGAGTAGTATGCTTAGTAGCAGTTCATCTGTCTTTACGTTCTGAGTTCAAATTCCACTGAGGTCGACTTTACCTTTCATCCTTTTGGGATCGATAAATTAAGTACCAGTTGCGTACTAGAGTCCATCTAATCATCTGGCCCCTTCCCAAAATTTTAGGCCTTGTACCTAGAGGAGAAAAGAATATTACATGGATAAGGGCAGTTTATTGGACAAAATGGGGTATTTGGTTACATTTCTGTTTTGAGTTCAAATCCTGCCACAGTCAACTTTGCCTTTAAATTAGTGAACCTTTTAAATTAATGAACCCTTCATGTACCAGAATGGATGTAATCAACTAATTCTTTTCCTTCAAAATTTCTGGTTTTGAACTTCAATTCAAAATTTTTTTCCAATTGAGAAGGTAATCTCTTGAAATTATGGTTAAACAAATATTCGTTGCAGTTAAGCTGAACAACAGCAATGCCCCAGCATGATCAAATCTCTCAAGCTGAAATTGAAGTAATTTCATAATTGATGTAATGTACTTTATAGGATTTAACCCTTTAGCATTCGGACTACTCTGTCAAATGTAATATGTATTTATTCACATTGTTTTGAATTAATAATATGTTATCCTGTAGCTTTGAGATTTCAATGATGTGATTGTTTATTTTTAGAATGACATAGTAGGGTAGGTATCAAAGGTCAGATCTGGCTAGTTTGAATATAAAACAAGTAAAATATTTGAGCCAGATATCGTTGGACTAAATGCTAAAGGGTCAATATAGTTTCAATCAATTGGAATGTTGATGAAGTGTAACCAGCCCAATGGTCATTGATCAAATGATAAAAATAAGTGAAATTCAATAACATGAAATGGAAATATGCAAATACCATTTTTGAAAATTCCAGTTAAGGATAATGGTGAGGTATATGGCTTTGTGGTTAGGGTGTTGTCCGCATGATCAGAAGGTGTTGTTTCAATTCCCAGACGAGGAAGTGCATTGCATTCTTGAATAAAACATTTCATTTCATGTTACTCCAATCCATTCAGGTGTGAGTAACCCTGTGACAGACTTCAGGAGAAATATTGTGATCTCAGGCCACTTATATGCTCTGTAAACCAGGTAACAGGCTCTCTGAGCCCACAGACTCAAGACAGTACTTACTATTTAAGGAAATCGAACCAGGTTTTAGAATTAATTTCTAAGCTAATTAAGCTGTTTTGTATGAAAACATAGTATTAATACCCAAAATGGGTTTCAAATGAACCATTTTTCTGAGCTGTGACATACCTTTGGATAACTTGATCATCATTTAACACCTGTTGTCCATGCTGACATGGATTGGATTGTTTGACTGGGTTGGCATGCTGAAAGGCTGCACCAGACCCAGACTCCACTCTGATTTGGCATGGTTTTCTACAGCTGGATGCCCTTCCTAACACCACCTTCTCTGAGAGTGTAATGGGTTCTTTTACATGCCACCAGCACGGGTGTCTTTTGCATGACACCAGAGTGCATTTGTGTGCCACCGGCAAGGGTGCCAATTTGTCTGACACTGGTATCTGCCATGAATATGATTTTGCTTGGCTTGATAGATCTTCTTCCCAAGCATGACATAATGCCAAAGTCTTGGCCATTGTCTCCATGAGGCCCATCACTCGAAAGGTACTCAGCCACTTTGCCTCTGTGAGGCCCACAATTGTTCACCTGAATAACAAATACTAAATATATTGATTCTCTTCATCAGGTCATGAGGCCAGTTCCATTTTTTTCAGAGTAATCTACAGAAATTGACTTAGAATCAATTAATTCAATACCAGCATAAATCTAATTTTTATGTTATTGACACCAGAAGCATTACAGAGTGACGGTTTAATTTACTGCAATAAAATTATAGTATTTAAGTCCTGCAAAACACTCATTATTGATCTCGTCATTATTTACCAATTTTAAATTCTTTAAATTTCCTTTTTCCAGAGAATAGATTTTTAGGATTTGAACCATTTACCTCATTCTAATTTTTCTTAATTGACATCAGAAATCCATTTTTTTCTAATTTAGAATTTGCTAATTGACAGATAATTTTTATTTGTCATTCAATACTAAGATGTCGAATCTAATAATCATATTTCAATATCTAGATTAATCATCAATCACATAACAATTGTCAGTTATATCATTCATCAGTCCATTGAGAGTAAATATATTAATCCCCCATTGTCATCATTTTTCCTGATGAACCATCAGATGACCAAATTGATGGTGGTTGGGGTATGATCAATGCTTAATCCAGCATTTTAATAAAATTAAATGTGTATGTGTGTATCTATCTATCTATATCTATCTATCTATCTATCTATCTATCTATCTATCTATCTATCTATCTATCTATCTATCTATCTATCTATCTATCTATCAATCTATCTATCTATCTGTCTGTCTGTCTGTCTGTCTGTCTATATATATATATATAGTTGTATTTAGGGATGGTCATGTTGCCAGTTTAGCCAATAAAAACACATGTACTATATATTTGGTGTTCACTTGCTTCAGCTTTATTTTATTTTTTACAGCGTAGTTTTGGTGGTTTTGACTGCTTCTTCTAGCAGGTAAAATTACCTGTTAAAGGTAGTTTCTCTTGTGTTTAAATGTACACTATTATATATATATATATATATATATATATATATATATGCACACACACACACACCCTAACAATGGAAGTAACCATTGGAAGTGGGAGACACAGGAAGACATGGGATGAGGTGGTGAAGCATGACCTTCAAATGTTGGTCCTCACAGAGACAATGACAAGAGACCGAGACCCATGGAGATATGCTGTGATTGAGAAGACCCAGCAAGTAAAGTGAGATCACAGCCATGGCTGATACCACTATTGCATAACCAGCCCATTTAAAAGTACCCTTGAATCATCAGGTGATACACTGTGCTTGAGAAGAACTATTGAGTCGCGTAAAATCAAAAAATCAAAATCAAAATGGAAATCCTAGTTGTGGCCAATGCCAGTGCTACCTGACTGGCTCCCATGCTGGTGGCACTTAAAAAGCACCCACTACACTCTCAGAGTTAGGAAGGGCATCCAGCTGTAGAAACCTTGCCAGATCATATTGGAGCTTGGTGCAGCCTACTGACTTGCCAGTCCTCAGTCAAACTGTCCAACCCATGCCAACATGGAAAATGGACGTTAAACGATGATGATGATGATGACGACATATATATATATATATATATATATTATATATATATATATATACTGCATTCTGCAAGTGCATCTCACCAATGAAAGATGTGCTTGCTGCTTGCAGTCCCAAATATTTCAAGAGGTTAGTGCTTTTGTGTGGCTGTTTGAGTTAAATTTTAGTTCTCATTTCTAGCAATTGTAAGTGCTATTTTGCAGGGTCAATTATCAATTTTCCTTTTGGGTTTTACTTGCCATAACCACATATGTTATAATCTATTCAATACATCTTAATATATTAATATATTGTAATATCTTATTGTATGTATGTGTCTGTGTGTGTGTGTGTATTTATATATATATATACAAGGGGTGCAGAAAAGTTTCATCTTTAGCATGTGTCAATGTCTCTTGGCTGCTGGAGTTAAAGTAAGACAATTGTGCTGATCTGATGATTGCTAGGGTCGTCCATAACCATCCACTTATCTCCATCCAAAAAGCATGTTAACTTCGAAAATTCCTTCATTCTTGAATTTATATCACCTTCTTATATGGAACTGGTATTGATTTGCATTGGGTAATTGTGACACATCTTGTGGTGGAAATGATTTTAACAAATAAAGACACTAAGTTGTATGGTATTTGATATACCTATATTTCCATGTCTGTGTGTGCATCTGTCTCTGTCTGTCTGTCTGTCTGTCTCTCTCTTTCTATCTCTCTATATATGGTATACATACATGTGTATATATGTATGCAGGACTGTGTAAGCCAGCTGCTATATTGAAAAGTTTGTATCTCTAAATGATGACTCATAGTGGAATTAGATTTCACAACACCAAGATAATGAATGATGGGTGAAATATATACAGTGGTCTTGCTTTCTTACTATGATCAATTTACACCTCCGGAATCAAACCAATTTTTTAGCAAAACTGTATGTTTAAGAACAGCCAAAGTATTGAGAATAATATTTGGATGTGTCACTCTTCATATACTCAGCCAAAATTCTTCAGAACCTGTTAGTTTACAACTTGCAAAGATAAGATTTCAGCTTGTGTATAATGAAGAAATATCGAAGTAAAATGCATAAGACAGGACACAAGAATTATTTTCTGCCATCAGAAGAATAGCTTCAGGGAATTCATTTCTATCTGAAGTCTTGGAAATGGATATCAGAAAATGCTGAGGAAGGTTAACAATAATGTCAAACCTATGTAATCTATGTATCTATGTATCGTTCCGTCACACACCAACACAAACCTATATATACATATATAAACATATATATATATGCATATATAAACATATGTATGTATATAGATAGATAGATAGATAGATAGAGAGAGAGAGAGATACATCCTTCCATACATATGTATATATATATATATATAGCAATTAAGGACAACCACTTAATAAGGAAAACTTAACAAGAAATTGTCAGGTAGATAGCGTGAAAACCTCATAAGAGAAAAAATTTCGAAAATAATTATTTCTTATTGAACATATTAATTTATATATAGAGGGCATTATACATACATGCCACACGCTAAGAGGGACAATTAGTCATTTCTACCAAAAATATTACTAATCCCACCGAATGCAATTTTTCAAAGTAAGACATTTAAAAAATATAGACCTGTATCACAGTGATTTCATACTTACGTATTCATCAGCAGGCCTGAATGTATCATAAATAAAATGTATCACCCATGTGCTTCGTTGATGTTGATCAGTTAGCTGATCGGCTTAAGCGGGACAGGGTCGTTTATTTATGATACATTCAGGCCTGCTGATGAATACGTAAGTATGAAATCACTGTGATAAAGGTATATATTTTTTAAATGTCTTACTTTGAAAAATTGCATTCGGTGGGATTAGTAATATTTTTGGTAGAAATGACTAATTGTCCCTCTTAGCGTGTGGCATGTATGTATAATGCCCTCTATATATAAATATATATATATATATATATATATACATAATATATAAGTTTACACACACATACATGTAGATAAAGAGATACATCTATAGATAGATAGCTACAGATGCATGTGTGTGCATGTGTGTATATATGTCTGATTGTCTAAGTGTGTGTTTGTGCACATATGCATGTATTGTTAAAAAATATATGAAATTCTTTGGGATTTATGAAACAACCATGCACTTCACCATTTTCACCTATGTGAGAAATATGATACAGGTTTCTACCTTATAAGGAAAAGAGCTAACATAAAATAAAATACTATTTTTATAATATATTTTATAAATGAATGTCCATCTACATACATACATGTGTGTGTACATGTGTGTGTTTGAATGCATATACACAGACATACAGGAAGTAAATAGTCGTCTTTAATTTAAAAAAATTTCTGATCTAAGCATCTTAATATGTTTTCAGCGGTGTAGAATTTACAATGTAATTATTCTTTTTCATTCCATGTGCCATAATATTAAGCATTTGTGAAGAGTAACCATGCAACGCACAAAAAATTCAGCAGAACTGTCAGATTTTCAAAGATGTCGTATTGCTCAGCAATCTGAGGCTGGACTTAGCCAGCGAAAAATTACCAAAAATCTTCAAATTCTTCTTGCTATAGTTAATGGAATTATAGTGCAATTCAAAAGCCAAGGAAAAGAATCAATAGATTCTTGTCCTGGCCCACCTGGGCCTTCAGAAAGGAAACTTTGCTGTTTGAAGAGAATTGTGGAAAACGAACCCTGTTCGAAGGCTTCTGACATTGCAAAACAGCTAGAAGTTAGTCCAAGAATGTGTGTTACATATCTGCATAAGCTTGGGTATTATGGACGAGCAGCTAGAAGAAAACCTTTCCTTCAACCAATTAATATCAAATAAAAGATTCTGAAAATTAAAGGGGTCTACTTACTTCCTGCATGTCTGTGTGTAATTTGAACTTGCTATACAGCTTGTAATTTTATGTGAAACTGAATTCTGCGAGAGTTAATAATACACAGCTTCCTGCTTCCTTTAACCGAGGATTATAGAATGTTCAGTTGAAATTAAAACTGATTATTTTTTGTTGACTCTGATGTGAAAGAGTTCAGATACAATATCATAAACTAGAAAACCACTTATCTTGTTCTTGTTTAGTTGCTACACCATGGAAATCTTTCCTTGTTATTGACTGTCTTTGTTTGAAGAATATTTTGTATAAAGCTTTAAGATAGCAACTACAAGCTAAATTTATTTGCATTATACATTCATGCATGCATTTATAAATTTGCAGACTGATATATATTTTGTCGTAGTTGGGTAAGCAAGGCACGTGGTCTCTTTGGTACTGGTAAATGTATGCACAAGAAAATCCACAAGGCAAAACATAATAATAATAATGATAATAATAATAATAGTAATAATAATAATAATAATAATAATAATAATAATAATAATAATAATAATAAGGATAATAGCAATAATATTAGTAATAATGATAATAACAAGGTAGGACAAATCTAGGCAAAAACTCTCAGACAGATGGACAAATAAATTGATAGACAGACAAGGAATGAAATTAAATTATCCATCCATAGACCATTTCTAATATCATTCGTATGTCGTATTGATATGTAACTTTCAAGCTATAGACAGCTTATATAATTACTTCTCATGGTACAATAAGCACAGCACATTTGCGGCTTTATTTTATCTTCTCCTTTCAGGAACTTCGCCATTTTCTTGCTATATTTTATTTACGTATTTATATTTCTTCTTTTTTTTTGTTCTGGTAGGGGGTGGGAATTGAGGTTATTTATTTTCAATCTTTTTGTTGCAAGTCAGCTTTTTGCAATAGATACCTTGACAAAGATATCATTTCTTTTGTTTTAAGTTAAGAATAACTTTCTCATATTGTTTAAAATTCAGAATATTCTAGTCTCCAAATTTCTGAATAAATATCTTTAATTAAAGTTAATATAAACACATAATAGAAGCAATTTTTAGATACATTCTCTGAAAATATGCTTCTTGAAATTCCCAACATTTTCATTTTTATTATTGTGTGTTATAGATTTTTTCATTTATTTATTTATTTATCTTTTGTTGTTCTCATTCTCATTTTTATTTTCCATTTCCTTCTCCACTTCACAAAACCCAGAAAATTCCACAAGACAAGAAATTATTATTCTTCAACTATAATTTTTTCCTATTTTTTTTTCAAAAATAAAAAGCTATATTCTCATTAAGGGATCTTTTAAGCTTCCTTCACTTTTAATTATATTTCTTTATTTAAATTTAATTATTTTTTTAAAAATTTAATTAATAGCATTTTAATAAATATCTTCTGTTGAAATGCAATTGGTAGAAAGAATTCCTACACTCTTTGTGTTCCTTCAATGTGGTCTGTGCTGTGTTATTACATCGTCATTTTAGATGACAGGGAGGTGAGAGAGAAAAGACTTCAATGATATAACGATGTGCGGGCTTCCATGATAAATGCTGTGAAATTAGCGTTTGCCCCTCTTGTTACATTTTTATGCAACAAGTTCCCTTATTTAAATTTTAACCTCCAGCGCAAGAAAACGGACTCTTTGTGCACTGTTTGATCTCTGTCTTTTGTTGTTGTTGTAGTTGTTGTTGTTCAGCTCTGTTATTACCACTCAAACATTAATCACTGTTACCATCGGCTCCAATACCACCATTAATCACCTTCCTTGTCTGAATCATCATTGCGTCGTCGTCATCGTCGTCATCATCGTCGTCGTCATCGTCGTCGTTATCATCATCGTCATCGTCATCATCGTCGTCGTCATTGTAGTTATTGTCATCATCATCGCTGTCGTCATTAACATCAGCAATACTAGAAAAGCCATAATCACTATCATTAGCATCATCGTCATCATGTAGCTGCTGCTACTGCCATCATTACCATCATCATAATCATCATCATCATCATCATCATCACCTTTATCACCACTGTCATCACCACCATCATCCTCATCATCAAATCCCCATAAACTTCCTCCTCGTTATCAACACCACCACCATCACTATTACCACCATGACCACCGCACCACCACCACCACCACCACCACCACCATCACTACCATCACCACTATCATCAGCAGCAGCAGCGGTAGCAGTAGCAGCAGCAGCAGCATTATCATTATCATGGTCATCATCACCACCATTACACTCACCATTACCATCATCATCTTCATCATCATCATTGTCGTCATCATCATCATCATCGTCATCATCATCATCATCATCACCACCACTACAACCACCTCTCTAGCATCATCATCATCATCCTCATCACCATCATCATCATCATCATTAATCTTACCAGTTCCCTACCTTTCCATTTCTAGTTTATCTTTTTCCTTTTCCCTTTTCTTTTTTCTTTCTGTCTCTCCATGTTTATTTTATCTTATATTTATTTATTGTTTTCTTTTTATTTCCAATCATTATTTCCAATTAAATCTCTGTACTAATTCAATGCTTCCTTCTCCACCTCATCCCTACTTAATTACATAAGTACAAGTTGCTTGCGAATTTAATCTCAATATTTCTTCCCATCTGCTGCTACTGCTGCCACTGCTGCTTCCATCGTCTGCTCATCCTTATTTTAACTCAGTTGGTATATCATTTCATTTTAAATTTAGACTTGAAGAATTGTCATTATCATCATCATCACCATTATCATCATCATCGTTGTCATCATCATTACTATCATCGTTGTCATCGTTGCCATCGTCATCATCGTCATCATCGTCATCATCATCATCATCATCGTTGTCATCATCATCATTATCATCGTTGTCATCGTTGCCATCGTCATCATCGTCATCATCGTCATCATCATCATCATCATCGTTGTTGTCATCATTGTCACCATCATCATCATCATCATTGTCGTCGTCATTATCATCATCATTTAACATTTATTTCCCACACTGACATGGGTTAGAGGATTTGATCAAAGATAGCAAGCAGGAGAGCTGCTTCAGGCTCCAGTTGGCACAGTTTCTATGACTGGATGCCCTTCCTAATGCCAACCACTTTACAGAGTGTACTGGATGCTTTTCACATGGCACCAACACAGGTGCCTTTAAAATAGTACAAAGAGGATAAAAAAATTAGCCATTTCTGTTCATCATCATCATCATCATTTTCGCATCCACTTTTCCATACCTACATGGGTCAGATGGAATTTGGTGAGGCAGATTTTCTACATTTGGATGTTTCTCCTGATACCTATCCTCACCTGTTTCCCAAAAATTTAATATTTCCTCGTTGCAAAACATGTTTTTCAAAAAAGACCAGAAACAAACAACATCACTTGCATGAGCTCCGGCTTATCCCAGTTTAAATGGTGGTATAAGTAACTAAGACTATAACACTCCCCACCCGGATGGTACGCCAGTCCATCACAGGGTTAACTTCCCATCTATTGCCAGAACTCGTTTACATCTGAACGGACTGGTGCAACCTGAAATGAAGTGTTTTGCTCAAGAACACAATGCACCGCCCAATCTGGGAATTGAAACTAGCAAGTGCAACTCATTAAACCACCAGACCATGTGACATCATACACATACCCAGGTACATACATACACACATACCTATGCACACACACACACACACACATACCCATTGATGCATACATATATCCAGTCAAGTGTCAGTCAAGTGTCAGTGATGTATAGGGTCAAAGTTATTGGTTAACTTCCACCTTTTCAAGATTGCTGACTTTGTGCCTAAATTAGAAACCATTCTATTGCTAACTTAAAGATATTGTCATTCTTTAAATATAAACAACTTCATGGCTAATAGACACAATCATACAAAATGGCATTTTCTCACACAACCATACAAATATTCACTTAAACTTGTGGTATTCTAGTTCTTATCACAATTATTCTGTAAATTCTAAGACTGCAGAATCCATTGAATAAAAAGCAGAACATTTGATGTTTCTATGAATCTTACAAGGGACAAAGGTCAGATGTTAAAATCTAAGGGCAACCTGAATCACTCACATGTGTTATGATCATGGACATATCCAGACGAGAGTGATTTTAGCATAATTCTATTCTCACAACATATATATTCACATACATATATATGTGTGTGTATACATATATATTACATTATATGTACATATAAATATCTGTCTATGTATGTATGTATGTATGTATGTATGTATGTATCTATCTATCTATCTATCTATCTCTCTCTCTCTCTCTCTCTCTCTCCTCTCTCTCTCTCTCTATACCATATATATATATATATATATATATCTTGAATAGAAACTTGCCATTCTCATCCATTATACTGATGTGTGTTTTGTGTGTGATTGGCTCTTGGCCAGCATCCATGTATTCATATACATATCAATAGGCACATATATGTGAATGCATATGTGTGTGTGCATATGTGTGTGTGAATATGTGTGTGTATATATGTATATATATAATTTACACACATATTCGTATTTCTTGGTATTTTGGATATCGATGTATGAGATGTATGCTTAGTTATTATCAGCTAACATTTATACACACATACGTAACCAAACTAAATATACATCCTTTCATTTTCATTTCATTTATAACATTCACTTTTCCATGTCTACATGGGTCAAATGGAACTCAGTGAGGCAAATTTTCTATTGCTGGATGCCCTTCTAGTTGCCAACCCTCAATTTCTTCCAAGTTAGTATTTCCCTATGGACAGATATGTTTTCTCAGAAGATTCAAAATAAAGGACACCACTTGTATGAGGGTGACTCTTGTTTACAACTGTTATGTGATGTCAAGGCAAGGAGGCACAAACACTCACACATGCACACACATACACACATACAAACATCTACACACACTTATGTACATCATCATCATTTAACATCCATTTTCCATGTTATGTATGTATGATGTGTGTGATTATATATACAAATATACATATATACACAAGTGTGTGTGTATATATGTGTGTGTGTGTGTGTGTGTGTGTGTGTGTGTGTGTGCATACACATAATGGGCTTCTGAAGGGTTTGTTTACCAAATTCCAATCTGAGGTTATAGTGGCAGATACCCGCCCAAGGTGCCACACAGCAGGATCACATTCAGAACCATTTGTCAGTGAGTTTTATTCTACACATAGTAACAGACACAAATATATATATATACTAATATATCCAACCACACACACACATACACACACACACACAAACACACACACACACACACGTATGCAGACAGCGCCACTCATCTAAATGCAAATACAGTTCTTTATAGTGCATATATTTGCAAAGATTTTGGTGGGAAATTTTGGTCATTTTCGGTTTTGCTGTGTTTTGTGTCAGCTGCTGTGGATAATATTATGATTAAATCTGACATCGTACAAATCTTTCAATATATTAACAGGCAACACTTCAAAAGGAGAATAATAATGTAATGACCTAGTAACCTTCTTTAATCCACTGGTTTTTGATAATCAGATTTTAGCAGGACAACCTCTCTGGGCAGAAAATGATAATGACAGAGCAATTATATTCTGTGTATACTACGTTACTTTGATACATATATCCCTGATGGAATCATCTCTACATTCCTAGATATAAGCGGAGATTTTCAAAATGTCTATGATGAGAGTCATACGTGTATATGATGTGTTCGTGTCACACGTGTAAACACAGGGTATATGTATAGGTTGAATATATGCATATGTGTGTGTTTGTGTGCATATGCATGTGTGTGTGTGTGTGTGTGTGTATACGATATTCTTTCATTCATGGAACCCCAACTCCCACCTCATTCCATCAGTGAATGTTCTGTTGATGTGCTTAATGTTTTTAATTAATGAGCCTAAAATTAAAATTTACACACAAGCAAACAACACGTACACACATATCCATGGCGCTTGCCATGTAGTAATATATATACATGCATATATATTTATAGATAGATAGAGAGAGAGAGAAACAGAGAGAGAGACAGACAGATAGACAGACAGACAGATAGATAGATAGATAGATAGATAGATAGATAGATAGATAGATAGATAGATAGATAGATGATGGATGGATGGATGGATGGATGGATAGATAGATAGTTATAGAGAGATAGATAAACAGATAGATAGACAGAGAGAGATAGGCAGACAGACGACAGATAAAGAGATAGATGAATTCATGGATGGATTGATGGATGGATGGATGGATGAATAGAAAGGTAGATAGACAGACAGACAGACTGACAGACAGACAGACAGACAGACAGACAGACAGATAGATAGATAGATAGATAGATAGATAGATAGATAGATAGATAGGCAGACAGACAGACAGATAGATAGATAGATGTGTACATATATGTGTATATATACTCAATACGTATCTACAGCATTGATATTTCCCCACTGCATTATAACCACATCTTAATATCACTTTATTGCATGTCATCTCAGTTCCAATGTGCAAAACTACTTAAATTTTAGAAATGTAACAGAATACGATTGCATTTAAAAATATGATTGGGAGCCTGTATGTATATATGTTTGCATCCTCGACACACATATGTATATAAATATGTGTGTGTGTATGTATGCTTGTCTCTACGTGAACATGTGTGTGAGTGTGTGTGTGTGTTTGTGTGCACGCGT
>NC_043009.1:27658235-27683235 GCF_006345805.1 Octopus sinensis | reverse complement strand
TATATACATATATAAATTTATACACAGACATCACTATGGTAAGATGTCTGCTTCCTAACCTTATGTTTCCAGGTTCAGCCCTACTATATGGCATCTTAGTAAGGGTCTTCTACTGTAGGCTCAGACCAACCAAAGCCTTGTAAATGGATTTGGTAGATGGAAACTGAAAGAAACCTGTCGTATATATCTGTGAGTGAGTGTTTGTTCCCATCACCAGTTGACTACTGCTGTTGGTGTGTTTACATCCCCATACCTAAGTAGTTTGGCAAAAGAGATCGATAGAATAAGTACCTCGCTTCCCAATATACACTGGGGGTTGATCCATTCTTCTAAAATTTTTCAAGGTGGTACTCCAGCATGGCCACAGTCTAATGACTGGAACAAATGAAAGCTAAAATGTAAGATATCATTATTATCCATGAAAACGTTATAAATATATAAATATTATTATTAACAATTAGCCCAATTAACTCGTTGTACTTCTCTAAGCATTAATCCTAATAATTTTGATTGTAAATGTAATCCTATTTTTCAACTATATATATTTTGTACCCTCTCTTTCTCTCTTACCCCCTGTGTATGCATACATATATATATAATATATATATATATATATATATATATATATATAGAGAGAGAGAGAGAGAGAGAGAGAGATACATATACATTCATATATATAATCATATATATGTGTGTGTCTGTATGTATAAATATGTTGTTGCTATTATGTTAAACCGTCGTATGTCCAAAATTTGGCCGAATGTGTTTCTTTTCCAATATTCACTTTCGCTCGCAATAGCCAGTTCTTTTGGTCAAACTCTTCTCTCTCTCCAGCTGCTTCAGATGCCAAGATATCAAAAATTGTAAAAGTTTAGTTCAACAGTTTTGCTATGGAATGGTGAAAGTATTTTTTTGTTTTTCTGGAAAAGCACTGTTTTGGACTTATGACACTTTTGCATAATAGCAACGATATATATACATACATATATATATATACATACATATATACATACATATATATATATATATATATATATAATATAATATATATATATATATGTATATATATATATGTATATATATTTGAGTATATATGTGTATATGTTGAAGATATCCCTCTCTCTCTCTTTCGGAGAGGCACAAGCACCTACACGCACATGTACACACACGGCAGTAACTTCCACCTACTGAATTCAATCACAAAGCTCCGGTCAGCTCGGGGCTATAGTGGAAGACACCTACCCAAAGTGCCACGCAGTGGGACTGAACCCGAAACCATGTAGCTAGGAAGCAAGCTCCCTAACATATATATATATATATATATATATATATAAATATATATGAGTATATATATGTGTACATGAATATATATATGTGTGTGTGTGTGTGTGTGTATGTATATAACTGACTCTAAAGTTGATCTGATCCATGGAGCAGCTTCCTTGTTAAATTAATGTGCAAGTGGCTGAGTACTCCACAGACCCTCATACACATGATATTGTTCTCAGGGAGATTCAGCATGACACAGAATGTGACAAGGCTGACTCCTGTGAATTACAGTTACAACTCATTTTTGCCAGCTGAGTGGACTGGAGCAATGTGAAATAAAGTGTCTTGCTCAAGGACACAATGCGCCACTGGGAATCGAAACCACAACCTTACAACTCTGAGCTGAATGCTCCTAACCACTAAGCCACGAGCCTTCACACATACACACACACATACACACACATACATACACACATACACATACACACACATGCGCAAACATACCCACACACACTTACATACACACATACACACACAAACACACACACATACACACATGTATATACACACATACATACATGTATATACACACATACACATATATACATACACATACACACTCTTACATACATACATATATACACACACACATACATTCATTCATATACACACATACACACACATACACACACTTACATACACCCATACACATATGCACACTTACAGACACACAAACACATACTTACATACACAAACACGCACACACGCACACACATATATATATATACAAGCATGTATTTCTCACATACCTGAGCGCCCACAATGCTCGCTAGAACATAAGCGTAAAGAGAAATTAATGCAGATATCAACTATTTACACATGTTTTAAGAGGGTGGATATGAAATCCTTTTATGAAACAATATCTTTGGGAAGAGTAAATAAAACACAATCCATAAAGTTTTGTTATTTTATCAGCACGAAATCAAACAAGGACCATATATCGAAATATCTTGTGATTTTAATAATGTAAAGATTTTATGAAATTCCTCTTTCTAATTCCTGATATAACATTCAGTTTCGAATATGTTCCAAGCTTTCATTCTGCTTAACAGCTTTTAACATCAGTCCAGTACAGATCTTATCTAACCCAATTTTCAAAGAAATCTATATAGATTGTATGTTATTATTAAATCAGAATCAATCTGTCTATAAAACAAGGAAGTAACATGGTTATTAAATATAGTGTGTGGACGATTATAATGCAGTAAATAGCAACATTAAAGAAACCTTTTATGTTTATATAATGCTATAATATTTTTATAATTTACTAAATGTGAGCAAGATTGACATAGGATAGAATCAAAGTGGACATACTGTTGTAGAGCACTCTAAAGACATACCCATATGTGGCTGTGCAGTAAGAATTTTGCTTCCCTGACACATGGTTCTGGGTTCAGTCCCACTGCATGGCACCTTGGGCAAGTGTCATCTACTAAAGCCCCAGGCAAACCAAAGTCTTGCATGAGGACTTGGTAGATGGAAACTGAATGGATCCTGTCATATATATGTGTGTGTGTGTGTGGCGTTGTGTCTTTGTATCTGTGATGGTCCCCTCCACCACTACTTGACAACTGGTGTTGGTGTGTTTATATCCCAGTAACTTAGCAGTTCAGCAAAAGAAACTGATGGAAAAAGTAGCAGAGTTAAAACATATGTACCAGGGGTCGATACGTTCAACTAAAATTCTTTAAGGCAGTGCCCCAGCATGGCCACATTCTGTCTAAAACAAGTAAAAGATAAGAAATATGAAGATACCTTACTAGAATACAACTTGAATGCTGATGAAGCCCTCTCAGTCTATTTTCTCTTATTCATACATACATACACACACATATATATATATATATATATATATATATATATATATATATATATATATGGCCCAAAAGTAGGTTTACAGTTATCATGCAGGCACTTTAAATTTCTTTTAAAACATTTTATTACCTTTAAATTTCTATCTTCCAAACTGAAAAGGGACCTTGACAAAATTAACTAAATTAGCATAGAATAATGGGTTCAGATTTTTTTTTATAATTAAGATCTAAACTGTTAATATATGAATGCATAAGAGATAGTTGAATAACTGTAAACCTACTTTTGGGCCACCATGTGTATTATAGAGATGTATCTGCATAGCAAGTGATTTAATCTGAGATCGTGTGCCAAAGCAGAAACAATTGCCATGTGGAAGATGTTTGCAAGACATTCAAGAACACACAAAAACCGTTAGTTTCACTTCAACATTTAAATTTTATTTCTGTCAAAATATTTCAAAGTGACACAAATAAAATTTAAATGTTGAAGTGAAACTAAGGGTTTTTGTGTGTTCTTGAATAGCTTACAAACATCTTCCAAGCTGCAATCGTATATATATATATATAAGGCTATTGAGAATGAAATATCCACTTTTCTAATGCACCAAGTTTTATTCTGACAATTCTTTGTTTTACAACATTGAAGAGTTACATCACTTTTTGAAATGCAATTCAAGATGTCTGATTATATTGTGAGTTTTCTCTTGTAAATCAGTTTTTGTGAACCCATGGATAGATCAAAAATTTGTGTTGTTTATGAATGAGTTCCATCATGGAACTCTTGAAAGTCAGCCCCATGGTAGACCTGAGACCAAGGTGGATAATGATGAGCTGGAAACTGTAGTGGAAGCGGATGCATCTCAAACTATGCATGAGTTAGTAGCAAGGTTTGATGTTTCGATTCCAACTGTATTGGACCATCTGAAACAAATTGGCAAGGTAAAAACCTGGACAAGTGGGTACTACATGAACTGAACAAGCATCAAATGACACATCTTCTTTGCTGTTCTTTGCTGTCACGGCATAGAAGCAAACCATTTTTGCATATTTTTACGAGTGATGAAAAATGGATTCTTTTCAACAATAGCAAGCGTTCTGCATGGTGATTGGATAGAGATAAAGTGCCAAAACCCAATCCAAAAAAGAATATTCACCAAAAAAAAAATAATGGTATATTTTTGGTGGTCCAGTGCTGGTGTCATCCACAACAGCTTCATGAGATCTGGTAAGTCTATTACAGCAGATGTATACGTCAACCAATTGGATGAAATGATGAGTGAACTTGCAATTAAACAACTGAGATTGGTCAATAGAGACAGGCCAATTCTCTTGCAAGACAATGCTCGACCACATGTAACACAAAGATTGCTACTCAAGTTACAAGAACTGAACTTAGAAGTACTACTATATTCACCAGACCTTGCACTAACTGACTATCATGTTTTCCAGGCATTAGACAACTTCTTCCAAGGAAATAACTTCAAATCTGAAGACGATGCAAAAACAGCCTTTCATAATTTCATCACCTCTTGCTCTCCAGAACTCTTCGCTTCTGGCATAGATAAGCTACCAATAAAATAGCAAAATTATGTTGATAATTTAGGTGCATACTTTGATTAACTGCGTTGCTTTTTGTTCAGATAAAATAAAATAAACTTTCAGTTCGAAATCAGACATTTTATTCTTAATGACCTGATATAAACATACGTGTGTTTGTGTGTACATATATATGTTTATATGCATATGTATATATATATATATTATATATGTATGTATGTATGTATGTATGAAAAAAGAAAGAATAAAAGAATATATATATATATATGTACATTATAATGGATATTTACCAATCTTGAAGACGTTTCCATTTCATGAGAATTCTGTATATTCTTTGACAAGTGAAATAACTACCAGAACTTGAACTCTCATCACAACTCGTGCTGATCTCATATCAGTGAAATACATGATATAACTAATATGAAGCTGGACAAATTAATTAATTGCCAATTTCCTCTCTAATATTTCAACCTCAAAGCATTTAATCTTGGGCATGGCTTCTTTTTCACTGCCTTATAATTATATTGATTTTTTTTTAGCAGAAATATTTTTCTCATCTTTATTTTTATTTTATTTATTTATTTATTTTATTTATTTATTTATTTATTTTCTATTTTTGCATCTGTCTTAGAATTAGGTTTGCAGAACAAACCAATGTCTTCGTCATCTTCTTGATTTAGAATTGTGAATTAATGAATAATCAATACATAAGAGGAAGAGTTAGATGAAAATATAAATTGATCTTACAAACGAGGATTATATGTATATATGTATGTTGGGGTGGATGGCTGATTAGAGAACAGATTGGAAACTAATTAGATTTAATAATTCACCACATATGTGAATATTGTGATAATACACACACATACACACACATGTACACATGTGCATGCATTCTATGCACACTAAAACAATCACACACATGCATACACACACTAACACGTACACACACATGTGCAGGCATACACACATTCACAGCATCTTTTAGTGAGTTATTTATGATGGACTTTAGAGTTTAGAACAATTGATGCTTGCTTAATAGCCCCCAACCGATGCCAATACGGTTCTCATGATGAAAGGTGTCTTGAAAATGGATGCATTTAATTTGCTGAGCTTGTTTGAAATATTCGTTGGAGTTCAGTAATTGTCGATCATCGTAGAATGCTGCGTAGACATCCCCGCCACTTCTCAAAGTTGTCACATCAACCAAACATTTCTACGCCAATTAAAAAGTGCTGCCATGACAGAAGACATGTAGAATAGTTGGTTCAAAGAACTGACACAAGTTTGACAGAGATACTTACCATCTTTAGGTCTAGTTGCCATAACAGTTGATTAGATACTGAAGTAAGCCACACAAGGAGCATATAGAGCAAAATATTATACACTCCATACAATTTGGAATCATCATTCATTCCTCCATTTGTTCAGTTGTACATCTGATTTTTTATGCTAGCATGAGTTAGAGGAAAGTTTTACTGAAGCATTGTTTTAAAGCCAGATGCTCTTTCTATCACTTACCTTCAAATGTTTTTCTAAGTTAGGATCTTTTATTCTAAAGGTTTTTGTATGTGCTAAGGCAGTGGAAGATTTGTTGACTGCAGAAACAACAACAACAATATCACTGCTTGTTGCTCTACAATTTATAGAGAAGCACAAATGTAAACAAACATACATCTGTATGTTTACACACACACAAACACACAAACGCACACACATGCACTCACAGTTTTTTTCCATCTCTGTCTATGAATTCCATTAGCAAGGCTTTGGTTAACCAGACTATAGCAGAAGAAATTTGCCTTCAGTGATATGCAGTGGGACCAAACCTGAAACCTCATATTCCAGGATAATACCTTTTAGCCACATAGCATTGCCTGTCTCTGTTCTATTAGGGATTCTATTATATATATATACCAGATTCTATGATATATATACCATAGAAAAGAGTACCCAAAAGAATCTTTCTAACTTGGTTCTGAGGATAGTATTCCTGCCCAAACCAGCACCAAAGAGTAATGGTTTTCTCTTGTTGGTATCAGTACATCAGTAGCAAAGGATTTTCTGGTAATACCATCCAGAGAGGACATTTTCTTCTAAAACCCAAAGGATTGCTATTTTGCTCTTATACAAGTCAAATAACTTTGAATGTTTTATAGTGTTTAAGTTTTTAGCTTTTAAACCAGCTTCATCCAACCAAAATATTCTACCTGTTAAATATTCAAACCCACCAGATCCTATTTCTCAAATTTACCTCAAAGAGTAAAGACCCATTTCAGTCATGAATGACAATGAGATTGCACCTACAAATTCTCCTCCGAGGCACAAGTCTGGACAAGGTTGTTTACGGAAGACCAGCAGTTGACCATGCATACCAGCCTCTTCTCTTCACACCACCAATGTTGTCCAAGGGAAAGACAAAGGCTGATAGAGCTTGGCACCAGTGACGTCATAACTCATTTCTACAGCTGAGTGAACTGGAGCAACGTGAAATAAAGTGTCTTGCTCAAGAACACAACACACGGCCTGGTCTGGGACTTGAACTCACAACCTCATGATTGGGAGCCCAACACTCTAACCACTGAGCCATGCCCCTTCATTTTGCCCCACAACGTCATTTTAAAAATAAACAGTCACATCATCAAATTCTTGAAGCTACAAGATGATACATGATCAATTCAAAACAATATGGCTGTAAAAGCATTATATTTGACAAAGGAATCTGATTGCTAAAGGGTTAATGTTTACAGATACCAAGAGATGTGCACCACCTCATTACATAAGCTCATGCACCAGTCTCGTTATAAAGCATAGATATCTTCTGCAACAGTGAGCATGGATTTCAGGTGTGTGGAGTGTTTATTGTCATCATAGTACCCCTAACAGGGTACTACAGTGATGAAATATGACAAATCTCCTTTATAGTTTCCTGACTTATGAAGACTCATTGTAAGCATAGCCAAAAGCATTCACAATCTTCTAATCAATTACATCGCTGCCTCCTCTGTTGTTGACAAATGCACACGCACACACATACTTGCACACACACACACACACACACAAACACACACAAACACACACATACACACACACCAAAGTCTCCACAAGTGAAGAAGTGTGCTGTTGTCAAATCTGATGGACAACCATTGGCAGAAGTGTTTCAAAATTGGTCAAACTTGTAGATTAATCAGTTGTAGATGCAGAAAAAGTTATGATATATTTCATGAATGTGTGTGTGTGCTTATGCATGTGTGCATGTGTGTGGTGTGGGTATGTGAGAGTACATATATATGTATATGCACATATGTGTGTGCATACATGCATCATTATAATGTGTACTCACATCATATGATACATATACATAGATATATATGTATATGCATACATGCATTTATATATATTCATATATGTATGTACATGTGTATGTATGCACATATATGTAAATATATATACATATATATATCTATATACATACACTCTCATATACGTATAAATATACATTTGTATACTTATCTGTGTATATACATATACACATAACTATATACACATACACATATATATATAAATATACATACATATGTATATATGTGTGTGTGTGTGCATATACATATATACATAGAGAGATAAATCAGTAGATAAATACATCTATACATACATGCATACATACACACCAGTGAAGGAAAAAGAAAGCGTGTATATACGTACATACATCCACATATATGACAGCTCATAAGTGTGTTTAAGTGTGCCTGTGTATCAGTGTGTGTATGATGTCTTTATACATACATATATACACATACACTTTCATTCAGTTCTGACTATACCAAAGTTGTATTGAATATTGAACACAAACTAATTAATCCATATTATTTATAGAACATTACATAAATTTTCTCTCTATATTTATTTATTGTAGTTATAATTCCCCGTTGGTGTTCTTCCTGTTCAATATTAAAATCCTCATTTATTTAATTTTATTTTCCTGTTCCTGGAGGCAATTTTCTTCATATTTCATAATAAGTATTTCCTTTAAGTGCAGGTGTCGGTTCTACTCTGTGTGTGTATGCGTGTTCTCTTTAGCACTCTTGTACTGAACCACAGATTCTTAGAAACATCCGGCAGAGGAATGAGTGCAGAATTTCTTCAGACTATAAAAAAAAAATTACAATAAACGTATGTTCATGAGTGCTCGACTATACTTCATCAGTAAAAACTGTTAATTTGATGATTTGTAATTATTGCAGGTTATTAAATTAAATGAAAACAGATGCAAATTATTTGTAAAAACTAGCATCAAGTATGTATGTAGACATGCACCCATGTATATATGTGTATATATGGATATATACATATATATATAATATATATATATATATACATATACACATATACATATACATATATATATATACATATACATATATATATATATATATATATGTGTGTGTGTATATATATTTAGTTTTATGTATTACTCTTGTAATTTGTTTCTGTCATTTGATTGCGGCCATGCTGGAGCATCGCCTTTAGTCAAACAAATCAACCCCAGAACTTATTCTTTGTAAGCCTAATACTTATTCTATCAGTCTCTTTTCTCGAAATGCTAAGTCACAGGGACATAAGCACACCAGCATCGGTTGTCATGTGTTGGTGGGGTGACAAACACAGACACACAAACATACACACACATACATATATATACACACACATACACATATATATATAATATATATATATAATACATATATAAATACACAATGGGCTTCTTTCAGTTTCTGTCTTTCAAACCCACTCACAAGGCTTTGATCAGCCTGAGGCTATAGTAAAAGACACTTGCCCAAGGTACCACGCAGTGGGACTGAACCAGGAACATGTGGTTGGGAAACAAACTACTTATGACACAGCCACTCCTGCACCTATATATATATATGTATTCTTAACCACACAGTCATGCTTACGCTCATATACATATAATTATATGTGTGTGTGAGCATGTGCTTGCATGTGTGTGTGTATCACTGAATTGCTGTGTTGACCAGACTATTGGATGTTACTAAACACAGCTGATCACAATGCACTTCCCTGCATTGTTGTATCTCTTTTCAAATAATGCCACCCTGCTGGTGAGATGCGCAGGCCAACATTCCCCATGAACAGAATGCCAGTGCATTGTAGTGTAACCCATTTACAGGTGAGTGGAGTGGGGCAGCACAAAATGAAGAGTTTTGCTCTGTAATGCAAGGCACCACTGGTCTGGCAATCAGAACCCCAATCTAGTGATTATGAATGCAACAGCCTAAACCCCAGGGCATGTGCATATATATGTATGTTTGTGTGTGTTTATTCTCACATGCTGTACACAGAAACACGGCAGTTTTATTAGAACTGGTGCCATGAAAAATGTATCCAGTACTCTTTGTAAAGAAGTTGGCATCAAGAAATGCATCCAGCCACAGAAACCTTGCTAAAACTGAAATATTCTTGCAAGATGGTGCTTCTTCATGATACTGGATCCTGTCAAAACATCCAACTGAAGACAGCAGCTTTTCAATACTTGATGTAAAAACCATCAGCAATCTTCTACTATAGTCCTAATCAGCCGAGAGAGTTCTTTCTTCATTTTCTTAATTTTTACAAGTCCCTTGGATGCCTCATTACTGCCAGTATTACAAGGCAAAGTATCCAGTGCACTCTGTTAAGTGGTTGGCGTTAAGAAGAGCATGTCGCATTAGAAAAGCATACTAAAGTGGACACTGGAACTGAATGCAGTCCTCTAGCTTGTCAAATACCTAAGAACCTCACACCAGCACAGAGGACAGACTTTAACTTTAAATCTTGATGATGACAATGGTGATGATGATGATAATGATGATGATGATGATGATGATGATGATGATGATGATGATGATGACAATGACAACAATGATAATGATGTTGATGTCCTATACAGACAGACAGACAAATAGCTAGATAGACAGATAGATAGACAGATAGATAGATAGATAGATAGATAGATAGATAGATAGATAGATAGATAGAAGATAAACAGACAGATAGACAGACAAACAGAAAGATAGATAGATAGACAGACAGACAGACAGATAGTTAGATAGATAGAGATGGAAACATATTCATAGAAAATTGAATTGAGGTAGACACTTCCACATTCATCAAATATCACACGTTTCCTTTGTGTAAACAAAATATGAACAAACAGAAAGATATTCTTGCAGGTACCGAAAACAAAAGAAAACAAAGTGAATTGTACATATTAGACAAGGATAAATATATTTAAGGATTAGACGAATGCAAAAAAACAAAAAACAAACTTAAAAAACACTAAAATAACAGCAACAACACCATCAGCAATAACAGTAACATGTACACTCTTTCATTATACCCTGTGAAAGTCTTAAAGACTTATTTCACAACATTCCATGTTTTGTTTGATAAGCTTAGATAAATACTTGCTAAAACAGAAGAACCACTTTATTGTTATTATTATTATTATTATTATTATTATTATTATTATTATTATTATTATTATTATTATTATTATTATTATTATTATTATTATTATTATTATTATTATTACTACTACTACTACTACTACTAATACTACTACTTACTACAACTACTACTGGTATTATTATTCTATTTCTTTTTCCTATCATTATTATTATTATTGCTGTTGTTGTTGTTTTTGCATGTGTAGAAATTTAGTCACTTTTCAATAATTCTGTGAGAAGCAAAAATAAGATGACTATTATATACATGCTCCCTCCCTATATGGTAAACAATAATATTTGTTTATTTATTTATTTATTTGTATTTTTACTTTTTGTATCAAAACATTTTTGTCTTCTGTTATAAAAGTAAAGAATTATCATTTATGTTTGTCAATAGACCTGAAAACTTTGGTATTTCAGATTCCAAATACCATATTTTCTGAAGAAAGGCAAAAAAAAAAAGTTTTAAAAAATACCTAAAAAAAAATAAGTATATAAAAACAGTACAATTATTCCGATGAAAAAACAAACATTGGTAAAGTTTGGTTGGCTTTTTTAGAATCGGCTTCATATCCTGAAAGAGATTCTTTCTACTAACCACAGCAAATACTAGCTTTTAAGATGATGTCTCTATTTCTATTCTAAATAAACAATTTTCATTTACTAAAGAAATTTCCGGATTTTTCCTTAAGTCTTCATTTTTATTAGTTTCCATATCATTCAGGAAAGCTGGAATTTGTGGGGACATATTCATACACAACACATACCCAAGCACATTTACACATGTATGTGTGTGTATATATATATATATATATATATATATATATATTTACATATATATACACATACATAAGCGTGATCATTGCCAGTGTTGCCTTACTGGCACATGTGCCAGTGGCATGTGAAAAGCAACATTCAAGCGTGGTCATTGCCAGTGCCACTGGACTGGCTCCCGTGCAGGTGGCACATAAAAAAAAACATTCGAGCGTGGGTCGTTACCAGTAGCGCCTGACTGGCACGCATGCCGGTAGTAAATAAAAAGCACCCCCTACACTCTCAGAGTGGTTGGCATTGGGAAGAACATCCAGCTGTAGAAACTTTGCCAGATTAGATTGGAGCCTGGTGCAGTCTTGTGGCTTACCATTCGTCAGTCAAACCGTCCAGTCCATGCCAGCATGGAAAGCAGACGTTAAATGATGATGATAATGATGATATAAGCACACACATGGCTATGTGATTGAGAATTCTGGTCCCTAACCTCATGTTTTTGGGCTCACTACTTCGGCAAGTGTTTCCACTATGAACTTAGAACAACCAAAAACATAGGAGTACATTTGGTTGTTGACACAAACTGAAGCAAGCCCATTATGTATGTATGGATGTATTTGTATGTGTAGTTATATGTATAGTTTTGGATAATCAGTAAGTTGTCATAATAGTTCTCAGAGTTTCAAAAGCCGGAGCTAAGATCTACGATGCATTCTCATTGGTTATAAATGATAATAGATGTAATATAAAAACCATCATCAGAATAGCCTGCTCATGAAATTAACATACAAATGGTTGAGTACTCCACAGATACAAATACCCTTAATGTAGTTCTCAGGGAGATTCAGCAGATACAGAATAGGACAAGGTTGGTCCTTTGAAATACAGGTACTATGCATTTTCGCCAGTGGAGTACTCTAGAGCAATGTGAAATGTCGTGTCTTGCTAAAGGAAAAAATGTGGTACCAGGAACTGAACTCACGGCCTTATGATCGTGAGCTGAATTCCCTAACCACTGAGCCCACACCTTCACTCATTCCAAGACAATAGTAGACACCTGACCGAGGTGCCATGTGGAGGAAGGAAACTTTATAATTGCATAGCAACATTTGCACCTGTCTGTAGAACATTGTAATATGGTTGTCTTTATAAAAAAAAAAAAAATTAAAGTAAAATTAACTCAGGACTTCGTGGTTGGGAAGCAAACCTCTTTGACCATTCAGCCACATGGAGTCTTCTAAATAAGAAGTAAGCTGATTGGTTTGGTAGAAATTGTGGTTGCTGCAGTGTGTGTGTGTGTGAGTAATTCTTTGCCAATTAGCCAAATGGTCTTCTTTGAATGTGGTGAAGATATTTCCAAGTGTAACAGCCACACCATTCCAGAACAGTCTGCCATACTCTTACAAATGCGGCAATCATGCTTTGAAGGAAGGAATTTCCATTCAGGTGTCTGATTGGTAATTGGTAGTTATACTGAGTTATAAAGGAGAGCCAACACACACATACATACATACACATTTAAATGCATATACACACACACATACATACACACACACACACATACACGTGCATGCACATACTTACACATTTTTTCCTGTGCGTACTAAGATTCACATACATATATTCACACATGAACACCATATACACACATCCATACACACACAAACGCATATCCACAAATATACATATATCTACGCAAACACACATATACACATATACACATATACACACATACACAAACACATTCACACATGTAGACACATACAAGCATACATATATAAAAACACACATATACACACATGCACAATTACACTCACACACACATACACTCATACATACACACATACATAACCATATACACATACATGCACACTCATATACACACACATGCACACACCCATGCACAGACAAATATTCACACATGCATACACATACATACACACACATACACTCACAAACACATACACTCACGTGCACGCATACACACACACATTTATTTATATATATATTTATACAATGACTTTGCCATTAATAAACACATTTAAAGAGCTTGAGATGCCAAAGGAAGACTTGCAAATAAATTCTCTCCTCAACCTCCTGTACTTATATGCAGTGTAAGACCTTCATGCCAAACTAGAATTTCACCAAATGCATTAAAATTTCATAGCTCTATAGGTGTAGGTGTGGCTGTGAGGTAAGACATTTGATTCCCAAATACCTGGTTCTAGGTTCAGTCCCACTGTATGGCATCTTGGGCAAGTACCTTCTATTATAGTCTTGGACCAACTGAAGCTTTGTAAGTGAATTTGGTAGATGGATACTGAAAGAAGCCCATCGTATGTCTGTCTATCTGTATGTGTGTATATGTGTGTATATATGTATGTATTTCTGTATGTATGTCATTGTTCAGTTTTATTTCAAGATTTTTTGCCAATAGAGAAAGAGCCAATTTCAAACCTAGATCGAATTTTAATATCAACATCAGGGTATTTTTGTTTGTGTGTGTGTGTGTATGTATGTATGTATGTATGTATGTTGTATGTATGTATGTATGTATGTATATGTGCAGTTTTGTATGTTTTGTTTTATGTATGTATTCTCATGCATATAGTCACATACTTAGACATGCTAATATATATTTAAAAGATAAATTCTGGAAAGTTTTACAGATTTTTTACAGTTCCAGTGATGGATTGCATCTGTAATCTTCGAATAAGCTTTGTCATTTCTAGTTTTCAGAAGCCTAATTTCTGAAGCTTAGTATTTAGGCAGTGTGTTACATATCCCGGGGCCCCAATAATTACAGGTATAAAACTGAACTTGTAATCTGGATAGAGTAACTGCAGATTTCTCAATAATTCAGTGTAGGTGTTCTCCTTTTCACTGAACTTCAGCTTTATGTTAACATCTGATGGGCAGCTAATTTCCACAATTGATCTACATGTGTATGAACATATGTATGTATGTATGTAGTATGTATGTATGTATGTATGTATGTATATGTGCAGTTTTGTATGTTTTGTTTTATGTATGTATTCTCATGCATATAGTCACATACTTAGACATGCTAATATATATTTAAAAGATAAATTCTGGAAAGTTTTACAGATTTTTTACAGTTCCAGTGATGGATTGCATCTGTAATCTTCGAATAAGCTTTGTCATTTCTAGTTTTCAGAAGCCTAATTTCTGAAGCTTAGTATTTAGGCAGTGTGTTACATATCCCAGGGCCCCAATAATTACAGGTATAAAACTGAACTTGTAATCTGGATAGAGTAACTGCAGATTTCTCAATAATTCAGTGTAGGTGTTCTCCTTTTCACTGAACTTCAGCTTTATGTTAACATCTGATGGGCAGCTAATTTCCACAATTGATCTACATGTGTATGAACATATGTATGTATGTATGTATGTATGTATGTATGTATGTATGTATGTATGTATGTATGTGTGTGTGTGTGTGTGTGTGTGTATATGTGTGTATGTCTTTGTGCTTGTTATTCTTCCCCATCACCACTTGACAATCATGCTGGTTTCTTTACATCGTTTTAACTTAGCGTTTCAATAAAACGGCTTATAAAGTACATACCAGGCTTTAAAAAAAATAGGTACTAGAGTCGATTCTTTTGACAGAAATACTCTTCTAGGTAGTGTCCAGCATGGCTGCAGTTCAATGACTGAGACATGGAAGTGAAAAAACACAATAGAAGATATGGTTCATTGTTTGTTTACTGCTTGTTCTATTAAAGACACAAACAGTTTGGAAACTGAATATTAAACCAAAACAACTTTGTTTTACCTTCCCAGAATCTGATTGATTTTGGCGATGTCTGGAACAGCAGAAGTCACTGTTAGAGATTCTTTAGTGGCTATAAATAATTATAGAGCTATAAATAATTATAGAAAAGTATTGTTTTAATTATGTCTGTTTTTTTTATGTTTATTTATTGAATTGTTCAATAATGTCTTATTTGTTTATCTCGGTGTTTCATAGAAATTCTTTATTGCTTTGACGATGGCCTTAACACCAATGTTAAGAACTGTAAACTGCTAATCATATATATATATATATATATATATGTGTGTGTGTATATATATATGTGTGTGTATGCATATATATATATATACATACATATATATATATATATATATGTGTGTGTATGCATATATATATATATATATAATATATATATATATATATATATATATATATATATATATATATATATATATATATACATATATATACATATATATACATACATATATATACATACATATATACATATATATATATATTATATATATGCATATGAATGCATCTATATATGCACATGTATATAATTACCTATGTGTGTGTGAGTGTAGCCATAGATATATAGGCATATTCACATTTATATAACTCATGTAGTTGCAAATACTTGAGATTAATACATATATTTCTTTTATAAATGCATACAAATAATATATAAGGTCCTGTGCTTAAGAAGTTTCTTTCCAGCTTTGTGGTCTTGGGTTCAGTCCCATTGCTTGGCATCATGAGCAAATGTCTTCCATGATAACCCCAGGTCAACAAAATGGTGTGTGTGTCTGTTTGTGTGTGTGTGTGTCCCCGTGTTGGTGTGTGTGTATGTGTGTCTATGTGAGGGAGTGTGTATGAATTTGTGCTTCTCCCACACCACTGCTCGTCAACCAGAATTGATTTGTGTGCATCACTATAACTTAGCAGTTCAGCCAAAGAGACCAACAGAGTACATACAGACTTGAAGACATGTACTGGGGTAAATTTGTTTGACTAAACCCTTAAAGCCAGTGTCCTAAAATGGTCACAGACCAATGACTAAAATGAGTAAAAGATAAAAATTGTATTTCAAGAAACACAATCATTTATTATGAAGTACGTACACCAGAAGATGCTAACCATCATGCATACATTTCTTTTTCTTTTGCCAAACAAAATGGATATCCAAGAACCTCAAATGCAACCAGTTTTGTTAAACTATGTATTTGAATTTTTGCTGTGCTATAGCTCCTAGTGAGAGTACCTGTCATATAACATAAAACCTAAACATTGATAAAAACTGAAATAATTCCATCATGCCCCCACATGTGAAAATACATTCTGACATACCTTATTACCAACAGCAATAACATGATGTTTGGAAAGAACATAGCCATTCATTGCGTTTTTTTTTTCTCAAAAAATTTTTCATGCATTAATAAACAAAAACATCAGAGTAACCTTCTCTTATGTAGTTACCTTATGACCTTTTAACAAAAATCTATGCATATTGAGTTATTCAATAAACTCACTAATTTTTTCACCTAAAATAGCTTCTTTTCAAAGAACCATAAAAGAATTTTATTTTTTCTTTCCTTTTCTAATAAATTCATACTATAACTACCATTAGACCATTTCAGTACAGACACGCACACAAACACACACACATTCACTCATACTCATACACACGTAAAGCATTGTACTTAAAAAAATAGACGTAGGCACAGACAACACATTCACACTATGACCACAAATAATTTGTCGCAAACACAGCAGCCATTGGAAACGCACATCTTACAAATGAAATGCACTTCCACTGAAACACAATTAGTTTTGCCTTTTGTTGTTCTCAAAGAATCACACTATAAAGGTGAAATAAATGACTTAGCGACATTACTCGAAAAGCTAGGTAAAGGTAAATCTAATAATTGTAATACAAAGATGGAATGTCCACCTATTAATACAAAAAAGTACGCACTACTCTGCAAATTGGTATTACATCATCTTTTATTTGTGTTACTTATTGCTTTTAATTCATTGCACAAACACACATTCACACATACACACACAGACACAGCTATCTATCTATCTATCTATCTATATATATATATATATACACACACACATATTTATGTATATAAATATATACATACATACACACAGTGCATGTATATATAAATATATAGATATATATATATAACTATATATATATATATATATATGCACATACATAGTTACATACATATACAGGCATAGGTTTGGCTGTGGAGTAAAAAGTTTCTTCTAAACCACATGGTTCCAGGCTCAATCCCACTGTGAGGTAAATCGGGCAGGTGTCAGCTGATATAGCCCTGGGTTGGCCAAAGCTTTGTAAGTGGATTTGGTAGAGAGACACTGAAAGGAACCTGCTATACATATATATACACATACACACACATATATACAGACATATATATATATATGGGTATGTGTGTGTGTGTGTGTGTATATATATATATGTATAATATATATATGTGTATAGATATATATATAAATACATACATACACAATGGGCTTCTTATATATATGTGTGTGTGTGTGTGTGTTCAGTCTACCAAATGTACACACAAGGCTTTAGTTGACCCAAGGCTATAGTAAAAGACATTTGCTCAAAGTGTTGTGCAGTGTGTGTGGTGTGTGTGCATGCATCTGTGTATAGGTGTATGTGTGTGTGCAGGTGTATGTGTGTGAGCGTTTCTATTGTGTGTCCTGTTCTCTTGACATTACATGATGGGGTCTACTTGAACGGTTATTCTCATGCAAGCACTGTTGCTCATTTCCAGTCATCCATGGAGAACCATGTTCAACCATCGGGAAAAGAGGAGAGTTGGTGAAAGGAAGAGCACCCACTCGTAGAAGAAATTTGTCTCAGTAAATTTCATCTGAGCCATGCAAGCATGGGAAAGTGGACGTCTAAATGACAATGAAAATGATGTGATTGATGATGAGAATGATGATGATGGGGATAATGATGATGATGATGACGACGACGACGACAATGACGACGACGACATTGACGACGACGACAATGACGACGACGACAATGACGACGATGACGATGATGATGAGGCTGACAACAACGACAATGATGACGGCAACAATGATGATGACAAGGACAATGATGTTGATGATGATGATGATGATGATGATGACAATGACGATGACGGCGATGATTATGATGATGATGATGATGTTGAGGATGATAACAACAACAACAACGACGACGACGATGATGATGATAGAGAGACTTGCCAAGAGTGTTTTCTTTTCTTTTTCTCTTTTCCCTTTTCGTTTTTTATTTTTCTGGTTTTTTTTCCTTGCTCTTTGTTGTATCTCGGGGTTAGAAGATGAAAGAAATAACAAGCATTGAGAAGAAGTGCAATCAAGCTGAAGAGAAAGAGAACGAAACTGCTGCCTTGGTCTGTTTTACTCGACAGGGCAATGTTTGGGAAAACACTGGCACAGCTTTTGATATTTATTGTAGAAAACAATGTTCTTTTGAAACTATTAAACTATTGATCTCTTAAATGTTCTTAAATATTGATTTCATCCAACCTTATCAAATTTATTGATTTTTCCTTCCTCCTTAGGCTCAAAGTCAATTTTAGACAAAGAAGAAGATTATACAGACATACATACACACAAACATGCATACATACATACACATATATACATATTTACATACATACACATATATACATATAGATATGTTTATATATACATATATATTTATATATGTATGTATGTATGTATGTATGTATATTCCTATTTGTCTACAATTGGCTATATATATACGAGGGAGAGTCAAAAAGTAATGCCATTTTGCTTAGGACAGGTATTATTACCAACACAGGAACATGTATCATACATCAAAATGAAACTGGTCCTCTGTAGATCACATCCCTACTTCTCAACATAGTCATTGTTTCTATCAATAACAATGTTCCACCTTCGAATGAGAGCATGTATCCCTACCCCATAAAATTCTGTTGACTGTTCTTTGAGCCACTTCTTCACTACAGTTTTTACTTCCTCGTCACTGGACTATCATCTCTTCGGCCCCATGAAAGAGGGTTTGAGAGGCAAACATTATTCCAGTGACTAGGAAGTGAAAACCTATAGTGAAGGAGTGGCTCAAAGAACACTCAACAGAATTTTACAGAGCAGGGATACATGCTCTCATTCGAAGGTGGAACATTGGTATTGAGAGAAACGGTGACTATGTTGAGAAGTAGGGATGTGATGCACAGAGGACCAGCTTCATTTTGATGTATGATACATGTTTCTGTGTTGGTAACTATACCTGTCCTAAACAAAATGGCATTACTTTTTGACTCTCCCTCGTATATATATATATGTATGTATATTTTTGTGTGCGTGTGTTTGATTCAAACCCCAATATATTATTTCTTGGTGTCATTGATATTTGTAAAGGTGAGTGATCATGTGTCGAGCTGATAATCACAAGACTGTAGGTTTCATTGCTTGACTCTGCAGCATATTATGGTCTTGAGCAAGGTACTGTTCACATTGCTTAAAATTGGGTACCGACCCATCACTGTTGCAATTCTCACTTCCTTCTACCTGTCACATCTTTGAAGTTCCACCAGCTGGAGGGTGTGTGTGATGGGGTGGGGAATCAAGAGGGTGTGTATATTTGCTCATCTATATTTGCTTATGTCTACATAACTAACTAAAATAATTAGAGAAAGTGTCCTACAAACAGGTCAAACCCACTAGTGACTGATGACTAAACAATACAGATGTTTAATCATAAGTGATTGCAGTCAAGCATGACTAAATGCTTTTTTGTTTGCTTTATTTGTTTAGATTATTTTGTTTATGTTTTTGTTAT
This sequence comes from Octopus sinensis, assembly GCF_006345805.1. Lineage (NCBI taxonomy): Eukaryota > Metazoa > Mollusca > Cephalopoda > Octopoda > Octopodidae > Octopus > Octopus sinensis. The sequence goes on along the minus strand of NC_043009.1, from coordinate 27,662,583 downwards.
TGTTTTCTTACAATAAACTATTTCAGAACTACTGAGGAACAAATGAATGGGGGAACCTCTAAGAAGTCATTGGAAGTGCTATAAACAACAGCCACAACTCCCTCAAATCACACTGTACCCACTTTAGAAAATGGCATGGACACACATTAAATAATATAATCCCAGATATTCACAGAATGACAGGATGGTCATAGCAGAATTGCCTTTTATAATAGTTCTGTTGCAATACAACTATTTATGAAAAATTCAGGATCAATGACCCAATGAAGTAGTCATATGTGAGGACTAGAATGTTTGCTAGAAAGAGTAGCTAAATCTCCCTTAAATTACACTTCATTCATCTTTAAAATGGATGAACACATTAGATAATGTAATCTGAGATGGTTGTAGAAGGAATGACTTTGATCGTGGTTCTCCTTGACCAGGGATGGCCTGGGGTTAAACAGCAACAACAGCAGTAACAGCAACAACTACAGCTTCTACTTTAACTACTACCACCACTACCACTGTCACCGCTGCCACCGTCTCCACTGCCAACATCACCACCACCATCACAACCATCACTACTATTACTACTACTAGACTTTCTTTAAAGCATTAATTCTCCTTGTTATTGTCAACCCTCCATCCACTCCCTATATCTTAAATCTGTCTCATTAATCCTCATTAACTACAGAATTGGTGGATTAGCAAAGATGGTGGATTTGCGAAATCATTAGCGAGTTGGTAAAAATAATTTGCAGAATTCATTTCATATTTTATGCTCTGAATTCAGATCCTGTCAAAGTTAACTTCACTTTTCACCCCTCCTGGGTCAGAAGTACCAGTCAGGCACTGGGGTTGATATAATCACTTAACCCCCTTTGACCATGTGCCAAAATCAGAAACCATTATAATTATTATTATTATATTATTATTATTATTATTATTATTATTATTATTATTATTATTGTCGTCGTCATCGTTCTTATTGTTGTTGTTAAGAAGGCAGCGAGATGGTTGAATTGTTAGCATGCTGGGTGAAATGCTTAGCAGTATTTCATCTGTCTTCATGTTCTGAGTTCAAATTCTGCCCAGGTCGACTTTGCCTTTCATCCTTTCTGGTCAATAAATTAAGTACCAGTTGCATACTGGTGTTGATCTAATCGACTATCCCCCACCCATCAAATTTCAGGCCTTGTACCTATAGTAGGAAGGATTATTGCTATTATCACTAATAATAATAATGATTGTTCCTAATTTTGGAAAAACAAGCAATTTTAAAGGGAGGGGATAGTCAATTGTACCAACCCCAGTACTTGACTGGTACTTTATTTTTTTCAACCCCAAAAGGGAAAAAAAGGCAAAGTTAATCTTAGTGGGATTTGAACTCAAGAACATAAAGACTTCCAAGAAATGAAGCTATTTTGTCTCATCCCAAAAGAAGGGAAGGCTAAGTTGACCTTGCCAGAATCGGAGCTCAGATAATATACCACTAAGCATTTTGTTAAGCATGCTAACAATTCTGCCAGCTCACTATCGTAAATGATGGTACTAATAATAATAATAATAATAATAATAATAATAAAAATAATGATAATAAATTGATTTCCTTTTTTCAGCTCTGATATTTACTGATTTCATAATTTATTAATCATAGAGATGATACAGCAGAACTAAATGAGATTGAGTCATAAGTTGTACTTAGAAATATTAAAAAGATAAATGCAATGTTATAAACTATCTTGGTCTGGTCTAATCTGAGACTCTCTCTCTCTCTCTCTCTTCTCTCTCTCTCTCTCTCTCTCTCTCTCTCTCTACACACACACACATGAAATTGGTCCTTCTTGCATTTCATTTCTTTTGCCTTTTTCTTCAGTTTCTGTTTTGCACTTCATGCTATTTTCATATTTTTCACCACCATCACTACCAACAACAACAACACCATCTTCAACCTTTCTTCCCCCTTATCATCATTACTATGATTAATAAACCAATTTCTATCATAACTACAAGATCACAATTTTGGGGAGGATGGGGGTGAGCGTTAGTTAATTGAATCAAACCAGTGGTTCATTTTATTGATCTCCAGGAGGATGAAGGACAACTAAGTTGACTTTGTCAGGATTTGAGCTCAAAACATGAAGAGCTAATTACAATAATAATAATAATAATAATAATAATAATAATAATAATAATAATAATAATAATAATGATGATAATAATAATAATAATAATAACATCAAAAACAAGAGCACTCACAGAGTGCAAACCTCCGCCAAGGCAACACCAACGTCCTCGCGATGATTAGCCAGAGATGATTTTTAAAATGAGAATATCTGAAATAAACTTGAATTCTCTCATAAACGAGAATACTAAAAATGAACCAACTGCTCTCAAAAATTAAGTAAAAGAAAACAGTGAAAAATAATCCAGAATCCTTGTTCAGTACCTGATTGATCCCAGTAGTAATCATAGAATGTGAAGGTGGCTGTAGAAAATTTAGTAACAGGAATAAATAGTTTATCCTTATCTCATACAAGCCAAAGTGAACAAATTCACCATTCAAAATAGTTACAAGCTAAAGGGAGATAACTGAAAAAGACTTGAAAGTTAATGTAAGCTCGTAATCATGTAAATATAACAAAAAATAATCCAGAATCTTTGTCTGGCACCAGATCGATCCCAAAATCTAATCAATTCATGCCAGTCATGAGGCCAAACATCCCTGAAAGTTTCATCCAAATCCATCCAGTGGTTCTTGAGATTTCTTGTCCACTGTCAAACAAACAAACACGACTGAAAGCTATACCTTCGCAAAGGCAGAGGTAATAATAATAATAATAATAATAATAATAATAATAATAATAATTTTAGGCTTTGGCTCAATGCCAATAATTTTGTGGGGAAGCAGTTAATCAATTACATTGACCCTCCTCAGTACATGACTGATACTTTGTTTCATTGACTCTGAAAAGATGAAAGGTAAAGTTGGCTCCAGTGGAATTTGAACTCAAAACATTAAATGACATAAGAAATACGAAGAAATATGCTAAGCATTTTATCCAAAAATTCTACTGATTCTACTAACTCACCACCTTCATGATGATGATGATGATAATGATAATAATAATAATAATAAGAAGAAGAAGAAGAAGAAGAAGAAGAAGAATGATGATGATGATGATGTTAATAATAATAATAATAATAATAATAATAATAATAATAATAATAATAGTAAGAAGAAGAAGAAGAATGATGATGATGATGATAACTGATAATTATGGTTTCAAATTGTAGCACATGGCCAGTAATTTTGAGGAGAAGGGGTAAATTGACTACACCAACCCTTGTGCCTAACTTTATTTTATCAGCCCCAAAAGGATGAAAGGCAAAGTCGACTTCAATGGGATTTGAACTCAGAACATAAAGAGCTGGAAGAAACACTGACAATTATTTTGACTGACGGGATGATTCTACTAGCTTGCCATTTTAACAACAACAACAACGACAATGACAACAATAATAATGTATTGAACCAGAATAAACACCATGAAGTAGTGTCCAATGATCTAACACTTTTGCTATTTACAACTGATCTGAATTGATTACATTGGCAGAAGGCTAGAAATTTGAACAGGAGCAGGATTAGTTGATCAATAAAGCCCCTATTGTGGACATGACTAAAACCTGAGAAAGCAACGTGTAACCTACACTGCAGCTATAAACCCATGGTTTCAGATTTGACAGAAACACATTCTGCATCGATATGACTGTGGTTTTTCCTTGCATAACTGAACATCAGCAAATGGTGTGTACCCCTCACTACATATATAAAAACGTGGTTATAAACCCAACAGAAAAAAAACTCTAATAAGATTATGTGTACCCTGTATTGCACCTATATAACCATAGTTCCAGGCTTGAGTGAAACATGTCAAAAAAATAGTGTGTTTGACGTGGTGATTATCATCAAGCATTTTGATCAGTTTCCTGTGTATCATGGATCTGCTCGGCTAGAGTTAAATGAGAAAATACTCAACGAGCAAGACAATTATTATGTCATTTTAATGACAGACCATTGTCATCGCTGAATTACTGCTAACATATTTCAGCCGACAGCTTCCTCCATACCTACTGCTACCAACACTACATTTTACTACTACTACTACTACTACTAATAATAATAATAATAATAGCAATAATAATAACAATAATAATGAAAGTTATAGTAATAATAATAACAATAATAATAATAACAACAACAACAACAACAACAACAATAATAATAATAATAATAAAACTACTGCAACTATTACTACAACTACTGCTAACACTACTACTGCTACTACTACTACTACTGCTACTA
>NC_043009.1:27650735-27653235 GCF_006345805.1 Octopus sinensis | reverse complement strand
GTATATCGTCCCAAAATAAATCAAAACTTTTAATAGGAAAATCGAATATATATTTTCTTTTTTTCTTTTTTTCTCACTGAAATTTCTCCCAAATAATTGATTGGAGCAGAAATGTCTGGCATTAATTATATTTTTTTTTAACAAAAAATAAAAATGAATAAAATTAAGATATCTGAAAAATAAGAAAAAATATTATTCTCTCTCCTTGAATAATTACAGCGTGAAATAAAACATTGAATTACTTTTCCTAGTTATGTGTGCACATAGCCATATGCATATATTTTATATATTTATGTGTATACATACATACACACTTATATTGTGCGTATATGTGTATATGTATGTTAGTATATATACATATATATATACACACACACACACACACATATTGTATGTATATGTGTATCTATGTATGTAAGTAGATATTAATACATGCGCACACACACACACACACATATATCAGCCTATGGCTCATAGGAGTGGTTTCCTGCATTCTGTGTTGTGTATATTCTCACTTTGGATGGGACACCATTCCATTTCAGGATTACTTATCTTTGCCAGCTCAGTGGCTCAGAGAAATGAAACATCTTGCTCAAGAACATGATGAGTCACCTAGTTTGATCATGAGTGCAATACTTTAACCACTAAATCATGCTGTGTGTGCATGTGTGTGTGTGTGTGTGTACACCTTAATGTTGCCTTTGTGAAAGTTTGTACAAAACATTGTTATCATGACTGTGTTCCCATTAATCAATACATCCTGGAGATCTACACTTACAAAGAGTAATGGAATAGCAGAACGTAATGAATGTTCCTAATTTGAAAAACAAGCATTTTTTGACAACTGGATGGGTATCTGGCCATATAATATTGGTTCAAAGACGTCTCTTTTGAACCCTTCCTAGCATGGAAAAATAAACATAAAGTAAACAACTGAAACACACACTTATATGTGTGTTTATGTGAACATATGTGTGCATATATATATATATGTGTGTGTGTGTGTGTGTGTGTGAACGTATGCCTTTCACTGAAGTATATCAGCAAAGTGTATAATTGTAAATGAGATGGCCAAAATAAGTGTTATTTATAAGGTCCCTTGAGATGTTTGTTTTGCATCAAGTTATGAATACTGATCCCTCTTTCATTCATAAATGCTGTGATTGGCTTATTGGAAACCTGGAAATGGCAACATTGTTCACCAGCAGCGATGTAAAAAGATTACAAAGAGAATTGGTTCCATTCCTTAAAGAACATCATTGATAGGTATTTTATTGGCTTTGCTGAAAGGAAAAGTAATTTCCTCCACTTTCTAAATGCATTACTGATCTGAAAATCTTAAGTTTTGCCCTATATAAGCAGTGGATTGGCAATATTGTTAAAGTGTGGGAGTAAATTTCTTTAGTATTTTGTAATCTACTAGCCTTTAGTTCAAGTTCCACTCAGGTAAACTTTGTCACAAATCTTTCTGGGACTTAGAAATAAGATATATGTTAATTACTTGGAATGATTTTAATTTTTTTATGAAACATCAGAAATGTAAAGGAACTGTGTACGAATCATCATCATCATCATCGTTTAACGTCCGTTTTCCATGCGGGCATGGGCTGGACGGTTTGACTGGGGACTGGCTAGCCAGGAGGCTGCACCAGACTCCAATCTGATCTGGCAATGTTTCTACTGCTGGATGCCCTTCCTAACACCAACCACTCCAAGAGTGTAGTGGGTGCTTTTTACATGCCACCGGCATGGGAGCCAGTCAAGTGACACTGGCATTAGCCATGTTTGGATAATGCATTTTTCGTGCTACTGGCACAGGAGCCAGTCAGGGCAGGGGCACTAGCATTAACCACACTCGGATGGTTCTTTTTACATGCCACCGGCATGGGAGCCAGTCAAGTGACACTGGCATTAGCCATGTTTGGATAATGCATTTTTCGTGCTACTGGCACAGGAGCCAGTCAGGGCAGGGGCACTAGCATTAACCACACTCGGATGGTTCTTTTTACATGCCACAGGCATGGGAGCCAGTCAAGTGACACTGGCATTAGCCATGTTTGGATAATGCATTTTTCGTGCTACTGGCACAGGAGCCAGTCAGGGCAGGGGCACTAGCATTAACCACACTCGGATGGTTCTTTTTACATGCCACAGGCATGAGGAGCCAGTCAGGCAGCACTGGCAATGACCCACACATGAATGATGCTTATTGCTTGCCACCAGCACAGGAGCCAGTCATGCGGCACTGGCAATGACCCACACATGAATGATGCTTATTGCGTGCCACTAGTACAGGAGCCAGTCATGTGGCACTGGCACCGGCCACAACTACAATTTCCATTTTTGATTGTGATTTTAATTTTTGACTTTTGATTTTAATAATGGTTTAAAAAAGTTTCAATTTTTGGCACAAGGCCAGCAGTTTTAAAAATGGGGTTTAGTTGATATCATTGACCCCAGTACTTGACTGGTACTTATTTTACCAATCTTGAAATGATAA
>NC_043009.1:27633235-27645735 GCF_006345805.1 Octopus sinensis | reverse complement strand
ACATACACACATACAGACACACACACATATATATATACATAACATATATATACACACACACACATGCACACACATATATATGACAGGCTTCTTTCTGTTTTCATTTACCAAATCCACTCACAAAGCTCTGGTCGGCCCGAGGACATAGTAGAAGACACTTGCCCATGGTGCCATACAGTGGGACTGAACCTGGAACCATTTGGTTTGGAAGCATACCTCTTACCACACAGCCACATATGTTGTAGATTATTGTAGTAGTTAAAGAGATAAAGCAACCAACGAACATTTTATTAAAATTACATCTGTTATATATTGCTTGTATCATTGCTGCCATACAAACTACAGCTCTAAGTTTTCTCAGAGTTTCGTATATAATTATTTTCTTTCCCTTTATTAAACTGACGTCACTGCGTACATCTGTGATCAAAGAATTTACCGGAATATTTCCCCTCACAGATCTGATAACTAAAAATTATGTTGATCCATTGATGGTAGATGTAGAGAGAAAGTCATTGAATTACTGGCTCTATATTTATTAAAGCTTATCAAACTTGTGTGTGTGCATGTATGTGTGTAAAAACATGTGTATATACATATATATATATTCATACACACACACAACATATATGTATATATATATATATATATGCTTACTCATATATACATATATATATATATATATATATATATATATATATATATATATATATACATATATATATGAACGTATACATAGAAACATACACCCACATATGCAAAGCATTTTCTTTATATACATATTACATACATACATACATATATATATATATATAATATATATATATATATATATATAATATATATATATTATTTATACATATATATATCATTGTTCATTTGACATTGTTTCTTATGGTGCTATATTTCTGTACCTGATGAACTGTACCTGAGTTGAAGTAACCATTTACTCTCACAATATCTTCAAGGGTCATCGCATTTTTTTTCCAATTTATTTAATCTATTTATTTATTTGTTTTGTTTTTTTGTCTTTTTTTTTTCTCAATTCAAATATTTTATACACAAACACATATTTAGGTAAACACGTTTATGCACATAACACACCATTATTATCATTAATATACTTACTATGATTATTATTATTATTATTATTATTATTATTATAAAGTTGGAAACAACAATACAGTATTCTTTCTTCTATAATTTATTTCTTTTTTTCAATTCTTTACATTATCTTGCTGTATAATCCAAATTCACTCAAAACAAGATCGACAATTCTTCTGTATTGTACATACAAAGCTTCCATACAATACGTAAGTTGACGCACATAACTATACACACAACAGTACACCCACACACTGATGCATATGTATTATATATGTATATATACATATATATATATATATGTATATATATACATTTATATATTCGTTTTGCCTGATTCTCTTATATATATTTATATAAATATATATACACACACACACATATATATAGACATATATGGATACATATTTACATATGTATTCATATATATATATACATATATACGCACACATATATATGTATGTATGCATATATATATATATGTGCACATGTACACAAACATATACACACACATACTCTCTCTCTCTCTCACACACACACTCAGACACACACACACACACACATACATACACACACATAGATACATACATATATATATATATATAACTCCTGGAATGAAATCAATGTTCCCACAATATCACATTATAAACTTCAAAAAAGTCTTGCATATTTTTATTGTTCCCCTTATAGATTGTATTTATAATGTACAAATTAGCTGGTTGATTTGTTTTTCTGGAAACCCTAGCTCATTCAGATTGTCAGTCAATTTGGCTTTTACTCACAAAATCTAGTGCACCAATTATTACTGATATAAACGTGAATTTATAACCTGCTTTTAGAAGCTGGACGTTTCAAAGCAGTTGTTCATAGTTATCTTCTTTCCCTTTGATTTTCAAACAGGTATTCACATCAGCAGGACAGCTGACCTCTGTGATACATACTTTTTCTTGTCTGTTCTAAAGAACAATATCCAGCCTGTTACATTTACAGTTGACAGATATTTTCATGTATATATATTCATTTACTATGCCATTATCTTTAAGCATCTGTCCTTTGTATATTATATATACTGCCCAAGAAGTATAATGGTTTATCTCGTCAGTGTTAAGTTTGTGGACTTATTTAATGTCAAGAGCATTGGAAAGCTAAGTGGAAGAAACTACGTAAAATGAAGGGAAACCAAATCATGAAAGACAAAGTTGATTTGGATAGGAATTTATCTCAGCACATGTAAAAGGAACAGAAACAGTAATACCACATCACATTTTGCAGGTTACTTTAACCCTGTAGCTCTGAGATTACTCTATCAAATATAATGATTATTTATGGATTATATTTTGATTTCAAACCGTATGAAATTGTAGTCATGGTTGATGCCAGTGTCATCTGACTGGCACCCAGTCTGATGGCACGTAAAAAGCACCATTCAAGCATTGGGCCACATGGAGGCAGTAACTGGTAACCAAAACCTTTGGCGCTATACCGTTCTTGTGTAGACCTGTTAAGCCAAGTGACACCATAGTCATGGCTAATGCCAGTGTCAGGTGAAGGGCATCTGTGCCGGTGGCACGTAAAAAGCACCTGCTACACTCTTGGAGTGGTTGGCATTAGGAAGGGCATCCAGACATAGAAACCTTGCCAAATCAGATTGGAACTGGTGCAGCTCCGTGACTTACCAGTTTTCAGTCAAATCATCCAACCCATGCCAGCAATGAAAGCAGGTGTTAAATGATGATGATGATGATCTTTTCATACCTTCAAGATTTTGATGATCTGATTGTTTTTAATTTTGGAATGACATTGTAAAATAGGTGTGAGAAGCCTGATCTAGCAAGCTTGAACATGAAACAGATTGAATATTTTGGTGGGATATGGCCAGTTGAAATGCTAAAAGGTTAATAATTCTGCCAATCCCCTTTCCTTATAGCAATATAAGTCTTCTGGAAGTGCAATGGCCCAGTGGTTATGGTAGTAGACTTGCAGTCACAGGATTGTAGTTTTGATTCCCAGACCGGGCGTTGTGAGTGTTTATTGAGCGAAAACACCTAAAGCTCCATGAGGCTCTGGCAGGGGGTGGTAGTGAACCCTGCTGTACTCTTTCACCACAACTTTCACTCACTCTTTCTTCCTGTTTTTGTTGTAACTGTATTTCAAAGGGTCAGCCTTATCATGCTGAATCTCTCCAAGAACTATGTTAAGGGTACACATGTCTGTGGAATGCTCAACCACTTGCACGTTAATTTCCCGAGCAGGCTGTTCAGTTGATCAGATCAACTGGAACCCTCATCATCATAACCAACGGAGTGCCACAAATAAGTCTTCCTAATTTTCAGCAGGAAGCCAAAACTTCAGGGGAGACTTAAAAGGAACTTATTTCATCAACCCGAAAAGGATGACAGACAAAGTGAAATTTGGCAGAATTTGAACTCAGAATGTAAAGAGCCAGAAAAAATCCTGCAAGGTAATTTGTTCTATGCAGGAATGATTCTGTCTGCTCACCAATTTCCTCATTGCAGTATAATAGGATTCTATTTGTATTTAGTTTAGGGAAAGGACAGAAGTGGAGCAGAGAAAGTCAGGAGAGAACCCAGTAAAGCCAAGTACAGTGCTTTGAATCTCTTCAACCTATTTAGATAATTGTGGCATAGTAATTATCCAAATATAATTATAATATAACACTGGGACACTTGAACCCATGACTAGTCAACCAAACACGTTAATTAGAAATCATAGCCAATTTCGTTTTCAACTTCGAAATGTGTCCTTATCAAAGAAGTTAATTATTTTTAAATTCAAAATCGAGGTATTTACTTTGATGATGATGCTTAAAATTGTTGAAATATCAAAGCAATATTCTCATGAAATTTTATGCTCTTTTTGTTATATTGACGAACTTAAAAACTACTTTGTTGATTCCATTTCATTAACCAAAATTTTTTTTTATATGTCATAATTTAACATCAATACAGTCATTGCAAGAAAAAATACAAAGGAAAGAAGAAAAAATGTAGCGTGATATTGTTTACACAAAAACAGCGTTCTTTTGATAATAATGTGTAGAATCCGAGGTTAATATTGAATTTTTACTTTATAAATTCTGTTTACGTGAAAGAAAAAAAAGACATTTGGATTGCTTTAAATCTCTGTGAATACTGCTCACTTTTCTTTCACCAAAATCAAGATTAAAATCAGAGTCTTACGGGTATATATACAGTATTCAGCTGTAATTTTCCCCCACACAGGCTCTTGTTCATCATCATTATCATCATCATCATCATCATTGCTATTCATGTCATTAACGTCCATCTTCTATGCTGGCATGAGTTAGAAGGTTCAAAAGGATCCAACTAGCTGGAGAACTGCATCATGCTCCAATGTCTGCTTTGGTTTGATTTCTTTGGATACTTTTCCTAACATTGACTACTTTATAGAGACTATTGTCCATATTTTAATATTCATGGTGACCCAACTGGTGCACCAGCATTGGTGGGGTTGCCATGTAACTTCTAGAACAAAAACACCCACTTGAGAAGTGTAGATTGATGCTAGATGCTGAGAGGCAGGAACCGGTATTTTGCTGAAGAGATGTATGGATAGTCTGCTCTTTATATTTTTATCTTTTATCTTTCTCTATTAATTTATTTCAGTCATTAAACTGTGGCCATGCTGGGGCACCACCTTCAAGAATTTTTAGTTAAATGAATCAACCTCAGTACTGGTTTTTCTTTTTAAGACTCCTACTTATTCAAGTGGTCTCTTTTGCCAAACCACAAAGACATAAAAACACCAACATTGGTTGTCAAGTGATGGTAGTGAGGACAAACGTAGACACAAAGACACATAAATATATACATATATATATATATGTATATATATGTATATATATGTATGTATATATATGTATATATATATGTATATATATATATGTATATATGTATGTATGTATGTATATATATATATATATATATATATATATTTATATATATATACGACAGGTTTTTTTTTCCATCTCTGTATATCAAATCCACTCACAAGATACATTGGTTAGACAGAGGTTGTAGCAGAAGACACTTGCCCAAGGTGTCAAACCATGGGTCTCAACTCAGAACCATGTGGTTGGAAAGCAAGCTCTTTACCACACAGCCACACCTGCACCTATATTAGCAGAAAAACTTCAAGAGTATACAAAAGCCAGCCATGAATTATACAATTCATATTGTCAACACAAGATACGTTACTTTTAAATGACACACTCTCATCTGTGACTTTAAGTGAGAAGTAAATTAAATATTTATTAAGTTTTATTATAATTTTATATAACGAGTTTTTCATTTTTTTTAATTCTTAAAGTAACTTTCTAAAGTGAATATTTTAGTTTTAATGTTTTTCTTTTAATTTCAGTCTCTTACAAAATGATTAAATTAAATTTCAGAGATATTTTTCATAAGTGATCTCAAGTTGAATTTTTCTTATGAAATTTACACACACACACACACACACACACACATATATATATATATATATATATATTATATATATAAATGTGTATATATTTATATATATATTATCTTATATATGCATGTATAAATACACATATATTTATAAATAAATACATACGCATTTAATATCATTATATATCATATATAATACATATAATATGCATAGTATATATAATATAATACACATTCACATGTATGTATGTATGTATGTATGTATGTATGTATGTATGCATGCATGTATGTAAGTATGTATGTAGGTATGTATTTATTTATAATGATTTTTTCCTTTTATTTTTGATAAATTTCTGATGTAATATCTAAAGCAATATATCAGTGTGCTCCACAGGTGACAAAAGAATTCTTTATTAAAGAATTTAGCAGCAATTTTCTGATAAATCTTCTAAGTCTAGTTGTATTCATCATCATCGTTATTGTCATCATCATCATCTCCAACATCATCATCATCATCATCATCATCATCATCATCATCATCATCATCATTATTATCATCATCATTACGGTTATCATAGCCATCATCGTTGTAGTGTCATCATCGTCATCATTGTCATCATCATCATCATCATCATTGTCATCATCAGCATTGTAGTCTTTGAGATTGTCTTCATGATCCTCATTTCATTTTCCTCTGTTGCTATAATTTGACCAGAATAACTACACTGAATTCCCTCCTCTATACAAAAATGTAGTCGTATTTTAAAAAATATCATCCGATACATGTGTGTGTGTGTGTGTGTGTGCAAGTATGTAACTTTAAAATAGATAGATAGACAGAGTGACTGACAGAAACAGAGAAACACATGCACACATACACACATACACACAGACAAGAGTACACACACACACACACACATATATATATGCTCATACACATATATAGATGTGTATATATATATTCATATGTGTGAGTGTGTATATATAAGTATATATATGCATATGTATGAATACATGTAAGTATACATCTGTATGTGTGTGCATATGCATGCACATGTGTGTGTGTGTTTGCAAGTATATGACATTAAAATAAATAGATAGATAGACAGACTGACAGAAAGCAACACATGCACACACATACACACACACACACATATATATATATATGCTCACACACATATATAGATGTATATATTTATGTATATTCATATATATGTGTGTGTATTTAAGTATATATATGCATATGTATGTATGCACATAAGTATACATCTGTATGTGTGTATGTGTGCGTGTGTGCATGTGTATATATATACATATATATATATATGGAAACTCTGCTAGATCAAATTGGTGTCTGGTTCGCCAGACCTCAGTCAAATCGCCGAACCCATGCTAGCATGGAAAACAGACGTTAAATGATGATGATGATTATATATGTATGCATGTATGTATTTATGTACCTCACAGAATAAACTGTGTTCAAGAAGTTTACATATCACTAGTATTGTTTCTGACACGCTGCACAGTATACGTAGCAAGTCATTGATGCATGTCTTCGCAGTGTGTATCCATGCATTCATACATATGAATGTGCACACACACGCACACACACACACACACACATACACACACAAATCAATACGTGATTTCATACGTGTGACTATGTATTTGCAGGGATAAAGATTACACCGAACATGACTGTATATTTAATATTTTGACATGGAGCCTCTAAATTTTTTTATTGCCATTCTTTCAAGCCATATAGCATGTTGGTGTGATGTCATATACACACAGAGAAAATGTCTTGTGGAATATTCTTTACCATTTACATTGGGAAAATTATTCCACATCAATAAAGATGTCAGTTCTAGAATTGCAATCTGTGACTTATGCATGTTGCATTAAGCAGTACCATGTACAACTATCAGTCTTGATAAGACAAGAAGCACAAACGAGTATTTTTATATGATTCCTCTGGAACAAGAAATATCTGCATTGTTAAGAAAACAATAGAAAGATTCTTCAAATAAACTGAATAGCTTACTCCATCTTAGCTATTTATCTCTTGATATTTTTCACTTACTTACTCTCTTTCTTCTGTTCTCCCTTTCTATGCCTCTCTCTCTCTCTCTGAGTCTCACTTTTATTTCTCTCTTTCTCTCTCATTCTTTCCTTTGCTCTTTCGTTTTTCTCTTTTCTTACTCTTTCTTTTATAGATTGTTTTGATTTCATCTACCGTTTTCCCTCATCTTATTCTCCGTCTGTCTTTATTTTTTTTGTCTCATCTTTTATCTTCCTTTACTCCCCTCTCTCTCTCTCTCTCTCCTCTCTCTCTCTCTTTCTCTCTATTTCTCTGCCTCCCCATGCATCTACCGCATCCCACTCCCCACTCATTTCCTCTAAACCACTTCCTTTCTTTCCTTTATCTCCTCCTCTCTCTCATATCTCTGCATCCGTTTCCTTCTTCTACATATTTCTTTGTGCAACTCCGTGATCCATTAAGCACATTTTTTTACATCACATTCACTTTGTTTATTCTAAATCAATGTTTTTCTTCCAAAACTGCAGCCAAACCATTTCATGTTGTTTTAAAATTTCAAATATTATATCATTTTTCTCTACCCATTCTTCATATAAGATAGTAAGATTAACTCTCTCGTTGTTATCATGAGATCTTTTGGCTTACCAGTATTTCGCAATCCCTTGTACTAGAACAAATTGAATCCAAGGTCCCTAATCCAGGAATCCCATTCACCAGCTGCTGCTTATCTATTGCAGTATCAGAATATGGTAAGGCACTGAGCTGGCAGGATCATTAGTACTCAAGGCAAAATACAGAACAGCATTTCACCTGGTTCTATATCTAAGAGATGAGGAATTATGTACATTATTTACATTATTTACATTTGACGGATATATGTGCCCTCATCTTGTTTGTTGTTAACATAATGTTTCAGCTGATATACCCTCCAGCCTTCATCAGAGCATATGGAGTAGTGGTTAAGAGCGCGGGCTACTAACCCCAAGATTCCAAGTTCGATTCCAAGCAGGGACCTGAATACTACTACTACTACTACTACTACTAATACTACTACTACTACTACTACTACTACTACTACTACTACTACTACTACTAATAATAATAATAATAATAATAATAATAATAATAATAATAATAACAACAACATCAAAAATGCCTTAGGAATGAGAACCCAGGTTCGGAATTTCCCCAAGACACCTGATGAAGGCTGGAGAGTATATCAGCCGAAAAATTGTGTTAACAACAAACAAGATGAGGACAGATATCCTTCAAATGTAAATAATGTAAATAATGAGCATTTCACTTGTCTTTACATTTTGTGTTCAAATTCTGCCAAGGTGGACTTTGCCTTCCGGAGTACCAATAAAATGAGTACAAGTTATGCACTGGGGTTGATATAATCAACTTATCCTCTCCTACAAAATTGCTGGCCTGGTGCCAAACTTTGAAACCAATAAAAGCAGTAAGCTGACAGAATTGAGTACTAACATCGAAAGAATGAAAGACAAAGCTGACCATGGCGGGATTTGAACTCAGGGCATAGAGAACTAGAACTAATACTGACTGCAAGACATATCCAATGTTGTAATAGTTCTAACAGTTGGCACCATTTCTTCACCCGTTTTCCACTCTTCCATACATCTACCTTCATAAATTTGTGGCAGATACCAGAATATTTACAATCAAAACATCTCCACATAAAAAAACATCAGAACATTTATCAATTGTTCGTGTTTTTAATCTGTTTTACAAATATAAACGTGTACATCTGTGTGCTGTGTGTGTGTGTGTGTGTGTGTGTGTGTGTGGTGTGTGTGTGTGTGTGTGTGTGGATGTGTGTATCTATGTCTGGGTATGTGTGTATATATATATATATACTTCTATATATATATATATATATTATATATATATATATGCATATATATATATATTTTAACCTTTTAAAACAAGCCTTCTGTAGTTTTTTCACTTTTTACTATTTTCTCTCTCTCTCTCTCCTCTCTCTCTCTCTATATATATATATATATATATATATATATATGTATATATGTATATGCATATATATAATATGTATATGAATATAAACATATATATATACATATACATATATATATATACATATATATATATATATACATATACATACACCCACTAACACACACACACATACACCCACATACACAACAGAATCATAGATAAAAAATAATAAAAGAGTGATTGACTTATTTTGGGTTTATTGAGCGGTGGCAGGGGTTGGCAGGGGTCGGCAGCGGGGTGTTGTCTGTCCCAGTAAATTAAACATTTAATTTTATTGTTGTTCTGCTCAATATAATATCCTCGACCAGTCGTTATAATTGTCGTTTCTGATCAATAGCGTTAGTATCAGTTCGAGTCAATGGCAGAATATATCTAAGTCTGTTTAAATCTGTATTAAATTTCAACAGTGTTTTGGCTGCCAAAAAAAAAAAAAATATTGATAGATAGCTAGATAAATTAAATAAAATAATAATAACACAAATAATATATAAATAAGAAATTAGTCTGACCATCAACAATACTAACACCAGTTCCCTACTACCAAGCATACTGTTATCTTTCCTGAGAGGAGTAAATATTATGTGAGAAAAGCAAAAATCATTAAATAAATCTTTTTACATACACACACACACACACATATATATATATATATGTATGTATATATATATGTATATATATATATATATATATATATATATATATATATAGATAATAATCATCATTATCATCATCGTTTAACGTCTGCTTTCCATGCTGGTATGGGTTGGACAGTCTGACTGATGTCTGGAAAGCCAGAAGGCTGCATCAGGCTCCAATCTGACCTGGCAATGTTTCTACAGCTGGATGCCTTTCCTAATGCCAACCACTCCAAGAGTGTAGTGGGTACTTTTTACGTGCTACTGGCAGAAGAGCCAGTCAGGTGGTCCTCGCATTGATCACATTTAGATAGTGCTTTTTACGTGCCACCGGCACGGGAGCCAGTCAGGGGGAACTGGCATCGGCCATGTTTGGATGGTGCTTTTTACGCTCCACCGGCATGGGAGCCAGTCAGGCAATCCTGGCATCAAGCACATTCAGATAGTGCTTTTTACGTGCCACCAGCACAGGAGCCAGTCAGGGGCACTGGCATCGATCACTTTCAGATGGTGCTTTTTACCTGCCACCAGCATGGGAGCCAGTCAGAGGACACTGGCCACAGCTACGATTTTGGTTTTACTTGATTGGACAAGCCTTCTCAAGCATATCATATCGCCTGACACATCAAGGGCACTTTTAAATGGGCTGAACATGCAACAATGGCATCGACTATGGCTGTGATCTCACTTTAGTTGCCAGGTCTTCTCAATCACCACATATCTCCAAAGGTCTCGGTCTCCTGTCATTGCCTCTGTGAGGCCCAACTTTTGAAGGTCATGCTTCACCACCTCATCCCAAATCTTCCTGAGTCTACCTCTTCCACAAGTTCCTTCCACAGTTAGAATGTGACACTTCCTCACACACCTGTCCTCATCCATATGTAACACATGACCATACCAGCGCAGTCGTCTCTCTTGCACACCACACTTGGTGCTTCTTACATACACCTTTTCTCTCCAGGCACTTACACTCTGTCGTGTATGCATACTGACATTACACATCCAGCAGACATACTAGCTTCATATATATATGTATATTTATGTATGCTAGCCTGAAGCTAGTATATATATATAACAGGTATGGCTGTGTGGTTAAGAGGCTCACTTTGCAGCTGCATAGTTTGAAGTTCAATCTGACAGCACAGCACCTTGAATTAGTATCTTCTACTATAGCCCCAGGCTGACTAATCGCTTGTGAGTGAATTTAAAATGCATTGTGTGTGCGTATACATATATATGAAGGCACATGACCAGTGGTTACAGCGTTGTGCTCACAATCATGAGGTGGTGTGTTTGATTCCTGGGCCGGGCTGTCTGTTGTGTTCTTAGGCAAGACACTTTATTTCACATTTCTCCAGTTCCCTCAGCTATAGAAATGAGCTGCAGCATTGCTGCTGCCAAGCTGTATTGGCCTTAGCCTTTCCATTGGACATCGGTGCTGTGGAGAACTGCTGGTCTTCCATAAACAACCTTGTTCGGACTTGTGCCTTGGAGGGTAACTTCCTAGGTGCAATCCCATGGTCATTCAAGATCGAAGGGTGTCTTTATCTATATATATAAATATATACATAAAAACAGCTAACCACTTTTCCCATCTTCTACAGGTATTTACCCAATCTTCTAAACTGTTTCCACAGAATGTGTTTAATATTTCCCTTATATTCTGTGAAATACCAACTCACCTGGTACTTTTCAGTTTGTTTATAAAAAAATTATTTTTTTTCTTTTTGATGCTATCTTCCTGTTAATACTTTAGAATTTAACAGCACTTAATAACAGCAAAAGGAAATTTATAACATATAGATCATTTTTGTTGTGTAGATTAAATTTCACTTAATCTATTATCACATACAAATCTAGATCCTATTCAGTTTTTTTTTATCTTTGTATATCAAGGATGCTGTGATTACAATAAATACTAATTTGTTCGTTTTGCTTTTAATTGAACCCAACTCAACTTTAATTAATTTAGCTCCCCTCCCTTTGTTTGTTAAAATTTGTTTTTCCTGTGTTTTATATTTTTTTCATTAGTTTTAATTACATTAATTATACTCTTCAACTTCTAAAATCAACAGGCTTTATATAGAATATATTGAAAACCCTGACTGTTGTTTTTTTTTTTTTTCTTTGGAGGACTGGGATATAATTGCCCTGATACATTAAGCTCAGAAATTCCAGTATAATAAAATATATATTAAACAAAATTGAAAATATACATTGAACATTTAATACTAT
>NC_043009.1:27605735-27628235 GCF_006345805.1 Octopus sinensis | reverse complement strand
ACAATTTCCTGCCTAACTACGCAGTATTAATCTATAACAAAATGCACCAGACATGCAAAAAAAAAACAAAAAAACAACTGACTTTATATTTTGGTAATTCGTTCAAGTATTGGTTAAAGACTAGCTTAATGTAAACTGGACTTTGAAGACTGAGGAAATGTATTTCACTATTGAATTACTACACTTGATAGAATAAAATGCAGATGGAAGATGAAAAGCATGGCTGAGAAATACTTGGTTTTTTTATTTAAATTTGTTCTAATTTCTCATTTCATGATAATCATTGGCTTAATGTCATTATTATTATTATTATTACTGAGTGAGAGAGCAGTGCATGTCATCAAAGTGACACTGAGGTACAAATATACAGAGCCCATTATACCCATCATGACAACCCATCTGACAAGGGTTCACCAGGTACATGCATCATGACCATATGTGAGCTACATAGTGATCTTATATCAAAATAAACAGCACCTGACCTTGCAGCTGGGGGCTCATTTACAATTTTCTTCAGGCTAAATAGCCCATACAGTTTAAAGGCTCTTTATAAGATGATGAATGAAACACCTATGTTTCTACTGGTGAATTATTCAAGCCCAAAGAATTCCACTTGAAACATGGCTATGATGCTTCCCCATTACTTCTTGTTGTAATCAGACATGTACACATCATATCATCAACCACTAAGGGACATGCTCAACTTGTTATGGTCAAACATCTGACAAGGATATCTGTGATATTGAGCAAAATATTTGCTGTAGCCCATCTTTTATAGCAAGACAAAATATGTACATGAAAACACTTCCAATCAGTTAAGATCAGAAGCCATGAGAGCCACTACCTGGTATTATTATTGTTGTTGTTTTTGTTGTTATTATTATTATTATCATTATTATACTTTGACCATCGCCATGATAGATCGCTAGCCACTAAACCTTTTCTATTTTCTCTCCCTGTTTACTTCTGTGTTCCTTTCTGTTGAAGAGCATAATCTTGAAACATAAAAGACTTTCTCACTTCCCGAGTGTTAAACTAATACATCTGTTTGTTGTTTACACACCCGTCATCGTCTTTTGTTTTTTTGTAAATTCTCACTAAATATATATGTATATAAGCACAGGTGTGCTTTCCAACCACATGGTTCTGGGTTCAGTCCCACTGTGTGGTACCTTGGACAAGTGTCTTCTACTTGGGCCAACCAAAGCTTTGTGAATAAATTTGGTAGACAGAATCTGAAAGGAGCCCTAAAGCGAGACAGATGAGTGACAACCTGACCACTGGTGGTGGTGTAACACACCATACTAATCATATCTGTCAGGCATGTGGAAGAGAGTGTAATTCGGTAGGAGGACTTAAATGACATGAAAGGTACATGAAGCCCAGTTACAACTACAGCCGGCTATTATCGGTAAAGGTTTTAGTTGCTAATTCTGTACAAGACATTGTAGATATTTGGCTGGGCTATAAAGTCACATTCAATCACAGCACCAGTAACAGTTAAGCTTCGTGCATACTCGATAATGAGGGGGCAGCCATAATATATATATGTATATATATATCTGTAAGTATCTGTGTGTCTATGTTTGTTCCCCCACCATCGCCTGACGACCAATGTTGGTATGTTTACAAGCCTGTAATTTAGTGATTCGGCAAAAGAAACCAATAGAATAAGAACTGAGCTTACAAATAATAAGTTGTGGGGTCTATTTGTTTGACTGAGGGCAGTGCTCCAGCATGGCCACAATAAGTTGTGGGGTCTATTTGTTTGACTGAGAGCAGTGCTCTAGCATGGCCACATGATACATATAACCAAAAAAAAAAGAATATATATACTTTTTTTGTTGTTGTTTAAGACATTATCAATAATTCACTGGAGTGAATTTAAAAAGAATTTAAAGAATTTAAAAATTTAAAGAATTTAAAACAAATTTAAAGCTCAAACACATCAGCTTAATATCAGAATTCAACTGTTAATCATTTAGTTTTTTTTATTTCTTCCTTTTATTTTATTTAATTATTTATTTATTTAGTGTTTGTTCGTTTGGCTATCGTCTATTAATCATTTTATGTGAATACTAATAATTCTCTTTGAATAATAATAAGTGTTTTTTTTTAATAATGAGAGATGTATAGAAAAAATTATGAAAAAAAAACTGAAAATGTCTGGCTTTTAAATTTTATTCTTAAATTTCTTGGTTTACATTGCACACACGATCAAGCACTCAATGATGTCCACACACATCACAGTTCACAATTCTAGAAACACATATTTAAACAGCAATTTGTTATTGCAGATTAAAAGCTATCAAATACACCAATTGTTTCTGTCTATTTTGAATAGCCATAGGCATAAACATGGCTGTACAGGAAGAAGCTTGCTTCCCAAGCACATGGTTCTGGGTTCAGTCCCACTGTGTGGCATCCTGGGCAAATGTCTTCAGCTACAGCCTTGGGCGATTGAGAGCCTTGTGAGTGGATTTGGTTGGTTGACAGAAATGGAAAGAAACCTGTTGCATGAACGTGCATGTGTGTGTGTGTGTGTAAAATGTCCACTCTGTAAAGTGGTTGGCATTAAGAAGGGCATCCAGCAGTAAAACCCATGCCAAAACAGACAATGGAACTTGGTGCCTTCTCTGCTTGCCAGATCCTCTCAAATTGTCCAACCCATACCATCATGGTAAAACGGACGTTAAATGATGATGAGGATGATGATGTTGATATGTATATATCTATATATGTGTTTGTGCCCCCACCACCACTTGACAACAAGTGTTGGTGTGTCGACATCCCTGTAACTTAGCAGTTTAGCAAAAGAGACTGATAGAATAAGTACCTGACTTAAAGATAAAAATAAACATTGGGGTTGATTCTTTTGGCTAAAAATTCTTCAAGTCAGTGCCCCAGCATGGCCACAGTCTAATAGCTGGAACAAGTAAAAGATATTATATAAAAAGTGCAAAGATGTTTACAAGAGAAATTCTGATTTCGAAAGTCTGAGGAATTAACTACAGAGACCAGATGTCATAGGTTAAAATAATTGAAATAACCCTAAGATGCATTGCTCTAATCACCTGAGTCTTCCTAATTGAAAAACAGATATTAACACTGTGTCCATAGTGTAAATTTTGGCACTGTTAAATAATATTCGTCTGTAGGGAAAGGGGAAAAAAAAGTAAGCGTTTATTCCAAGAAAATAATGTATTCAGCATATAGCGGAACATAGAATTATATGCAAAACAAGCTTCCTCTTTTCTTTTTAGTCTAGAAAATAAAATGTAAACAAATTTTACAATAAGTGTTTATATATTAATCTCTGTAGACAAGAGTCTGCCTACAGACTGAACTGACACACATTTTGTATGTATCGACTTATCTATCTATCTATCTACCTATCTATCTATCTAACTATTTATCTATCTATCTATCTATCTATCTATCTATCTATCTATCTGTCTGTCTATCCATATATATATATATATATACACACACACATATATATCTTTCTATCTATCTATCTCTCTATGTATTTATGTATCTATCTATACACATGGTTGTATACATGATTATGCATTATGTCTATGTGTGTGTGTAAATATTTATATATATATATATATATATATATATATATCATAAGAGTGAGAGAGAAAAAGAATGTTCTTCTTTTATTTCAACCTACAAATTAACTTCTAACATTAGGTTAAGTGTGCGCGACATTGCCAAGCCATGGCAAATGATTAGGGAAAGAGAGATAAAAAAGAAACAAAAAAAATGAGCAAAAAAACAAACAAACATAGAAGGACTACTTAATGTCTTAAACTTATGTCTTAAAAAGTAATGATATATCACAGATTTGGCCTCAATTTTGCACATTATGACATGTTATTGCCTTCAGAAGTTGAGTATTTATTGTGTTAATAAGAAGGATGTTTGCTTTACTGCTTATTATATGCCACAGTACTGAAATGGTGTTAAAGTTGTAACCAACTGAAATAACACATTAACAAATCCAATTAGCAATCATTTCCTGTCTTTATGATACACAATCATTTCCACGTTTATTTACGCTGAGGTGATAGATACATGAGTGTATATATATATATATATATCAGCATGGAAAATGGACTCTAAATACTGATGATATATATATATGTGTGTGTGTGTGTGTGTGTGTGTGTGTGTGTGTGTGTGTGTGTGTGCATGTATACATATATATATATATATATATATATATATATACATATATATGTATATGTATATATATGCATATATATATATATACACACATATATATATATATGCATATATATATATGTATATATATATATGGACATATATATGTATGTATATAGATAGATAGATAGATAGATAGATAGATAGATAGATAGATAGGTAGATCAAGAATTATATCCATATTTCGAGTCTTAGGAAATGCTGGGTGAGTGCATATTCAGAGAGAACATGGATGTTGTTTGCATGGATGTTGTTTGCATGTATGTTTATACATGTTTATACACATATTTCTGCATGTACAATGACTGAGATGGGAAGAGAGGGAGAGAGAAAGAGACACAGATATGGAGATAAGTATATAATTATACGTTTTTATGTGCACATAGATACACACTGACACATGCATGGCTTGCATAGCAACGCGTGTATACGTGGGTGTTTGTATTTATGCACCCACGTAATGTATATAGTTTACTGAAGTTAGAGAGAAAGACACAAAGAGGCAGAGAAGCAATTAAAATGAATGTCTGTTATGTTTGCGGTTGTGCTATCAATGACTGCTATATTTTTTTCTATCACCGGAAGAAGGGCTCATATACCAAATGTGTGCAAATGATACGGAGACAAAATAAGCATTTCCTCTAGACATGTTTGATGCAGTGAGGAACACCTCATTTAAAATCTAAAACAAAATCCTTTGTCATTGATGCAGAAAGAATTATTTCATCATGTTGTTAAAACATTATGTTTCTAAGATATTATTTCATAGAATAAGTACCAGGGATGTAAAATTATCAATTAAAACATGGAATTTACCAGTATATATATATGATACATATACATACATACATACACATGTGTGTGTGTGTGTGTGTGTGTGTTTGTGTGTGTGTATATATCTTGAATATAATTGCTTACCATAACAAGTCTCTTTTCATATTTTACATATTCTAAATCTGCAGGAGACTTCTTTGACCAGACCACAACTCTAACTTCTCCTTGGGAAAATCTAGTATTTAGTAGCTTAGTGTTTCAATCATTTAATGTCTGTTAGACAGTACTTATTCTCTTTTGCTAGACATCTCTTACTTCTCGTCCATATTAAACAAAACATGTTACAAGAACAGCATACCTATGGACAGGTAGCAATAGCAAAGTTATGATAGCAATTACCTGTCCATACCAACAACATTCTAGAAACAGAATACTGCTACAAAACTATCCAAGAAAGAATTAAACTTAATAGCACAAATCATTATGATTCCCCAGTCAGCTTCTAAATAAGATTTTAGTCATTAAGTATCACTAATATCAAATTTAAAATACCATTATCCTTTCTCTTCATGCGCTATGCCCACAGGCACCGATGACCAAGAACCTCAAGCCAAAGATTGAAAATTTATGATTTTCTTGGGAAAGACATAGCAATGGCTTCCTGTTGCCTTCTACCGATTTATTTTGCTTACTCTGTTCTCAGACACTTACTCTCAAGGCACAGACTTTGGCTTGGAGGTTCATAATCTCTAACGCCTATAGGCATCACTCCTGAGGAGAAAAGACAATAGTATTTTAAAAGTTCATATAGTTACGTGTGATGACTAAAACGTTATTTAGAAGCTAGTTGAGGATAGTTTGTAGTAATGTTCTGTCTATGAAAGATCTGATCTTATACTGATATAAAAACACTTTATATTCATGGACCCTGCATAGGGGATGCAGGGGGTGCTAGCACACCTCTTAAAATTTTTGTGGGATGGAAAATCAAAATTTACACCAATTCTTACTTTTCTCAGGTTTAGAAAACAAAGCATAAAATGTGATCTATAAAAATTAGCTCTAAGCTAGGTTTCATTTCAAAGAACAAAGAACAATGGATACATATATATATATATATATATATATATATATATATATATGCCCATGCATGCAAGTGTGTGTGTGTGCACGCACATGCATGTGTTTGTGTGTGTGTGTGTTTCAGTGAGTGAGTTTGTATTTTCTCTCATCTTCACACATGTTTTCAGACTGTTAACAACTAGCTTCATTGTTCACACTGATGCTGCCCTTCACTTGTCCACCATAAAAAACATGTTCAGACTTCTTTACATGCCTTGACATGTAATGTAATCTTTGCAAACAAAAGGTTCATTCAAAAGGTGTTTGTTTATTTCTAGTTCTCCCTGTAACCTTGCCTGGGCTGTTCATTGTTTGATAGTATGGTGGATTCATTATCTTTGTTGGAAACAGGTGAGGGTTAACATCAGTAAGAGCATCTGGCTAAAAAATTCTACTCAGCTAACCGATGCAAACATGGAAAACTAGATGTTAAAATGACAATCAGGATAATCATGATATCAGTATGTTTAAAAGACCTTTAAAGAAATCATTACACACAGGTATTGATTGATTTTTCTATTCAATTGAACATATGTATTCAATCTGACATACATTTGCAAATACAATATTGACTGTTCAATATACCAAGATCTAATTTTCTTTATGTTTTCTTCGTCTTACGATACCAAGATCCATTTCATATAATTGTTCGTGGTTTTGTTGTTTGCTTTAAAATACAAATCGAATTACTATCACAATATTTGTTATTTCAATTATTATTGAACAGATATCTATAGTTGTAAATTCTCATTAGTTAATAGTTATTCTAATTATATTTTGGATTTTCTTGGATTACAATATCCATTAGATTGCTGATAATTTGCAATATTATGAGAATGAGCCAGTGTTTCCAGAGTGTGTGTGTGTGTGTGTGTGTGTGTGTGTGTGTGTGTGTGTGTGTGTGTGTGTGTGTGTGTGTGTGTGTGTGTGTGTGTGTGTGTGTGTGTGTGTGTGTGTGTGTGTGTGTGTGTGTGTGATTATTATTGTTGTTTTACATTCTGAGTTCAAATTCTGACGAAGTTGACTTTGCATTTCATCCTTTCAGGGTCGATAAAATAAGTACCTGTTGAGAACTAGGGTCATTATAATCAACTTAACCCCTCTCCCAAGCTTGCTGGCCTTGTGGCAAAATTTTAAACCATTATTATTATAATTATTATAATCATTATTATTATTACTAATATCATGATTGTTATCATCATCATCATCATCATCATAATCATCATCATCATCATCATCATAATTATTATCATTATCCTCATCATCATTATTATTGTCAAGATAGGGCAGCGAGCTGTCAGAAGCGTTAGCACACCAGGCGAAATGCTTAACGGTATTTCGTCTGTCGTTACGTTGTGAGTTCAAATTCCGCCGAGGTCAACTTTGCCTTTCATCCTTTCGGGGTCGATAAATTAAGTACCAGTTACGCTCTGGGGTCGATATAATCGACTTAATACCTATGTCTGTCCTTGTTTGTCCCCTCTATGTTTAGCCCCTTGTGGGTAATAAAGAAATAGGTATTTCGTCTGCCTCTCCATTCTGAGTTCAAATTCTGCCAAGGTCGATTTTGCCTTTCAATCACCCCACTGGATTTCAACTCACAATATTAAAAGCCAGAACAAATATTAGAAGATATCTTGTCTGATGCTTCAATGATTCTGCCAAATTGCTTTAAATACCTGTGTAACTCTGAGCAAACACAGATACCCTCTTAACTGACCCACTAATTATCATTGCAGAACTTCCAGGATGTGATAGCCAGATGAAGAGAGATAATTACTGAGCATTCGTTTACAGCTAAGTAGACTGGGGTAGCATAAAATGAAGTATCTTGCTCAAGCACATAACACATAACCCAATTCAGGAATTGAACTCACAACATTGTGATTGTGAGCTTAGCACCCTAACCAGTTGGTCACATGTTGCCTTCATATTAAAACTACTTAGAAAAATTAAGGACCACCACAATTTGTGTGTGAATAAAATCAGAACTAATCCTCCTGTATTTTCTTTTACTCAAAGCCAGGAACATTTCAACACCTTATATATAATATACAATATTATGTATATTATATTATCTATCCATATATATGTATATATATATATATATATATATGTGTGTGTGTGTGTGTGTGTGTGTATGTATATATATTATACTATATATATATATATATATACACATACATAAATATATGTACAATATATTGTATATATGTGGAAGTCTGGTGTGTATTGCTATATGTTATCTCCAGATATTATATTTGTAAGTTGTAATTCATCTAACTTTTTACTTATTAGTTCTTTACATTTGAAGTGGGGCAAGGCCATACAGGAGCACAGCTTTCATTGTGTAAATGAATTAATTCTTTGAATTGATTCCATTTCTTACATGGAATGGTTTTATTTACTCCATAAAAACCTAAATATCATGATGGTTTTGTTTATTTGTTTGCTTTTTCATTTCTT
Organism: Octopus sinensis; assembly: GCF_006345805.1. Taxonomy (NCBI): domain Eukaryota; kingdom Metazoa; phylum Mollusca; class Cephalopoda; order Octopoda; family Octopodidae; genus Octopus; species Octopus sinensis. The sequence goes on along the minus strand of NC_043009.1, from coordinate 27,619,640 downwards.
TTTTTGCGTTGTTTCTTTTTTTTTTTTTGTTAATTTTTCTTCCTTATAATTCTGAAGTGCTGTTATGCTTGGTTAAGAAATCAATGTTAAGAAAACTATTATGATTAGCGCTGACTACAAAAGCTGCAGGTGTTGCAACATTGATTACAATAAATTGTTTGTTTACCTTGAATCTAAACTCACTGACAATACCAACTATTGATTAAGAAATAAATTCTAGATAAAGAAAAAAGAAAAAGAAAAAGGCAAAGTAGGTGGGGGGTAGGTCTAAAAAAATTTTTTAAAAACAAACAAACAAAAGAAAAAATGAGACCAATTTAAGGAAGATGTGTTAGAATGTATGAATGAGTAGTTAGTGGAATGCCTGGTAATGTTCAGCATGAGATCGGTAAAAGAGAGGAATGGTTTGTGTTTAATGAGGAGTGAAGAGTCAATTTAACATGCTTAATAATCTTTGTTTTTATTTACTTAACGAAAAAGATCAAGCAAAATAAAATATCCTCGTTGAGTGTGATAGTTTGTTTAAGGAAACTGATTCAAATCTTGATCGTTCTTATTTCGATGAAGATTTACAGGGTGGGGAACATTGTTCCTTTACGTTTTTATGTATTTTTTCATCGTGTGGTTTTTTTTCTTTCTTTTTCTTTTTTGTTATTTTATTTCATTCTAACAATTGGGCACGATTACATGAGCCATTACACCGATCACAATTTTGAAAGCAAACAGGAAATTATATATAGTGATTCCTCTTTTTACAGCTTGCAGAGTAATTATAACCTAACCTAATCTCTTTCAGAAAATAAAGAATAAAAGACTTTGACATGACATTGACACAAACCATTAGCCTTGTTCTTCATTTGTTCACAAAAAGAAAACAAAATCTTACAGCTCTAAAAGAATGGTAAATCAGACTGGAATGAAAGCTAATAAAAAACCAATTGTATTATTCGTTTCTTTCTTATGGAATTCACATCTGATATACACTTATAAAGGAATTTATAATATTTTGCACTTATTGTTGTAAACACTGTATATCATACTTAATATATATATATACCATTCGTGAATACACATTAAGTATGATCACAGATGGCATTTATAATTTAATCAAGTTTCACTTGCATACTTTGAGTTTTTGTTATACCAGCATGCTTTCTGCAATATCAGTGAATGTATTATTCCCTATTTGTTATATATCAGGAATGAATGATTTTCCCTGGGAATATGATGATTGAGTACACATCATTGACAAGCCTAAAGGTGGTTATAACAAGTCTAGTGCTCCTATAAGTCACTGTTGGGACAATGTTCTTCTCACTTCAATATATATTGCTTCTTTGACACGACTTATTTATGAAATGATTTTCTCTTGCATTAAATCCACAACATCATATCTTCCAATGGCAGATATAGATTAAGTATGAAATACAGATGGTATTTATTATAGAATGCTGATTGAATTGTGTACATCAACTTATTGAATTATTTTCATTAAAAAAAACTTATATAGCTATTCTTATTGCAAAGGTTGTGCTTAGTTGAAAGTGAAATATAAAATATATATTTTAAAGAATTTATTTTGCTTTGGTGAGAATATATATATATATATATGTATATCTATTAGCAGAAATCTAACAAAACTATCCGGCAAATGGGAACGTGAAACTCTGAGTAACAGTTTTTGTGATATTTCTGCTGCCTTTAAATAAAGCATCTCTGGTATTTGAGTACTCTTTTTACCACCTTTTATGTGCTTTTATGTGCTTACTCCGGTATATGTATATCTATGTATGTATTAAGAGTTACCCTAAATATGAGAAAAAGCTCATTTTGCTTATTCATATTTCTGATTCTCATGACAAAGTCGTAAACATAGCAACCTTAGCTCCCTAAAATCAGAGTTTTGCATCAACATCTATATTTCTTAGAAATACTTTATTCATAACAATGTTTAATTTACAATAAGCTTTAAAACTCATCAATAGTAATTTCTTTTTGTATTTTTTGTTTTTTGGTATTTACACAAAACTTCACTTAATATAATTTGATTTACTTTAAGAACTTACAAATATATATATATATATATATATATATATATATATATAATGTATAATATATATAATTTAATATAAAGTGTATATATATCAATATAAATATAGTATATGTATGCAATATATATATACACACATATATAATGTATGTGAGTAGGAAGTCACATACTGTCACAGATATTGTCTTTTCAAGACAATTTATCAGAAGTATTAAATTGCAGAAATTCGAAAATCTTCATAATAAACAAGTAAAGGAAAATAACACATCTGGTTCCAAATAACCATTGATGTAAATGAGTTCAGTAAAGAATCAAAATTGTTAAATAGACATCACTTCAAAAAAATAAAAAGTATGTAACCAATATTTCTAAAAATGATTCTAGGCAGAAGTAAAATTGCATAACAAGAGTTTCCCATCAATCAACTTACCGATTCCTCTAGTTAAGCAGCGGTGTTCTAAGGAGTGTTTGCTTAAAGCTTGCATCCCAAATTCTAAATTTCTGAAAAAATATTTCTATCTTTGATATTTTGCTTAATACATAATTTAATATGTTTCAAGAATTTATGTACGTGTGTGTGTGTGTGTGTGTGTGTGTGTGTATACATATACATACATATATATATATATATACATCAGGGTGGCAAGCTGGCAGAAACATTAGCATGCCGAGTGAAATGCTTAGCGGTATTTCGTCTGTCGTTACGTTCTGAGTTCAAATTCCGCCGAGGTCGACTTTGCCTTTCATCCTTTCGGGATCGATAAATAAAGTACCTGTTTCACACTGGGGTCAATGTAATCAACTTAATCCCTTTGTCTGTCCTTGTTTGTCTCCTCTATGTTTATCCCCTCGTGGGAGTAAAGAAATATATATATATATATATATATATATAAACAGATACATACATACATAAATAAATATATATATATATATATATACATACATGCATATATATATATATATATATATATAGATAAATAGATAGATAGATAGATAACAGAAAGAGTAACCTAAGATAGTTTTTATACTTGGCCAGATCCTGTCAACTGTCCTATCCATGCATACATGGAAGATGAACATTAAACAATGATGATATATATATATATATGTGTGTGTGTGTGTATATATATATATATATATATAGATATAGATATTTATTATATTCATTGCGATGACAGCTACCACAATGACAAAAGAGATTACATTTTAAACAGACATTGATATTGATACTGTCATTTTTTTTCAAATACACTTTTTATGTAAGAAACTTCTCAATGAACTTGAGGAAACATATGCAACTATAAAAAATAAATATATGAATTCAATCTACACAGATAAAAGTGGAGGCCAATCCAACACTAAGTTGACTCTCTCTCTCTCTCTCTCTCTCTCTCTCTGTTTCTATCACTCTGTCATGTTCTCTCTCTCTCCGTTTTGTCCTTCCCTCCAGCTGTTCTCATCTTTGATGTTCTTCTGGGTCAGGGACCAAGTTGATGCGTATATTTGTTGGTGACTACCTAGACATCAAAAACAACTTGCAAAAGTGCAAAAGCATGGAACAGAGTCATATAATATATAATCTAAATCATCATCCTCATCATCGACATTTAACGTCCGCTTTCCATGCTGGCATGGGTTGGACGGTTTGACTAAGGACAGGTGAGCCAGAGGCTGCACCAGGCTCCAATCTAATCTGGCAAAGTTTCTACAGCTAGATGCCCTTCCTAATACCAACCACTCCGAGAGTGTAGTGGGTGCTTTTACATGCCACCAGCACGAGGGCCAATCAGGAAGTTCTAGCAACGACCATGCTCAAAAGGTGTTTTTTACATGCTACCTGCATGGGAGCCAGTTTGGCAGCAGTGGCAACGACCATGCTCGGATGTCATTTTTCACATGCCACCAGCACATGTGCCAATAAGGTGACACTAGCAACAATCATGCTCAAATGGTGCTTTTTAAATGCCAGACTTATAAAAACATATTCTAAGAAATCGAGAATTTACATTAAATTTTTCTAAGAACATTTGATGACATATGTTTCCAGAATAATTCCATAATTACTAATAAAATTGAAAAAGATTCCACTCAGAATTTGACATGAATTTAAAAAATAATTTCTTTGCTGAAATGAAAAATCTATGAAATACATTTAAAGCTAGTTAATTAGAGAACTTGCAGCAATTACACTGAACTGTTTATCTAGATTAATGCCTGAACTCTAATTAGCAAATGAGTGTAAAGTAATTTGCTTTAAATATAAGCTCAATTAGTACATTCTTATGTTGACAATAGCTTTTGCTCAATAAATGCTTCGACAACCTTTTAAGGAAGAAACGGAAGGAAATTAGAAAAATGGTGTTTTACATTTTAAATGATATTTTGAACAGAAAACTGCGTTAATTAACATTTAGAAGCAATGTTGTGTCAGTTCTATTGATCTTTTGCGATATACACATGTGTGTGTATGCGTGCATGTACACACACACACACACACATATATATATGTTCATACATACATAGATACATACAAATATATATATACATGTATATATATATACATATTTATATATAAGAATATATATATGCATGTATATATATATATATATATATATACACACATATATATACATGTATATATATACATATATATATATATATATTTATATATATATATATATATATGTATGTATATTTATATATATATATATACACATATATTCACATGTGTATATATATACGTGTGTGTGTGTGTGTATATATATATACAGACATGCATAGATATACGTGTATGCTTGTGTCTCTATGTAGGTATATAAATGTGTATGTGTATTGATTTATATATATATATATATTAGATATCTATATTTAGTCATAATTTTATCTGCCTTATATAGGTTTGTGTGTGTGTGCATGCATTGATTGCCAATTATAAATTACATATAGCTTATTACATATAGCTTTATTTTAAAATTTATTTCTTAATTTAATTGCTGCCAGCAGAAGATTTAGATTTGAAAGGACAGAGAATTTGTGTTGGTTGAGACACAGAAAGGTTGGCAGTAAAACAGAAAGAAAGAAAATGTGTGTATTTAGGACATTCTTCAGAAATCTGATAGATTATATAGAAATTAAATATTGACTGAAAACTCAAAGAGAAATTCCCTCTCTCAATATGATTTATAGAATTTTGGTAGACTTAAGTTACTTCGAGTCCTCATTTTTATGGTTTGATCAAAGAAAGGACAGTACAGATGGAATTTTATAAGACTCTGAGTTTTGTTTGAAGATGTGTGTGTCCTAGTGATTAAGGAGTTGCTCTTGTAACTGCGCGATCATGGTTTCAATTTCCAGATCAAGCAACATATTGTATTATTGAATTGTACATTTCATTTTGTTCCATTTCACTCAGTTGTCCCGCAATTTACTGGTCTCTTGTCCAGGAAGAATATTTTAATTTTGGTCACTTCTATATCATGGAAACCAGGTGACCATTTCTATGAGTCCTAGGTATTGAGACACTAGTGTCCATAATATGTCTGAGGCTTGTGGAGGAGCAAGAAAGGTGGGAAAAATCATGACCCACAGATTATTTTCACTCTAGGAGAATTGGTCGTAATGTCTGCAGCAGTGTTGACTTAGCTGAAGACATACTAAGCTTTATTTGTAAACGATATATTTCACTGCATCTTTATAAAGGAGATAAGTTTAAATCAAGGAAAACATCTTAAATCTCTCAGATACAACATTTACAATTTGGACAAAGGTATTTAGCTGACTTTTCTTCCTGCAAACAAGAACAATTCCTAGTGGCAAGAACTATGTGTTTATTGTAGAATTTTCATAGGAGATTATAAAGGCTTTTTTACTGCCTTTTCTTGTTTTGTTTTGTTTTTTCTATTTTTTTTATAAGACCTCCATTTTATCAGCTACATACAAACAATCTTGCTACACAAACCTGATCACTCAGAAACTAAAGAACTGGAATAAATACCACTAAACATTTTGTTCATTGATGTGATAATAATGTTCGTCCTTCGGTTCGAAGATGACCAACTGACATCATCTGATGGAACTGCCGCCATGAGACCGGAGGTGGCTGGTGAGGCCAATCCGGGCAAGGAAGCCCCTCCCACAGGTGGGGCAGAAGTGGGTAGCTTCGATCAATTCACTAGTCTGGTCTAGTCTAGTCTGGACTAACACTTTATTTTATCAACCCCAGAAGAAATACAAAGTTAACCTTGGCAGGATTTGAACTCAGGACCTAGAGATCCAAAACAAATACTGCAAGGCACTTTGTGTAATGTGCTAATCAGCATCATCATCATTATTTCAACATTCATCTGTGCATGGATCAGACAGAATTCATCAATGCAGATTTTCCACACCTGGATGCCCTTCCTGTCATCAACATTCCCTTGTTTCCAAGCAAGATGAGATTTCCTCTTGACCAGACATGTTTTCCATGGAAAACTAGAAACAGACAATTCCACCATTTCACCCCTGTAAGCCTTTACCCTTTATAGATTATTATATGACAATGGCTTTTCAATTTAATCTGCCAGATTATAAAAGGGAAGAAAAGCACTGCTAAATATCAGGTGAGTTTGTCCAAAGGATTCAATCCTATTTTATTCCATTGCAACAAGATTCAAACTTATTACTGTAAACAACTCACCTGTTTGTACTTTGTCTATATCAGGCATTGGCAACCTTTTTCAAGAAATGGGCCACATAAGACATGTTCATCATCAGGCGGGCCACATAAGACATGGGTCATCATTAGGTGGGCCACTCTACTAAAAGATTCTAGGCAATTTTTTTGTTAGGTATACCATTCAGAAAGTCCCATGGCCCACAGGTTGCCCATAAATGGTTCCAGTGGTTCTCAACCTGGGTCAATATAAAACTTTTGAGTGTCCACACAAGCGAAATAGTTGATTGGAGACCCATGGTATTATATTAAGTGTCTGTGAAAAACTTTTGCTTTAGATGTTCATAGTGCAAGAAACAACTAAGTTTCGTATCTCTGACATTTTATATAGTTCAAACAACGAGTTGAAAAACAAAACATAAACAAAACAAGGAATTTTGAAAGAAGTATCTATAAAACTGGTTTTTAAACATCGAATGATTATGGGGATCAACCAGAATAAAGTAGTAATCAAAGGAGTCCATAGACAAAAATGATTGCTAATCACTGTTTTATATCTTTTTTGTTTGTTTTTTTTCCCCTGGTCTTATTCATTCAGTTGCTAAATGAATAGATCTGAGATATTTGAGACAGAATGTCAGCTAGAGAAGATACAAGCTAGTGTCAAGCTAAAGAATTTTCAGTTAAATGGACATCCCATTCATGTAGCCATTGTGACTGTCACACCATTTCACTGATATAAAACAATATAATGTTCATAATATTCCAAAATATTTACAAAATTCCTTCTTAACTGCCACAATCCTACCTCTGTCTCTTTGTCTTTGAAACCAGTCTGAAAAAAAGAGTTAATAAAGTAAATAGTTGATAAGGATGATGATGTTGAAGGGTGTATTGTCTTCTTTGAAGTTTAGATCATAAATCACTGTGCTTAGTCCTTTTTTATAGACAATAAAACTGATGTAGATATTATAACCAAGTTCCCCAGCTGTGAACTTATATATACACATACATTATATATATATATATATATTATACCTATATACATACATACATATATATATATATATATATAATATATATATATATATATATATATATATGTGTGTGTGTGTGTTTGTGTGTATAAAATATATATATATTTATACAAAGAGTCGGAGAGAGAAAGAGAAAGATCAGGAGAGAGGGAGAAATAAATACATTCATACATTCATACATGTAGCTTTAGATATATATCTGTATCAATATCTTTATCTTCATACTTGCATACACTTATAAAGGTATAGATATACATTGTGCATAGGAATATATCTATACATACAGACATGTATATATACATATACACACACACACAGACACACATATATATATACACATATATGCACGAATGCATATGCACACACAAATCTATATATATATATATATATATATATATATATTCACACACACATATACATACATACACATACAAACACGCACACAGACATGTATAAGCTTTTCCAGAGATATATTAAGTAATATGAATTAGTTTTGACATTTCTTTTTAAAGATGTCAAAGGCTAAAATCTATGTAAGCCACATCTCTAATGGAGTGTATACTGCTATAACTTATTTTCTGTTAAATACAATAACTATCTGAAGATCTAACCACATGGTCAAGGTAATAAACATTGATACTAAGTGACAGATTGATCTTTGAAGTCAAACTTGATTGATAACAAACACTTCGCAAAAGATCCGTCATTGCATAATATTCTTCATTTTGTATTTTTAATATTTATGCATGTCTTATAAATACTACAAGAGAATTCTCTGGATTTTATAAATCCTAACAAAAACCTCTTCTTTATTTGTCAATGTTCATAATAACATCTACACAATATTTATTACATATTTGTGATCATGTTTTCAATGTCTTATCGTGTTTCAATGTCTTAAGTGCAATAATATAGCTGGCTACCCTCTTAGTGATCCATGATGGCCATTTTTTTCCTTTCTATTATAAGCACAAGGCCTGAAATTTTAGGAGAGGAGATAAGTTGATCTCATCGACTATAGAGCTTAACTGATACTTATATCGATCCTGAAAGGATGAAATGCAAAGTCGACCTTGGTAGAATTTGAACTCAGATTGGTGAAATGCTACTGGCTATTTTGTGCCAACATGCTAATAATTCTAGCAGCTTGCCACCTTAATGATTGCTTCACATTTTGGCACAAGGCCAGAAATTTCAAAGGGAGTGTCAAGTTGATCACACTGACCCCAGTGATGAACTGGTACTTATTTTGTTAATCCCGAATTGATGAAAGGCAAAGTCAATCTTGGCAGAATTTGAACTCTGAATTTAAAGCAAGAAGAACTCTGAATGTAAAGCTGCAGAGCATTTTTCCCAAGGCACTAATGATATTGCCAATTTGCCACTGTAGCCAGATCAAAATATTGTAACAAATGTAATTCTTACTGCCTTACCTGATATAGATGGTGACAAAATTCTTAGAACATTCAGTAAAATTCTCTGTGATATCTGCTACTGCTCTTTGTTTTCTAAGTTCAAATCATGTTAAGAGAAGTTCTACTTCTTAAGATTCGGTGGGCTTAATAAAAAAAAAAAAGCAATCCAAAACAATGGATTGGTGGAGCAATAAATGCATTAGATGTCCTTCTGCAACACTTTAAATGGAACATCAATGGAATCAGGCTCATTGGTCTTGGAGAGTCCATGAAGATCATGGTCTATGCTCCTTCTTCTAGACTTTATTCTTTCTTTCATTCACTCATTTATTTTATGGTCCATTTGTTCCATGCTTCGATAGGTTAAAACAAATTATTATTATTATTATTATTATTATTATTATTATTATTATTATTATTATTATTATTAGGACATTAATTTTTACAGCTGGATTCACTTCTTACAATTAATTCTTGTTTTTCAAGCAAAGGATCTTTCATTTAACACATCTACAAAAGCACAAAGTGTGTGAAAAACAATACCTACACCAACTGTTATGAGAACACAAATACAAAAAAACTCACAGATGCTCAGACACACACACACACCTGTTGTCATCATCATCATCACCATAATCATCATTATAATCATCATTATTATCTGTTTAATGTCCATTTTTTACTCCATGTTTGCATGGGTCACATAGAATTCATTGAGGTAGATTTTCTACAGCTGGAAGCTCTTCGTATTACCAGCCCTCACTAGTTTCCTAACAAAGTATTACTTTGTAATGGCCAGCATGTTTTCACAGAAGGTTGGAAATGAATGACACTGCATGTTTATCTGTGACACTCATCTACAACTTTCACACCATGTCAAAAGAAGACACATGCACTCAAACATACACAAACACATTTTCTTTCACACATATAATTATTTTTTTAAACGCCAAAACATATACACACACATAACGTGAAACTCAGAGTAACAGGTTTTGTTGAATTTTCTGCTGCTTTAAATAAAGTATATATATATATATGTATATATATATCATCAGCACCATCATCATCATTATCATCATCTAATGTCCATTTTCCATGCATGCATGGGTAGGATTGTTTACAGGAGCTGGCCAGGTAGAAAAACTACCCAAGGCTGTTGGGTCTGTTTTGGCATGATTTTTACAGCTGGATGCCCTTCCAAATGCCAACCACATTTTGTGAAAAATTACTTAATATAGTTTTTAAGTATGAAGGGGGTATTTTGTTTTAATTAGTTTTTTAAAAAGTTGTAATATCTTTTATCAGGATGTTACTAATCTTTTTCTGGAAAAAGATTTTGTTCTTGTGTGTGAGCACTTTCGATTAACCTTTTCAAACATACGCATTCTTAGCACTTTATATATATATATATATATATGTCACCATGATAGATCATTAGCCACTACACACACTTTTTTCTCTCCTTGTTTTTTCTGTGTACCTTTCTGTAGAAGAGCGTAGGCTCGAAACGTAAAAGACTTTTTCTATTCCTGAGCATTATACTAATACATCTGTTTGTTTTGTACACCACCTGTTTTTGTCGTAAACTTTTCCTATATATATATATTATATATATATATATATATATATATATGTATATATATAAACAATTTAAAGCAATGTAAATGTTTAAATTGAAGGATTACTCTACATTCTTTTAATAGAGTACCTTTACACAGAAAATGTTAACAGTGACTTCGAAGTTCCATCTTGCTTAGATTTGTAAGACTGAAAGAAGCCTGTCATGTACATACATGCATGCATACATACATGCAGGCATACATACATACACACATACATATATACATACATACATACATACATTACATGCATACATGTATGCATAAGTACAGACATGCATGCATTCATAATAGATGCATGTATAAATACATACATACATACATTTAAAAAATAGACTCCGCCGGTTACGACGACGAGGGTCCCAGCTGATACAATCAACGGAACAGCTTGCTCGTGAAATTAACGTGCAAATGGCTGAGCATTCCACAGACACGTGTACCCTTAACGTAGTTCTCGGGGATAATCAGCATGACACAGAGAGTGACAAGGCTGACCCTTTGAAATACAAGTACAACTCATTTTTGCCAGCTGAGTGGACTGGAGCAACATGAAATAAAGTGTCTTGCTCAAGAACACAACGCATCGCCGGGAATCAAACTCACAACCTTACGATCATGAGCCGAAGTCCCTAACCACTAAGCCACGCGCCCTCACTATACATACATTACATGCATAGAGACTGACAGACAGACAGTTGCCACCCATGAAATGCATCCAAAAAGCTTTGGTCACCAGTCAGACTGGGCTTAAAGTAGAAGGCACCTGCCCAAGATGCTGTGCAGTAGAACTGAAGCTGAGATCATGTGGTTGGGAAGCAAACTTCATAAGTACACAGCCTTCCCACGCCTAAAAGAAATGTTGTTAACATAACAGAGTCTAAGTTTTCATGATAGTAACAGACAAAAATAAGTCTAGAACGACGTTGAACGAAATACATGAATAAAAGGTATTTGTTTGGTCACTAATATAATTATAGTTATTTATGAATGTACTGAATATTAGAATATTGTACTGTAGTTTTCAGATAATAACCGACTTCCATCCATCAAATATCTTCTTGTCTTGTGTAATTGAATAAATTAAATCATGAAATCATTTTTGGATTCTTCACAATAATCACAGAATGTAATAGATTTGATTAATGACTAATCTATTTGCCTGAATATACATAATATTATGAGGATGAACAGAAAAGAAATCATAACATAAAGAAACCATTCTAAAGGTCGCTCTATAAACAAAACACAAAGGGTTTAAACGATCTCAAGCAATTTTTTTTCTCTTTATAATACTTGTCTATAATACTTGTCTAAGGCTTGTATCTTCTTTAACCCATATGTTACCACATTTCTGTTCAAATATGCTATCTTGGTTTCAAGTGATTTGGGGAAAAAAATGAAAAAATTAGTAAAAGGACTTTGCCATTCTTTAGCTGGTAGCCTTTGGAAACATAAATTAACAGAAATTTTGAACAAAGACTTTAATTTTAGACCACTTCACACGATTAAGTTTGTAGCATAGAACCAGGGGTAGACTCAGGTGAGTTGGATTCAGATGGGGTAATGCACACACACACACACATCTATCAAGCCAGAAAAATCACTAAATTTTCATGTGGTGTATGCAAGAATTGAGTTGACTTAACTAACATCCCTTGTTCTGGAAGTACAGATGAACCAAATTTTGTATATTTGTCTTGGAAACAGCATTTCCCTTCTGTTCAATAATATCGTTAAATATAAGATATTGGCTAAAAGTAAGCAAACCAAGTGTCTAGCAATCATTATATTTCATATGGACCCCCAATCAAGCAACTGTGGTCCTCTTCTCAGTGTAGTATTGTGTGTGTATGTGTGTTTGCTTTTGTGTGAGTATATGTCTACCTGCACATGGGTTTGTTTGTCTGTGTTTACATTTTCACTAGTGTTATCGCTTATGTCCTATAACTTAGCAGTTCAACAAACAGCTATCAATAAAATAAGTATACATGAATACAAAATAGGTACTGTTGCACTGAGTGTGTGTCAATATATATATATATATATATATATATATATATACACACACAAGGGGAAAGAGAGAGTCATTGAAGAATACATAAGCTAGCTTCTTTTTCCATACTTGATATTTCTGAAGAGCACGTGGTGTTATTTAACCATAATATTATTTAATATCCAGTTATCTAATACCCAATACAAAATCAAATGGCAATATCAGCTGAAATGGATCTATAATACTGTATACTTTGACTTAATATTAATGTGAATTTTGTGTGTATAGAATAACTGGTTGAATCAGAGACATTGTTGTAAATGATAAAAAATCCAGACTGTAAGAAGCTGATGATGTTTTGCACACAAGATATATATATATTTATATATATATATATATATATATATATATATATATATATATATATATATTTATGTATGTATATATATGTATGTATGTATGTATGTATGTATGTATGTATGTATGTATGTATGTATGCATGTGTGTGTATATATATATATATATGTATATATATATGTATGTGTATGTGAGTGTATATGTATATATATATATATATATATATATATATATATATATATATATATATATATATATATAATGTTGTTGTATATACATGATACTAAAAAAAGTATTGGTTAGGATTGTTATGGAGAATTTTAGATCAATATGGTAGAAGAGAAAGTGTTATAAAAGAAATAAAGCAGAAAACAAACAAACAAAACAAAACAAAGTAGAAAATAAAGCAAACAGAAAATAAATAAATGTAAAGATAAGATGGGAAGAAAAGTCAAAGTACAACTACTGCTGTGGTAGTTTTAGCTTTTTCTTTCTTATTCCCACAGATTGCAATAAAGCAAATTATTTGAAATCTTCGATCAGTTGAATGAAATCCAATAATATGAAAGAAAGAACTATCTTTTGTGAAGTACCATTGCTGTTCTTTACAGGAAATCCAGTTTCATAAAAACTTCTAGTGATTATATGATGGGTAATGTTATCTGGAAGTCCCTAATTCCAAAGAGAGCAGTATGCATGTATTTTGTTTCATTTTACTACTGTTTCTGTTTGGTTTGTTTTGTTTGGGTTTGTTTTCGTTTTGATTCTTTTGGTTTT
>NC_043009.1:27570735-27600735 GCF_006345805.1 Octopus sinensis | reverse complement strand
ATTTTTAAATATATAAACATATGTTTAAGTAAATGTATATTCAATTGCAATGTAGAAAACATAAGTTATCCAATCAGAAACACACAAAGACTGTTAGCTTCACATTTGTTTGTAACATGGTGTCAAAATTTTCATTGCTGACACTACAACCAGTTTTCTGCATCTGATGCACATGTATACATGTCCCCAAAAGAATTCAAAGTATTTGTTTAATGTATTTTGTTTGATGCATTTTGTTTGACACATTTTGTTTGATGCTTTTACTATAATCATTTATAAATCGATACTTTTATTAATGTCTGCTTTTTTGTTCTCTTTCTGATCCACAGCTATCCTGGTTCCTTGAGTACTTATGGACTTACTACCCTTGATACATATGCTGCATGCATGCAAACAACCAAGTGTAGTTTAGGTGCCTTCAGCCTTCGAGGCTAATCCACTGAATTCATCAAAATGATTTGGGGACATCATTCAGCCTTCAAGAAACTTTTTTAAGATGCCAGGTTTGTTGATTTCAAATTATTTGGTATTTCTACCGTGTGCACAACAACAACTTTAAACTACACTCTGTTTCTTGTCTGTAATCTTTCAGGAACTCATCCTTTTTCTTAAACTTGCTCATCTGCAGAAAATATTTTTAAAAGTCAGTTTTCCATTTCTTAGTCTTTTATTTGTAATTACAATGATATTCAGTGACCTTTTACATATGTCAGCTACTTTAATTTCAATGTAAGAAAAGGAGAAAATGAAATCATTTCTTGTCTGTAATTACAATAATAGCTCCAGGCTGACCAAAACCTTATGAGTGAGTTTGGTAGACAGAAACTGAAAGAAGTCAGTCATGTATGTGTATGTATGTTTGTTTGTTATATATATATATATATAAGGTTAGCTGAGTTAGAGGTTAAAACAACCATCTAAAGGATAGAAGTACCCATTACGCTACTGGTATATTACCTATGTTTAACCATGGGCATGCATATGCAAGCAAACTATACCCATAAATTATAGGCAAAGACAAGGATAAATATGAGTTTATCAAGAACGTATATATATGTTATTCTTATCTAAATATCTGGAGGGTATATCAGCCGAAGTGTTGTATTAGCAACAAACAAGATGGGGACAAATACCCATCAAATGTAAATAATGATTGGATTCTGCTAAAGGTACCTGGGTGATGGATTAAATATATCAGTGAAGAATAGATACATTCCATGTGGCACAGTTTCTGTGAAACTAAGTTCAGTTACCAAAGCTTGGGCTGACATATGACAGGAAAGGACAGTTACCCAAGACATATGACATGCATATGTCTTAGAAACTGAATCCTCGTGGTTGCCAAGTAAATTTCTTAATTACACAGCCATACCTGCAAGTTGGAACTGTTGGCTGAAGCAAATACATTTCATGTTTTTAGTAAGTTAATGAAGTTTAGTTTGTTTTGAGGAGAATGCAAAACGAAGTGGAAAATATAAGAAAAAAGAGTGTTTGGTATGGAATCGATACATAAAGCAAAAGAATGGTGGGTGGAAGTATGGTAAATGCATCAGACAGTTTGCATAGAATTAGTTGTTTAAAAAATGATGCCATTATAAGACATTTTAAAATGGTAATGAGAAGAGACAGTTCAATAGTGGAGAAGTGTTTTAGATGTTGTTTGTGAATATAAGACTAATTTCTAAGCACAGATTTTGCTTCAACGTTGTAAATAAGTGAATCATTTAAGATATTTGAGCAGACTTTCCATTATGGTGTATATTTTCTTAATAAATAATGTTTTGATGAATTAGTCAGTCAGTCCATTTCTATACTTGTTTATGCATCAAGCAGAGATTTTGCATTCAGTGTTTTTTGTTGGTTGTGCTACAGGTTCGTCTATGTTTTCTCAGAATATTTGGTGACTGCCTTCAAGTACTGCAACAGAATATAGCGTCATATGACCCACGATTTTTCTAGTCATCTCCTTACTTTTGTTGGTATCCATACTAAGGTTGTCTTTGCATACTTGTATTCTAGTGACAAGGCATGACCTATCAGTTACATTCTTCCTTCTGTTACCATATCCTGGTCAGTTTTGGAGTCTTTAGAAGGTGGTGAGCTGACAGAATCGTTAGCATGCTGGGCACAATGCTTAGCGGTATTTCGTCTGTCTTTACATTCTGAGTTCAGATTCCACCTAGGTCAACTCATCCTTTGAGGGTCGATAAATTCAGTACCAGTTGATCTACTCAACTGGCACCCCCATCTCCAAACATTTTGGGCCTTATGACTAGATTAGAAAAGTTTTGGAGTCTTTAGGGTTCTGAAGGCTTCTGAGAGAATTGGGATACAAAATTTTCAGAATTTTCTTCAAGTTTAGAAGGCACTGTATAACATGAACTTTTGGCTGGTAATTTGCTAAAGATACATTTTAATGGATATCTAGGGGGATTTTTATCGCGAAAGTGTTTTATCTGCCAGTATCATTCATTCATCAACATTTCAACTTTGAAATAAAAGACAATTCCTTTCTTTATTACAACTGCAAAAGACTGTAAATTGTCTCGAAGTTTACTCCATAAATCTTTAGTTGATATACGATATAATATCGAAAAAATAGCATTTTAGTATAACATTTATTGATATTTTAATTATATTTTATTGCCTTTAAAAGATAATACAATTCTACTAGAATTAGTCTCTTAAAGAAAATACAATTTTTGATGGAAAAATAGAAAAACTAAAAACAAACTGTTAAATATATCCAATGTTTTTTCCCCCTCTTCATAAGTTCTGAATACAATACAAAATATATCTAGAAGTTGGCTACAAAGTGAGTTTGTTATGTTTTGGAATAGTTTTTTTCTTATTCCTTCTGTTCAAAACATGCAATTTAATCTCATAATATGGTTTTATTTTGAAATTAAATTATTTATTCTTAGGCAATCCAAGACAAACTGCCGTAAGTGTTTTGATTGGATGTTCTTAAAAATTTTTGATTTTTGAATTCAGAATTGTAACAAGATCTTGAGGGAAAGTTCAATGGAGTTGTACTAATAATAACACAATTGGTAAAAATAGAACATAGATTGTCTTTGATTCGTTTATGTTCAATAAAATAATTATTATTACCATATCTGTTTTTATTTTTACAATGTTAATATTTTTTCTTTTTAATTTTAATTTTCCATAATTTTAAGACAGCTTAAAAACTTCAAATTTAAACCAAATATAAATTTGAAAAGTCTTATCTAAAAAAGCATATGAAAGAAAGAGAAAGCAAGGAAGGAGACAGAGAGAAAGAGGGAGAGAGAGAGAGTGATTGGATGAATTTACAGTCATCACAGCAGTGACTCTTTACAAGCAGACCAAGACATTTTATTTTTTAAAATTTCTATGACAAAAGTAGAATGCAATTTATATGTCGAATTGACGTGGCAGAGAAAAGACTAAGTTGATCACATAATGCAATTTTTTTTTCTTTTTATATATTTTATTTTTTTGTGCTGAAACATTTTACAATAGGTAATAACAAATAATATTGATTATTTTCAATCTATACATCAATAAAATGTATTGGGATTATAATGCCAATGTACAAGAATTACCGAGATTTTTGGAACAGATATTTTCTGCTCTTTTCTTCCTCTATGTATTTCTCTCAATAGCAATGCTCTGAAAGAAACAGAAAACATTATCATCATCATCATCATTAACATCACCGTCACTTATATGTCCACTTTTCCATGCTTCATGGTTGCATGTATCAGACAGGATTTGTTCAAACAGATTTTCTACAGCTGGATGCCATTCCTATCACCAACCCTTATTTATTTCCAAACATGATAATATTTTACCATGGCAAGGAAGGCTGGATATAAACACCATCACTTGAATGATTCTGGTTCTCATTTGTAATTACTATATGATATGAAGACAAGGGTGTACACAAACTGTGTGGCACCTTGAGCAAGTGTCTTCTGCTATCGCCTCAAGCTGCTCCAATGCCATATGAAGGGATTTGATGGACAGAATCTTAAAGAAACCCATCATGTGTGGTGGTGTGTGTGTGTGTGTGTATCATTGTGTCTGTGTTTGTCCACCACAACCACTTGGCAACCATGTTGGTGTGTTTATGTCCCTGTAACTAAGCAGTTCAGCAGAAGAGATTGATGAAATAAGTACCAGGCTTTAAAACACAAACAAGCACTGTGATCAATTTGCTTGACTAACATTCTTCAGGCAGTGCCCCAGCATGGCCACAGTTTAATGTGACTGGAACAAGTAAGAGATAATCTTATAGTTAGATAGATAGATAGATAGATATAGATAGATAGATAGATAGATAGACAGATAGACAGATAGATAGATAGATAAATAGTTAGATAGATAGATAGATAGATAGATAGATAGATAGATAGATAGATAGATAGATAGATAGATAAGTTAATCCAAACAAGAAAGTACAAAAAAACACAACAACGCGAGGACGTGGAATAAATATAGTATTATTGGACGCTCAGGAAAGAAGGAAAGAAGGAGGGTTTAACATTTCGATCGGAGCTCTTCGTCGGAAACATAGGAGAAGGAAAGATCCAGAGAAGGGAAGACAGAGGAAAAAAATCGCCAACGGTACACACGAGGTCACATTTTGAAAGAAATAGATAGATAGATAGATATGTCGGTTAGTAGATAGATAGATAGATAGATAGATAGATAGATAGATAGATAGATAGATAGATAGATAGATAGATAGATAGATAGATAGATAGATAGATAGATAGATCGATAGATGCAATGGTCTTCTTTCATTTTCCATCCACTAAATCCACTCACAGGGCTTTGGTTAGCCCTAGGTTCAAGAGAAGGACACTTGCCTAAGATGCCACATAGTTGAGAAACAAGCCTCTTAACAATACATATCCATACAATAGCTAAACTTTGAATTCTGTCCATCTTCATTTATGTCAGAGACTATTTAATGGTTTTCTCTCAAAATACCTCTGTGTGAATTATTTTTGCACGATTTTAAATATTTCAAACGAATAACCATTTCATTTCATCTTCTAATTACAACTGGTTTCTTCTTTTTAAATGTTAACCTGCTTTTTTTTATGTTACAACTAAACTGTATTCCAGTGAAATTACTGATTGATCTTAGTTTACTATCTCGTTAAGCGGTGTCAAATCTGTCTACTAATTAAGAAAGATTATCTTTTGAAAATTCTAAACAATTAGTTCATACTTAGTTGTTTTGTACTTGGCCTGTGTAATTATTTTCATTGAACTCAGAGAAAGCAAATACTTGCTTTTATTGTTTTTAAAAACATTAACAAATACTACCCAGTTACAGATGCAAAGTTTTATCATTGTATTATTAATAGTATTATTATTGTTATCTTAACCCATTCATTACCATATTTCTGTTGAGATGCTCTGTGTTTCTTTCAATTAATTTTAAATATAATTAGTGTTAGGAACATAAATTGTGGCTAAGGCTTGGTGGAAGATTTTAATTCAAAACTTATGGAAACAAAAAATTTGTACTACAGAGCCAGAGACAGCTTCAGCCAGGATGGTATCAAAAGGGTTAAGAATTGTTTCTCTATTATATATTTTAACCCTTTCGTCACTGGATTTATTTTGAGATGCTCTGTGTTTCTTTCACATACTTTAAATATAACAAAGAATTTAGTAAAATAACTTAGTTATCATTCAGCTAGTGTTAGGAACATGAATTGTGACTAAGGTTTGGCGGAGATTTTAATTCAAAACTTATGAAAACAAGACATTTGTACTACAGAATCAGAGGCAGTTTTAGCCAGGTTGGTATAAAAAGGGTTAAGAATTGTTTCTCTATTATATATTTTATGGTGGTGAACTGACAGAGTTGTTTGCATTTCATCTGTCACCATCTTATGAGTTCAAATGTTGCCATGGTCAACTTTGCCTTTCATCTTTCCAGGGTCGATAAAATATTGATGTAATCAACTTACCCATGAAATTGCAGGCCATGTGCCAAAATTTGACACCATTATCATTAATATTATTATTATTATTATTATTATTATTATTGTCATTTACTTTTAATCTGCATGTTTGATGCAATCACTTGCCGGGGCACACCCAGCGCCCTAGGGCAAGTGAAGGTTAAGAGTTGTTGAAATATAGCTGAAAGCTTGGGGAGGGGAAGTAGAGAAATATCTCCATGTAATACAACACAGACATTTACATTGATAGGGTTTTTCTAAGGATGTGGGCAGTACTTGTTAGCACAATCTTTTGGATTTCCTTGAGACATGGTTCTCCAGGGATATTGTCTAGGTGTTTCTGACATCCCTTTTTTATCTTTATTATTATTATTATTATTATTATTATTATTATTATTATTATTATTATTATTATCTTTTTCTTAAAGTGGTGAACTGGCTGATTCATTTGTATGTGAGACAAAATGCTTAGTAACATTCCATCTGTCCTCACATTGCGAGTTCAAATTCTATCAAGGTTGACTTTGCCTTCCAACCTTTTAAGGTCAATAAAATATATTCCAGTTGAACACTGGGGTCAATGTAATCGATTATCCCCCCCAAAAAAAATGTCAGGCCTTGTGCCTACAGTAGAAAGGATTATTATTATTATTGTTATTATTGTTATTATTACTATTATGATTATTATTATTGTTCTGCCGAGGTCGACTTTGCCTTTCATCCTTTCAGGATTGATAAATAAAGTACCAGTCACTGTGGTCGTTGTAATTGACTAGTCCTGCCCCTTAAATTTCAGGTCTTGAGCCTTTAGTAGAAAGGATTGTTATTATTATTATTATTATTATTATTATTATTATTATTATTATTATCATTATTATTATTTTTATTGTTATTGAGTGAGAGAGCAGTGCACACCATCAAAGTGACACTGGGGTAAAATATACGAAGCCCAGTATACCCATCATGACTACTCATCTGATAAATATTAGTATCAGTAACATACTGAGGTCGATGTAATCGACTTAATCCCTTCCCCAAAAATTTGAGGCCTTGTGCTTCCAGTAGATAGGATTATTATTGTTGTTGTTATCAGTTTCTTAAAGTGGCAAGCTGGCAGAGTTGTTAGCACACAGGGCGAAATGCTTAACATTTCTTCTAGCTTTACTTTCTGAGTTCAAATTCCACCAAGGTCAACATTACCTTCCATTCCTTTCAGGGACAATAAAACAAATACTATTTGAGCATTGGGGGGGGGGATATAATTGACTAGCATGCCCTCCCCCCCAAAAAAATTACAGGCCTTGTGCCAATAGAAGAGAAGATTATTATTATTATTATTATTATTGTTATTATTATTATTATTTTTATTATTATTGTCTTTTATTGTTATAATTTGTCATGTAGTTTGTATCCATTTTGCTTTAGGGATTATGAGGGCAGGGTTGGTAGGTGTTTTTGTTTAATCTCCCTCTTTATGTTACCAGGCAAGTAAACTCTATTTCACTGATCCTCATTTCTGTGGTTAAACAATTTGTCTCTATGTGACTGTTTTAAATATGAATTGGAAATTATCAAATTAGTACATAATCATGCCCTTAACATGTGTGTGTGCTCATGCGTGCACATGCATGTGAGTGTTGTGTGCGAGTGTGTATGTGTGCATGTGAGAGAAAGTGTGTGTGTGTGTGCGTACATGTATATAGGAGAAGATAGAAATAAAACACCATATGGCCCACCAATAATGGCCCTTTCGTAAACAGATAAAATTAATTGGATTGCCTTTATTCTTTTTGTAAGTGGAGTAGATAAATCAGGGGACAACTGATGAAGGGAATGTTTTTTATGTTGCCTGTCTCGTTTCTCTATTTGTTTTTTCGTTGTTCAAAAAAACAGTTTGTTTTCTATTTTTGCTTTTTACGTTCTCATTTCTCATTTTGTTCATGTTTTTTTGATGTCCTGTACCCATATATGCATGTATATATATATACATATATATGTAGGTATGTCCATATATGTATGTATATATGCATATATATATATTATTTATATCATTATATGATCAAACACCACATATCCATTTCCAAGTAAGTTTTATCTGATATATATATATATATATATATATATATATATATATGGTGAAATTCACAAAAAAGACAAACACGGGTGTGTAAACAACAAACAGATGTATTACTTTAATGCTCAGGAAGTGAGAAAGTCTTTTACGTTTTGAGCCTATGCTCTTCAACAGAAAGGAACACAGAAATAAACAAGGAGAAAAAATAAAAATGGTTTAGTGGCTAGTGATCTATCATGGCGAATGACGGACAGAGGGGTCACATATATGTACAGATACACACACATATATATTCTGTGTTAGAAACAAATGCATGCAGAATATATACATACATACATACATACATACATACATACATACATACATACATATATACATAGGCTTGGCTGTGTGGTAAGAAGCTTGCTTCTCAACTACATGGTTCTGGGTTCAGTCCCACTGCATGGCACCTTGGGCAAGTGTCTTCTGCTATAGCCTCAGGCTAACCAAAGCCTTGTGAGTGGATTTGATAGACAGAAACTGAGAGAAGCCTGTCATATATAGGTATATAATTTTGTGTGTGTCTCTGTCTGTATTCCCCCCCTCCATCGCTTGGCAACTGATGTTGGTATGTTTACGTCCGCATAATTTAGCAGTTTGGCAAAAGAGACCGATAGAATAAGTACCAGGTTTACAAAGAATAAGTCCCGGGGTCGATTTATTTGAATAAAAGGTGATGCTCCAACATGGCCACAGTCAAACGACTGTAACAAATAAAAAATAAAAGAATATATATATATATATAAATAACTTAGATAATTGTTTAACTTAACAGTGCCACCTATCATCATCATTATCATCATCATAATCATCATCATCCTCATCATCAACATTTAACATCTGTTTTCTTGCTGGTTTGGGTTGGACGATTCAACAGAAGTTGGTAAAACTGGAGAACTGAGCCAGATTCTAATTGTCTGTTTTGGCATGGTTTCTAGAGCTGGACGCCCTTCCTAATGCCAACCACTTTATAGAGTGTATCAGGTGCTTTTTATGTGGTACCAGCACCAGCACTCTTTACATGGCACCAGCACTGATGTGGTTTACGTGTGTGTGTGTGTTGTTGTTGTTGACAACCTTTTCTATTTAAAAACTTTTAAACCCAATGTTTAGATATTACTATTGATAGCTTTATCTGCTTCAATATCCATTGTTCCAAAACATATATCAAAGTATTTACTAGTATCTTGACTGTGTTTTGTTTCAATGCTATCCTGCACAATAGATTTTAGCCAACACTGTAAGACATAAAAAGAGGTATCAACTGAACTGGTTTCAATCCTGTGTTGGAATATCTCAAGCAACTGAGTACCCTCTTTAACTAACCTCAGAAACACTTCTTATAAATTCATCTATACTGAGGCTGAAGTAAATTGGATTGACTGATTTGCTTATTAATAACGTGTTCCTGCCGTCTAATTTAATTAATTACAGGTGTATTAGCTGTATTTTGTTAATGTAAAATATTAATATCAAATTAATATATAGTCCTCTACACTACGTTGCCATTGCCAGTAGTTACCATAAAAGCAGTACATCACTGCAATTTAAAATGTTTATACACTAAACTAGTTAAAAAATACTAAACATTGCCAAATTGAATTACTGTAAACCTAAACAACTATCCAGGTTTTTAGTAATTTAGAATAAACCAAATAGGATTTGGCTAAAATGTAAATCAGTTGTTAGATTCCTACAATAAATGAATTATTAACTGGAAGGAATTGCTTGCTTGTATATAAAATATTCATCTATCACTATAATTGGGTTTGTGTGTGTGTATGTGTGTGTGTGTTTGTTGTGGAAGGAGAAAGAAATAATATTGGCAATAAATGTCTGTATTTCTTGAGATGAATTACATTTACCAAATTTTCCATGTTCATACATCTAACTGAACATTTCCTTTTTACTTCTTAATCACTGAAGTAATTATTTCCTCATTGTCATCATCAACACCATCGTTATTTGTTGGATGTGTTCAATAAAAGGAGGTTTTTGTGTTTCTTGTTTATTTTTTATGTTTCATTTTTTTTTTCAGTTATTTCTCTCGTAGATCGTTTTTAAAAGGTTTCCTATAAATAAATGTTATAAATATATCTCAGCCTGGAAAAAAAAAATCAGTAGAGATTGATGTCATGAGAATTCAAGAGAACACAAAATAATTCTTTCACGTTTATTTTTTCTCTTGGAACAGTGAATCTCAAAGCACACATAAGGCTATAAATAATAACACATTAACATTGGGTTGAAAACCCATTTGGATAGAAGTCGAAGGCTGCTCATGGGATGTGAACCCACATCTCTTGTAGACATGAAAGCATTCAACCATTAACTTTTAATGGCAGCTTTCAACTTTTTCTATCCATAAAGGTTTTATCAACCCAATATTTACATGTGATTATTTATAGCTTTATGTGTGCTTCAAGATCCACTATTCCCAAAAAGAATTAATTCTCATTCTCTCAAAGCTTATCAGATTCTTATGTCAACAACATATGATTCTCATTGGTGAGAATAAAGTTTCTAAATTGGAGAAATCTGAAGGATTACTTTGGTCCAGTGGTAAAACATCTGTCATGTGAACAGGAGATGTGGGTTTCTAGTCCCATGGGAAGTCTTTGACTTTTTCTATTCAAAAGAGATTTTCAAGCCAATATATTCAAACAATATTACTTATAGAATTTAGGGAGGGGTGAGCTGGCAGAATTATTAGCATACCAAGCAAAATGCTCAGTGATGTTTCATCCATCTTTACACTCTGAATTCAAATTCCACTGAGGTCAACTTTACCTTTCATCCTTTCAGTGTCGATAAAATAAGTACCAGTTATGCATTAGGGGTGATGTAATCAACTTAACCACCCCGCCTTGAAATTACTGGCTTTGTGCCAAAATTTGAAACCAGCATCTGTAGCTTCATGCATGTTTGGATATCCATTATTCCCACAAAAGAATTAATACACATTCAAGAGAATGGCTTTATGTGTTCTTCATGTTCAGAACAAAACAAAAAGAAATGAAAACAAAACAAAAAAACAAAGCATTAATGCTAATGAATTTATTAATGTATCAAAAACATAAAATAAATTTTAAAACATTGTGTTAATAGTAATTTGGACTTGAATTTACTATTTCTTTTCAGCATTCAAAACTAAATTTTCTTAAGAGGTTTTCTTTTTGAAAAAAACAAAAAACAAAAACACAATATATAAAAAGGTATGTAAAAAATGGTTTTGTCAAATTGTTAACAATATAATCGTGCCAGCACTAAATACCTCATAACCATTTCTATAAGGATTCTCTCTCAATTTGCCTCTTGTCTATTCACCTGTCAAAAAACCTAAAGCATAAAATTGACAGATTCTTCATAAACTTCATTTTCTTCTCAACTACTTACCATTTTTTGTTTATTTTGTTTTGTTTTCGATCTTCATTTTCATTTCTCTTTCTTTCTCTCTCTCTACTTCTCTCTCTTTTTCCTCTCTTTCATTCCCTTTCACCTTCTCTCACCTCCTCTCTCTTTCACTCTGTCATTCCCTCTTTTTCTCTCTCCTCTTTCTCTGCTTCTCTCCTTTTTTCTTTCCTTCCCTCTCACATTCTGTCTCTCACTACCATTTATTCTTTCCTTCTCTCTCTCCTTCTCCTTTCTTCCTCTGTCTCACTTTCTCTCTCCATCTCTCTCTCTTTCTCCATCCCTCTCTCTCTCTCTCCATCGCTTTCTTTCTATCTCACACAACACACAAACACAACACACACACAACTCACAACATGCACACATCACACTAGACACACACAACACATACACACAAACACAACACACAACAAACACACACAACTCACAACACACACATACACAACATACGACACACACAACCCACCACACAACACTCAACCCACCACACAACACACAACCCACCACACACACACACACAACCCACCACACACACACACATACACACACTCTAAAGCTTTGTTTTCATTTTTCATACATCTCACTGCCTGTCAGTTTCTCTGCCTTTTAAAGATTATAATTTCCCCCCAGAGCCTCATTAGCTCCCATTCACTCAAAACTATATCACCAACAGATTCCCTATAGATGTCATTTAGCGTAACTAGACATCAGGACATTTCCAGGAATATATTTTCTTAAGTATCATTGACATTGCTGCTATATTTTACTGTTGTTTCATATTTACAATGAAATCAAATTTAGATTCTCAAATTTCTTAAATGTTGTATTTAATTTTACTTGACATTAAATATGATTTATTTTAATTTGTTATAGTGGTTTTTGTTTGCATCTGTATCACTATAAGAATCTCCTCCTCTTTTCCTCTCGGTGTTTCTTATTTTCTGAAGTGTTTTTATTATTCAAAATTCTAAATAAACATATGAAGATATGCACAAAGTACAGGTGTTCATACATTCGTACATATATATTATATATATATATATATATATATATATATATAATAGATAGATAGATATAGATATATACATATATATATACATCTATACATATACAGATGTGGAGATGCAATGGCCCAGTGAATAAAGCAGCGGACTCGTGGTCAGAAGATCGCGGTTTCGATTCCCAGACCAGGCGTTGCGTGTGTTTTTTGAGTGAAAACACCTAAAAGCTCCACAAGGCTCAGTGGTGGAGATCCCTGTTGTACTCTTTTGCCCCAACTTCCTCTCACTCTTTCTTCCTGTTTCTTGAGTAACGCTGCAATGGACTGGCGTCCCGTCCAGCTGGGGAGAACACATACACCATAGAAACTAGGAAACTGGGCCTATGAGCCTGGCTAGCCTTGAAAGGGCACATAAAAAATACATATACAGATATATATATATATATATATATATATATATATATATATATATATAATATGAGGGAATATTATCCCAAACTTACAGGGAAAAATTCAATTTAGAAATACTAAATCAAATTTCACAAAATATATTACATATATATATAAATTAGAAAAAAACCACCTTTCATCAATTCAAAATGAAAAATTAAATTACACCATCTAGAAAATTACATATAATAGAAAGATTAAATATAAGATAAAAAATATAATGATGATTAAGTAATGAGCAAAAAATAAATAAAACATATATATTTGGTATATATATACCAAATATATACGTTTTATTTATTATTTTGTTCATTACTTAATCATCGTTATATTTTTTATCTTATATTTAATCTTTCTATTATATGTAATTTTCTAGATGGTGTAATTTAATTTTTCATTTTGAATTGATGAAAGGTGGGTTTTTTTCTAATTTATATATATATATATATATATATATATATATATATATATACATGCAGATATGTATTTTATGTATATATACATATGTGTGTCTATATAAGTGAAAGTGCGTGGCTTAGTGGTTAAGGCATTTGGCTCATGATCATAAGGTCATGAGTTCAATTCCCACTGACGTGTTGTGTCCTTGAGCAAGACACTTTATTTCATGTTGGTCCAGTCCACTCAACTGGAAAAAATGAATAGTACCTGTATTTCAAAGGGCCAGCCTTGTCACACTCTGTCACACTAAATCTCCCTGAGAACTAGGTGTCAGTGGAGTGCTCAGCTACTTGCACATTAATTTTACAAGCAAGCTGTTCCGTTGATTGTATCAGCTGCAAACCTCATCGCTGTAACCGATGGAGTGCTCCTATATGTATATATGTATATATATATATATATATATATATACACACACATCCTTCTTTTATAGACACACACACACACACACACACACAAATATATACATACATGTATACATACATTTATATCATCATCATTTAACGTCCATTTTCCATGCTAGCATGGGTTGGATGGTTCAACTGGGGTCTGGGAAGCCGGGAGGCTGCACCAGGCCCAGTCTGATCTGGCAGTGTTTCTACAGCTGGATGCCCTTCCTAACACCAACCACTCCGAGAGTGTAGTTGGTGCTTTTTATGTGCCACATGCACAGGTGCCAACGAGGCTGGCAAACGGCCACGATTGGATGGTGCTTTTTACGTGCCACCGGCACGGGGGCGAGACGAGGCTGACATCAGCCACAATCGGATGGTGCTTTTTACGTGCCACGGTCACGTATATATATATATATATACATAGATGTATGAATATATGCATACATATATATACGCATATATGTATATATATACACAAACATATATATAGGTATATATATAGTATATATATATAT
Source organism: Octopus sinensis (assembly GCF_006345805.1). NCBI lineage: Eukaryota > Metazoa > Mollusca > Cephalopoda > Octopoda > Octopodidae > Octopus > Octopus sinensis. The sequence goes on along the minus strand of NC_043009.1, from coordinate 27,586,420 downwards.
ATTTTTGTATGTATATATTTATATATATATATATATATATATATATATATATATATATATATGTATGTATATATGCATATGTCTGTGTTTTAGTTGACTAGTCTCTATTTTATCAGACTCTAAAGTCCAGATCATCTCCATTCCTATATATATTTTCCACTGTTCTGTTACTATTTCTTCTTGTTATAGCTTCATCTTTACCACATCATTTTCATCACTTCCAAAACTTCCAGAGGTGAAGAAATTCCAATATACCTTCCTCATCCCTGCCCCATCGCTACTCTCATTCAGCATCTAGGTCTCCTGTCTCCTTCAGTGACAACCAACATTTCTCTGGCTTTTCTGTGTTGATACTTGTGTGTTGTCACACATAGTTGCATTGGATTTGAGGTTTCTCTCGGCATCTTCTGATCTTATTAACAGATCTTTTCATCCAGAAAGATGAAGAGAAATGGCATTATTTCCTCTGAGGAAGGTGATGTTGTTTAAAACAGTTGACATATATGAATAAATCTGTATGCCGTGAGGAAGACATGAATTCAAACAAATATATTTGCAAACTTTATTAAGTTAGTTTTAACAACATAGGCCATCAAAATTTCTAAGTTTTTATTTGATGTTGTTCACACTATGTTGCCATTATTACCTCAATCTCCATTACTGTTGTCCAACATTATTAACTTTACTCTTCTACGTATTCACCATAATTCTCTTCTTTCTTTCATACATTATTCAACAAGTCTAACTTCAAATTGTAGTCATTCCATGTAAAGTCTCCTTCGCAGACACAAACATACACACACACTCACACACATTCGCATGTCCACATACACAGATATGTACAGACACATACATGTCATCTCTACCATAGACTCAAGGCCGGCAATTTCGGGATGGGTGCTAGTCGATTACATCAACCCCAGGGCTCGACTGGTACTTATTTCATTGACCCCAAAAGGATGAAAGACAAAGGTGACCTCAACAGAATTTGAACTCAGAACACAAAACCAAAAGAAACGCTACTTAGCATCGGTCCTCTGTGCTAATGATTCTGCCAGCTCATCACCTTACACCTACACATACATGTACACATACACACGCTCACATACACACACATATATACATATACATACACAGACACTTACACACATATACACATCCTGAAACAAATCAATACCTACACATTATATTCCTGTCTAATGACTTCTGGCTGTAAATTACTTTTCTGAAATGTAACAATTTAAAACATAATTTTAATGTTTTATGAGATCCAAGTCTTTGCACCTTTTCCCCAAAAAATATTAAATGAAATATCACATGATTTTACACTTACTAATTAAAAAGTTAATTAAATAGAAATTATACAAATTATTATAAATTTTCTTCACAATGACTTTACCTTAATTTCTTCTTTTTCTTTTCTGTTTCTTTCTAATTTTTTTTAGTCCGTCTAACTTACTAATTTATTTTAACTGGAAACAAAACTAGGAGTGGTTAGTAAATTATTTTCACTTCAGTAGATTATTATTTGTAGATTAATTTTACCCAAATCAGTAGAATGAAAGTTAGTGACATCATCAGTGGCATTTGAATGTTGAAACATGATGTACCAGGCAGTATCTTACTTGTCGTTGATGAATACTAATACCATAACTGCGTATTTCTATCATATTATGTACTAGTAACAGTTAAACTGCCATCACTATTATCAAATTAATTTAGAAAACAAAAAATAATAATGAAATGAGACAATTATGGCTGTTACTCTCAAGTTTGTACGAGCCTTTCATCAATTGTTTTAGGTGCCTGTGTGGTTGCAAAGAAACATAAACACTCTCTCAACCATCCCTCCACCAACCCACCCACCCTTGGTTCAGTGGAACATATCGTATGTCAGTGGTTCCCAAAGTTTTTCAGGTTGCCTCCTTGGCTCCTGGGCCACATTTCTAGCGCCCCTCCCCCAAACATAGACCAATTTCTGCGGAAAAATTTAAACAACTGTATTTGACAAATAAAACTTAATCTAATGAAACAGTTATTTTATTTGCCTTTACATCCATTGCCCCCTTTTTTGCCAACCCATTATTGCCCTCACTTTTCTTCAACGCCTCCTGAATCTTTCCACCACCTACAGGGGGCAGTACCACCCAGATTGGGAACCACTACCAATGTAATAGATGAGATAAGAAAGGGCTGCATCAGCACTGATTGATACACTTTTTCAGTTAAGTAAACTGGAACAATATGAAATGAAGCACCTTGCCCGAAGGACACAATGTGCTGCTCAGCCACAGAACTAAATTCAGGATCTTGTAGTTGTCAGCCTGACACCTCTAACCACTTAAACACATACCATAAGAATCTTCTATCGTTCATTTCAGTCATTGGATTGTGGCCATGCTGGAGCACAGCCTTGAAGGGGTTTGATCAAGCAAAAATAGACTGGTATTTATTTTATCCGTCTCTTTTTGCCAAACTGGATGTGGCCATCAGCTGAGGAAAAGTTGCCTGTCCCTGATTTATATAATGTATAAAGGTATAGATACAATGGGTTTTCACACAGATTCTGTCTGCTAAATTCTCACACTAAATTGGTCAGCCCAGGGTTAAGACGCTTGGGCAAGGTGCTGGGCAGTAGGATTGAACCTAAAAACATACGGTTGAAAAATAGCAAGCTTCTTAACCACACAGCCATGCATCATTAATTATTTTTATAAACTCTGTAGCTTGAATTAATGTTATATTATCTTAACAACAAAAATAATTCCAGTGTTTTTTTATAAGTAAGCATTCTGTCGATGAAGAGAGCAGAAACAATGTTTAATCATCATTTGTTTTGATATGAAGTTTTCCCCATGCTGAGATGAATACAACGATCTTTTTGGATCCCAAATTTGCCTTCCGGGTTGTTTGGCTCCTTTGTTCAGAATATAAATAAATGTATCTATAAAATTCCTTCAACCTGAAATCGTGTACTGAAACTGTACTTAAATTACAACTTTTTTTCTATTTAGATATCTTGACATTTTTCTAATATAAATAAGAAAAAGAAGAAAAACAAAAACAAACATAACATAAAAAAAAGAAACAAGAGAAAATATTTATTCTCCATGATTTTTCTGAATGTTTTTTTTATAAGTTTCTTTTTATAAACCGAGGTACTCCGGTTGTGTTTTTGAAATGCTTTTCACTTTTTTTTTTAAATGCCTAAAAAGATTTTTGTATCTTTTCTTTAAAATAATAATAATATTGACTCATTGATTTACAAACATGCTACGCAACATCTTTGATAATCATCATCGTCGTCGTCGTGATCATTGTCAGCATTGTCACCACTACCATCACCACCACCACGACCAACACTACCACCATCATCATCATCACTACCATTGCCACCACCACTATCATCATCACCATCATCACCACAACCATCATCTTCATCACCATCACCACCACCAACACCATCATCATCACCACCTTGATCATCATTATCATCATCATCACTACTATTGCCACCACCAATATCATCATCACTATCGTCACCACAACCATCATCTTCATCACCATCACCACCATCATCATCATCATCACCATCTCGATCATTATCATCATCATCATCACTATCATTATCATCCTCATCATCACTACCATCACCACAACCACCACCACCACCATCATCACCATCAACGTCATCTTCATCACCACCACCACCACCACCATCATCATCATACATTCCATGGTATTTTTCCATGCTTAAGGTCTTCTCCAGCACAGCGTCTCACCAATTATTATCCAAGCACTTTGTCCATTTGTCCATCTCCTTTCTGCAAGTGAATCTTCCAAATCGTTTTCCCCCATTTCTTTGTCACATGTTTTCCTTAGATCCCTTCTCCTGCAGGTAGGTTCCTTCCACCTGGGTTACTTAGCACTTAATTAACCAACTGTCATCCTTCATATACATCATATGCCTCTACTAGTGCAGTCCTCTCTTGCATATCACAGGTTGACTCCTCTTAATTGCTTAAACACAGTTTTTCTCACCAAATATTTTTGCTCCCATGGCGATGCACACCAACGTTACATATCCAGTGGAGCAAACTCAACTAATTTCTTTAAAGACCCCTGTTTTGTTTCTATGGAATATTGTGCAGTGTGTACACAAGTAGTATGTGCAGTCTGCCCTTTACTCTCTGAGAGAAGAATTTCGCTGTTAGCAGAGAGCTCCTGCAACTTTTTTATGCATACATGCACATATATGCTTCTGCATGTTATCTATCTATTTTCTCTATCTGCCAATTTTTCTCTATTTCTTCCTCCTCTCTCTCTCTCTATGTGTGTGCGTGTGTGTGTGTGTGTGTGTTTGTATACTGGGTACACTAAATTGAAAATAACACTGTATGTATGTATGTATTGTGTATATTATATATATTTATATTATATGAGTGGGTACTGAAAGTTCTTGGCTTTGGGTAAAAGAAAATACAGGAGGACCAATTAATTATGATTTTATTCATCATATTTCCCTATCAGCCCTGTAAAAGAACTTGAAAGGTTGGGCCTCCAACCAGGCCTTTCACTATACATTTAAAGCCAGGAACTTTTCAGCATCCCCTCATATATATATACGTGTGTGTGCGTGTGTGTATGTGTGTGTATCATCATCATCATCATCATTTAACATCCGTTATCCATGCTGGCAGAGATTGGATGGTTTGACCAGGGCTAGCAAGCTAGTAGGTTGCACCAGGCTCCAGTCTGACTTGGTATGGCCTTCTACAGCTGGATGCCCTTCCTGATGCCAACAACTCTCAGAGTGTAATGGGTGCTTTTACATGCCACCAGTATGGGTGCCGTTTGCATGACACCAATATCTGCCACAACTGCGATTTTATTTGGCTTGATGGGTCTTCTTCTCAAGCATAGCAGAATGCCAAATAGACTTGGTCATTTGTCGTTACCTCCATGAAGCCCAACATTCAAAATGTGCTTTACATGTGCCACCAGCATCATCCTCTTTGCCTCCATGAGGCTCAATACTTGAAAGGGGCTTTTTTATGTGCCACCAGCATGGGTGCCAGTTACGCGACACCAGCATCAGCCATGACTACGATTTCACTTGGCTTCATGGGTCTTCTCAAGCACAGCATATCGCCAAATGTTTCGGTCACTTGTCACTGCCTCCATGAGGCCCAAAGTTCAAAGATCATGTTTCACCACCTCGTGCCATATCTTCCTGGGTCTACCTCTACCATAGATTCACTCCACCATTAGAGATCGGCACTTCTTTACACAGCTTTCATTGTCCATACGCATCACATGATCATATCAGTGCAGTCGTCTCCCTTGCGCACCACATCTGATGCCTCTTATGCCCAGCTTTTCCCTCATGATGCTTACACTCTGTCGTACATACACACTGACATTGCACTGCCCATGTTTCACTGCTCTGTAACATAGCTGTACATATAAACATGGGAAATATATACATTATTCTATGTTCTTGAGTATTTACATCATATAATCAGAACACACTTGCCCCATTCGTATCCCTTCTCCACATACTCCTTGCAGTCCATTTCCCATGTTTTGCTAACGTGCAATGTTGCACCTCATACACCATCATTAAACTATCTGCTCTTCATTCACTGTGAGAATCCCTTTGTTGCCCAATGAAGTAACAGTTCTTTGAACTTTTACCATTCCATACTTCCTCTGACTCTGTGAAAATCACCAGCTTGTCACTCACACACACTCAAAGATAGCTAGACAAATGTACCTGCTCACTCACACAAACACACACACACACACACACACACACACACAAACACACACACACACACACACACACATACATACATACATACATATATATGTACATATAGTCTCTCATGCATATGATAATTTATGATGAACTGACCAGCCAATAACCAGCAATCACTTCCGTAGCCCTCAAAAAGTGGGCCCTTTAACAATTTTCCTTTGCATAAATACTCCCACACATTAAATGTCAAAATTAGCAAAGCAAAGCTGTAGAACTTTTTAAAAAATGTTAGTTATATGCTTCATTGCTAAAAAAAACCTCTTTCCTGTCTTTAGAAGAAGACTGGGGGATTATGGGTTAAAGTAATGGAAAATACATAACCTCATTTTGAAATCAAAATTCATGGAAATCTGATATATTCCTCTAAATACATTTAAACACACCAAAATGTCTAAATATTAGCTGAGGATGTGGAATATAGGTGAGAGTTCGGAAAAATATATTTCGCTCAAATTTTGCTCTAATTCATTTATTTATTTATTTATTTATTTATTATTTATATTTAATGTTGGATGTCACATCAAAGAATTTATTTCTGTTTCCACCTCCTCTCTCTCTCTCTCATTCATATAAACAGAGATGAGATCTAACCAGTAAGTTAGCCCCCTCCCCCCATATGGTCGTTCACTCTACTAGAAATAGCAGCAAAGTATTTCTTGAATTGTCCTCGGCCATCATAGAAAACGGGCACATTGGATAATATTGTCCTGGTTTCTCTGCATACAGAAAATGTTAGATTGGATGGTCATGGGTGGAATAGCTCTCATCATAGACTTGCTCGAACAGGGCCAAATAGCAACAACAACAACAGATTTGAAGGGTTTACATGAGAGAGAGAGAGAGTGCAAGTGGGAGAGAGTGTATGTGTGAGAAATTTAACGAGTTGCTCATTTATACTTCAAGTGTAGTATATCCTCACAAAACGTTAATTAGCCATACTGTAATGTGGAACAGATTTTTTTTGAAGAAAAGATTTATATATTTAAATTCCAACAGATTTAATAAATCAAGCTGTCTTAATTATTTTATTCATTTATTTAGTTTTTTTAATTAAGATATATCTAACATAATGTTATTCCTCTTCTTTCAAAAAAGTTGGTCATTTTTTTATGTGTATAAATTGCCAAGTACTTGCAAATGCACAGCATGTACATATACATTGATATATATATATATATATATATATTATATAATATATATATATATATATATATATATATATATATACATTTACATATATATATATACATTTATATATATGTATGTATATATGTATATATATATATATATATATATATTATTATTATTATATATATATATTATATATATATATATATATATATATATATATATATATATATATATACATATATATACAGTGGTCAGTTAGCACTTATTTCATCAACCCCACAAAAGATGAAAGGCTGAGTTGATCCTGAAGCATTTGAACTCAGAACGAAAAGACAAGCAAAATGTCACCAAGCCATTTGCCTGGCATGCTAATGGTTTTACCATCTGAACATTTTATCATGTACGTATTTACATATCTTTGTATTGAAACTGTATCATCTGCTTCATATAAAATTAGTATGGAGCTATTTGTATGATATTGCTAGAAGACTATGGCCATAATGTATCATATATATTTACTGACCTCTGTCTCACAGATTAGACATCACTTGACGATATATTACAGCATCAAATGATGAAGAGTTTTATGGTCTCCAGTTCTGTGTTTAAATTCTACTTTAGTCACATTTACATCCAGTTAAGGTTAATGATGTTCTGGCTGAAAGTTGTTCACTGAGATATATTAGTGTACAGGATTGGTGCTGTGGTTAAGAAGTCTGTTTTTCAATGAAATTGTTTCAGTTTCAGTTTCATTGTGGGGTACCCTTGGGCAAATATCTTCTACTTTAGCCCTGGGCCAATCAAAGCCTCGTGAATGGATCTGCAAAACAGAAACAGAAAGAAATTTGCTGTGTATGAATGTTTGTGCGTGTGTAAGTACATATGTGTTGGGGGACGGGCCCCCCCCCCCGCCTTGTCTTGACATCATGTGGTGGTTGTAACTGATTGGCCATGTGGTAATATTTCCTTATTTGGAATCATGTAAGGTGTGTTGGAACAGGAAGGGCATGTGGCCAATGAAAAACTGCTTTAACAAATTTCATCAGACCCATGCAAGCATGGAAAAACAGACGTTAAAAGAAAGAAGATGAGATGAAAATAACACACAAAATACACATACACACACACATCCGAACTCACACACACTCACACAATGATACTGATGTATATATGTAAATGTTATAACCATTTCTATATTCATATATGATTTAACCAATCAATATTGAGTCACACATTTGCCACCAGATTAGTTCAGATGTAAACCACCCACTTAATATGTTTAACACCAACGTTTCTTAAACATTACACAGAAGACTACTGATCACCATGTAGCCGATAATTTGGAACCAAAGACAGTGCCAAGGTATAACATGCTATTTTCTATGATAGACAGAAAAGTTCAAAGATAAACTATAGAACGACTGCAAATACAGTTGCTTAATTTGATCTTTTTTTTCTCTCCTAGAGTCTCCAATCGAAAGTAAAATAATGTTCTCCAAATTTTTGGAAACTGAAGAACTCATAAGAAAAATATACCTATCACTTCCAAAAGCTCCAAAATGCAAATGGTTTTTTATGTGTGTGATCTTTTCTTCCTTTTACTGCAGGTAAAAGTATTTATAACTAATTTCAAAAATCATACATGCACACAAACATTCTGTGACACATACAGAATGTATGTGTGCATGTACGATTCTTAGTAACTAAAGCAGCCAGGTTTAAAAGTTGGTGTAACTAGTTTGCTATTTTAAAACTATTTTGGTATTTGGTAAACTGATAGGCATTGCAGATATTCTTACAATTCTTCAAATGTTAATACCTGTATCTTTCCCTGGGTGATAAGAAGTTTCCTTCCTAACCACGTGGTTCTGGGTTCAGTCCCACTATGTGTGTGTGTGTATATATATATACATGTATATAAATTAGAGAAGAACCACCATGTAGCAATTCAATAATTATATATATTATTATTATTATTATCATTATTATATATATATAGATATAAATATATATATAGATAGATAGATAGATATAGATGTTTTTCCAAAATATTTGCTCCTTCCTTGTTTCATTGAAATGATCTGCTCACAACTGCACCATCTGTGTAGTGAATGGCGGAAGCTTGGTCCACAAGTTGCACGGATGTGTATGCTTATTAAGAGTTGGGCTCGACAGGCAACAGCAGAGCCACAGATGCAATGTATAGTTTTGTTGCGGGTGCACAATGCCCTAAATGGTCAGTGACAGTCTTCCTCAGTCACAAGTGAACAGCCATTATGTATGTATAGATGCATGTACTCTTTTACTCTGTTACTTGTTTCATTCATTTGACTGCGACCATGCTGGAGAACCACCTAGTCAGACAAATCAACCCTCAGAGCTTATTCTCTGTAAGCCTAGTACTTATGCCATTGGTCTCTTTTGCCAAATTGCTAAGTTACAGGGACATAAACACACCAACATCAGTTGTCAAGTGATGGTGGAGGGACAAACAAAGTCACATAAACACCCACACACCCACCCACATATATATATATATACGATGGGTGGGCTTCTTTCAGTTTCTATCTACCAAATCCACTCACAAGGCTTAAGTCAGCCCAAGGCTATAGTAGAAGACACTTGCCCAAGTTGCTACACAGTGGGACTGAACCTGGAACCAGACCTGCACTTATGTATGTTTGTTTGTATAAGTGATAGGTTCTTTTCAGTTTCCTTCTACCAAATCCATTCCCAGGAGTTTGGTTGGACTGGGACTATAGTAAAAGACCCTTGCCCAAGGTGCAGCCCGGTGGGACTGAACCTGAAGCCACGTAGTCATCAAACAAGCTTCTTAACCATGCAGCCATGCTAGAGATCAAGAAAGTGGCAAGTTATTTATTTCAAAGTTGAAAGAATAATTAAATATCTTTTCTGCAAGAGTTGAAAGAATTTTGTTTATTTTTAATGGTAGCCAATACTTGTCAGACAACATTGGACCCCATTGATCTTTACCTCCTCCCACCGTCCCCCTCATATTACCATATTAAACACCACCACCACTACTACCAACAACAACAACAACAGCAACAGCAACAAAAATCATCAAAGGCATTGAAGAAAAACCATCTATTTCTATTTAAAGAGTTCTCCATAGTTTTCGGTGAACCATTATCCAATATATATATTATAATAGGAACTGAAATACAGAGACTGGTAAGTGTTATTAACTTCCTACATATTTCCTACTTTTAACCAAAGACGTCTCCACGTTCAAGAAGAAGCGTTTTATGGTATACTTTATCGAACTTTTCTTTCAGTTTTTATAAGTGTTGTTAGTTGGTCATATACAATGAAAAAAAAAAATAAAATAAAAATTATAATAAATATTAAATACAAATAAGTGAATATTATAGAAGTAAAGATAGAAAGAAGGGAAGAAAGGAAGGAAAGAAGGAAGAGAAAATGGTTTGACCATGACTGTTTAGCATAACTGGAATTCTCTGAGGCTGTTAAGCATTGCTAAGCTAATAGGTGAATGTGAAACAGAGGAAAAGATAAGATACACCTTTATATTCAACAGCGGCATACACATACATGCACACATAGATACACATATACAGTCATACATACACACACAGACACACACACATATATATGTATATATATATATATATATAATATATATATATATATATATATATATATGTATATAATACATACGTTCATTATACATACCCATGCATAGATATATGTAGATATATGCATATATGTAGATACAAACATACATATATGAATACATACATGATACTTACATACACACACACAGATATGCGCACATACAAATGTGTACACATAATTTTATACCTCCATCCATCCGTGCACAAAGTGACACACACAAACACACACATAGACTTACATATATTTATACATGTAGACACACATAGACATATGTGCATGCATATATACACATAGACATAACTACATACATACATACATACATACATACGTACATACATACATACATACGTACATACATACATACATACATACATACATACATACATACATACATACATACATACATACATACATATCATTACATGAGTATTTTCTGTAAAGACAGCTCTGTGTTTATATCTGGCTGTTATTGTAGTGACTGATCACATATCAAACGGGTGAGGGCAATGAGTATGTAACTTTTATGCAACACCAAGAAGGAAAGGACAGCAGTTAGCATTGATAAATCCAATAAGATGCTTATATATAAGAGTGGAAGGAAAGAAAATGTGGATTTTTATGTCGTTCTTAATAAAAATCAAGTCACACACTTGATTTTCTCTCTTTTTTTTTTTAACTACCTGATCTCTGAACTGAAGAATTCTGAATGTCTGAGAATAGTAATGATATTGACTATAAAGATTCCAATGTTTAATATGTTGACACGGGGAATGATTTAGTGATGGTGGTGGTGGTGGTGGTGGTGAGTTGCCACATATGTTAATTTAGTATATTGGAAAATATCGATTACCTGTGATAATCCCAGCAATTAGTAGGCAAAAATTCCCACTAGAGAGTATTTAAAATCTAAAGTCTGTAAATGAATAACATCATCATTGTTTTATCATCCACTTCTCCATGCTTCCATGGTTCAGATGGAATTTGTTGAGGTAGATTTTCTACAACTGGATGCCTTTCCTGTTGCTAACCAGCACCTGTTTCCAGGTAATGTAATATTACCCCATGGTAAAGTGGCACACTGGCAGAATCATTAGCATGCCAGACAAAATGGTTAGGTGCATTTCATTTATCTTCATCTTCTGGATTCAAATCCACTTTCGTCCCTTCACCGTCAATGAAACAAGTACCGGTTAATCCCTGGGGTCAATGTGATTGACTTACTCTCTCCTCTGAAACTGCTGGCTTTGTGCTAAAATTTGAAAGCAATATTACCCCCTGGTCAACCATATATGTATTTTGAAACCAAGAAAGTAACCCAGCCAAGGTGTTATTATAATATTAGCTGGCTCCGTGCCATCAAAAATGACGGCTAATTGTAGTATTTTATATATAAATAAGGACAAGAGATAGAATATGGATGGTAATTCGAATTAATACACTTGTCAATGTTATCAAGTGGTTGTCTTTTAAGATGTGACATACATCACTGTTTGTTACTGAAAGAATGCTGGTTCATACATATAAATGTTCACATACTTCCCTTGTACACGTACGCACATACAGAAAGGCACAGAGATACACACACACACTCACACACATACACACATACGCACACACTTGCATACACACTCTCACACACACACAGAGGCACAAAGACACACATACACACACTCTCTCGCTCTCTCACACATACACACACACGCACACACAGAGGTTTAAAGACACATACAGACAGACAGAGGCACAAAAACACACATACACACACACATTCACACTCACACACACACAGAGGTACGTCACACATACACACACACATGTATACACACTCTCTTACACACACAGAGAGGCACAAACACACTCTTATACACACACATACACACACACAGGCACAAAGATACACATACACACATACAGAGGCACAAATACACACACGTGCATACTCTCACACACACACAAACAGAGGCACAAAGACACATACACACACACACACTAATACATATAAACACATTATGATGAAGATAAATCATCATTGTCTTCATCATCGTTATCATCATCATCATCATCATCATAATCATCAGTGTTCCCGTCATCATCATCATCATCACCATCATCATCATCATCATCATCATCATCATCATCATCATCATCATCTTCGTCATCATCATCATCGTCATCGTCATTGTATAATAGCTAACTGATATAAATGTTGTTTGACTGCATGGCTGGTTGGCTGGATGGTTGATTGGTTGGTTGGTTGGTTGGTTGGCTGGTTGGTCGGCTGGTTGGTCGGCTGGCTGGCTGGCTGGCTGGTTGGTTGATTTCTCCAGTCATGCTTTACATTGTACAGAGAGAAGAGACAACGCATGGAATGACTGCACATACTTAGCTTGGTGACAGGCAATGAATAAATAAACACTACATACACAAGTGTCAGAGAAAGAATCACAGAGACAGTGAGAGAGGTGTTAACTTAGGCATAGGTATAGGTACGAATAATGTCATCCGGTCCCTCCAGCCTTACAGTAACAGGCCACGTTACACAAGTACAGAGCATAATATTAATTAATGAATGACTGTTAATGACTGGCTCTGAAGAAGCTATAAGATGTTACACAAGCACTCAGTTCTGACAGCACTGCTTCTCATTGCAGAAACAGCTGTAAGCCTTGAAATTGATTACATGATTCTTGTTCCTAAGCGGCTGAAACTCTTGTTTGATGGATGTTCTTCCACTAAGGATTTCTCTTGCTGTCCATTAACCCCATAGCAAGTTTCCACTCATATATATATATACACACACACTTAATGCTTTTCTTGGACTGTCTGCTCTTTCCTGCTTTTCTTTTTCTCTGGACTTTTTCCTCTTTCCAACAAAGAACTCTGCTCAAAACATCACTTCTATTTTACCATATAAACCTTTCACTAAGTGTCAATCTAATTTATTTACAGTGTATATCCAATTATCTGTTTATTGTTTCTGTTTATATTTATTTTTGCTTTGCCTATATATATATGTATACCACACACACACATTACTCTTTACTTGTTTCAGTCATGTGACTGTGACCATTCTGGAGTACCGCTTTTAGTCGAGCAAATCAACCCCATGACTTATTCTTTGCAAGCCTAGTACTTATTTTATCGGAATACTTTTGCCAAAACGCTAAGTTACAGGGATGTAAACACTAGCATCGGTTGTCAAGCAATGTTGGGGGGACAAACACAGACACACAAACATATACACATACATACATACAACGAGCTTCTTTCAGTTTCCGTCTTCCAAATCCACTCACAAGGCTTTGGTCGGCCCGAGGCTATAGTAGAAGACACTTGCCCAAGGTACCAAGCAGTGGGACTGAACCCAGAACCATGTGGTTGGTAAGCAAGCTACTGACCACACAGCCACTCCTACACCTACTCTCTCACACACACCACACACACACACACACACACACATATATATATATATATATATATATATATATATATATATATTATCCAACATAGAATAGGTAACACTTAATAAATTAAATAAAAACTGAAGTATACTTTCAAACAAAAGATGATAAATGGAAGCTGAGAAATTACCCTTTAAGATGTTCTTTAAAAAAAAATCAGAGAAAATTTATTTCATTTCGTCTCAGTTACTTTTTCAGAAGGACAAAAAAAAAAATACCCCAAAATTCTTCAGAGTAAAATTCAACCGTAGATTAGTCAATTAAACAAACTCATTTTGTGAAGAAGCGATGCAGAAAACTCTCAGAACTTTTCAGCCTGCTGCGTTATCTAATTCTTGGAGATTTCTTTTTAGTAAGCTGATCTTCTCTAAATCAACTGCTAAATGTACTGTTTACCTGATCTTAGAGATGAAGAAAGAAGTAAAACTGATATGTTTTTTTATCAAAGTTGTTTATTTTATATATTCATTACAAAAACACAGCTGTAATACATGCATACATACATATAAAGATACATACATACATATATATATATATATATAGAGAGAGAGAGAGATAGATAGATACCTATACATATGTATCTATATATGTATGAATCTATATATGTATATGTGTATATGCATTTATATGTATATATATCCATATATATATATATATATATATATATACATATACATATATATATACATATATATACACTTATATACATATATATATGTATATATACATGTGTGTGTGAGTGTGTGTGAATGTGTTGTGTGTGTGTGTGTGTGTGTGTGATTGTGTGTATTTGTATATGTATGTGAAAGTGAAAACCCACCCAGCTGTTATTTTATTTTTAAAATGCCATTTCTTTCTTTCTTTTCATTCTTCTTTTGAAAAAATAAAAAAAACCGACCCATTAATTAATTTGCGTTCCAGTTCGTTGTCAGTGTCACTCCACCTTAACAACAGTGTTGCTAGATTCGGCTGCAAGGAGAGGATTATAATTATATTCAGGGCCAGATAGTATCATATTTTAGTTTTAATTAAGGCAACTTGCCATTTTATAATTTAAGTTTTCAAGGTAAGAATAATATAGGATATTATATTAAATTATGGCAGTTTGGTAAGAATTTTGCTGCTTAACCAAATGGTTCCAAGTTCAGTCCCACTGTGTGGCACATTGGACAAGTATATTCCACTACAGACTTGGGCCAAACAAAGCCTTATGAGTGGATTTGGTAGATGGAAACTGAAAGAAGCCTGTCATACATACATACACATAAGTGCGTGTGTGTGTGTGGTGTGTGTGTGTGAGTTTGCCTGTGTGTTTGTGTGTATGTATATGTATATGTCTTTGTATATGTGTTTGTCTCCTACCATCACTTTGACAACTGTGTTGGTTCGTTTAAACTCCTGTAGCTTAGTGGTTCAGCAAAGGAGCTTGATAGAATATTACTAGGCTTAAAAAAAACTTAAAAACATCAAAGTGGTACCCCAGGAGGGCAGCAGCAGAATGACTGAAGCAAGTAAAGGATTATAGAAAACACTTTCAAATCAAATTACAGCCTACAGCTATGTATGTATGTATGTGTGTTGTACATATATATATATATAAATTTTTAAAACT
>NC_043009.1:27543235-27565735 GCF_006345805.1 Octopus sinensis | reverse complement strand
TGGTGGTGGTGTGGTGGTGGTGGTGGTGGTGGTGGTGGTGGTGTGGTGATGATGGTGATGATGATGGTGGTGGTAGCATTGTCATGTGGATGATGGAGGTGATGGAGTTGAAGGTGCTGTTGGTGGCGGCAGGGTTGATGGCGCCAAAGATGCTGGTGGTGATGATGATGATGGTGAGGAGAATGACAGGTGCATCTGCAACAGTTTGGCAGCGGCATTGGTGATGGAGAAGATGTGGAGGAGAAGGCAGAGGATGGAGGATGAGCAGTCGGCAGTGGTGGTGGTGGTGGTGGTGGTGGTGGTGGTGGAAGTGGTTATGCAGATGATGATGATGATGATGATGGTGGCAAAGATGATTGATACATGACTGTGCATGCGTATGCAAGTACGTGGCTATTTATATGTGTGGGTGCATGCGTGTGTGCATACGCAAACGCTTTTGATGCTTTCCTTTTTCACATATAAGTCTTACCCCACCTCTCTTTTTCTTTTTTTTCTTATTGCTTTTTTACCCTTTTTCTTATTTTCTTTTTTTGGCTGTTGTCAGCCACCCAACTTTCCTAATTATCAGACTCATCATCGCCACTCTTCTTCTTCACAATCCAATACCCCTAAATGCATCCAAAATATCTTAATATTCCTACCCATCTGTCTCTCATACTTCATAAACCCAAAGCTAGACATGATGGAATGCAAACTTAACCAACCAGCCGGGCCACTTCAAGCATCTTCAACTCTCTCTCTATATATATATTCCTACTATATGCTCATCCTACCCAGTCATACCAACTCCACCCTTATTTAATTGCCACACCCCATTATCCACCCATTCTTTTTCTTTTCTTTTTTTTTTGTCTTCAAACTTTGTTCTTCCCTTCCCCTATCTCTTTATACCTGACCCCCACCACCGCTGATATCTCTTCTTTTCTCTTCTTCTTCTTCTTCTTCTTCTTCTTCTTCTTCTTCTTCTTCTTCTTCTTCTTCTTCCCCCCACTTTTTTCTTTTAACACCTCTGTAACTTCTGTTATGGGGTTGGACGTCTCCATCCCCACTTATTTCCCCATTTCCCCTTCACCTGTCATCCTTCTTCATCTTCTTCTTTTCCTGTACACCTCCCTTTATAATTAATAGCTCTTTCTACCTCGCCTGCCCTTCTCCCCCCATTCCGGCAGTACCACCCCTGCCACTGCAACCGCCACCACCGGCCACAGCCGCTTCACATCTTTCAATCCCTCCCATTTGTCTTCTCAAAACAAACTATATCATCCCATCTATGCCATGTGTATGTGGAATATGAGCCTACTGTTGCACTGACTTCAGCTTATACATGTGTGTGTATAGGTGTGAGTGTGTGTGTGTGTGTGCGTGTGTAGGTGTGAGTGTGTGTGTGAGAAAGAGGGAGAAAGAGAGTGTGTGTACGTGTATGGCACACACTCACAGGTAATGTATCTCTCTTTTCTCACTTTCTGTATAGACACACACACACAAAGAGGGTAGGGATTTATACACATATAGATGTACAAATATACATACATGTGTGTGTGCGAGAGTGTGTGTGTGTGTGCATACACATACACACACACATCACAGAGTAAAACTTCAGATATTTTCTATGGTTAATAAATATATACCCCCACATACACATATACCCATGCACACACACACGCAGACACACATACACACGTGCCAGTGCTCTCACACACTTAAACATGTCCCCAGGTCTTATAAACTCACCTCAGCCCCTTTTTCCATCCCCCTCTTTTTCTGACCAATCTTCACAGATATTACCCTTACCCACATACACACCCACATTGCCACCGCTCACTTCCCCACCACCAGCACTCACGCCCCCTCTCACGCACCCGTCTCTCACCCCTAGATATCTTTCCACTCAGTAGCCTTCTTTAACTTTCAGGGTCCACATGTTGTTGTCTGCTAAGGCTAACTAACTTATAGCAGGGATCCCCTTAAGGAGTTTAATGGTGACAGTTCTTACTTCAATAGGAAGGAGGAGGGGTTTGTTTCCGCTCCTTAACTTTTCTTTTCTCTTCTTTTAGTTCCTTCTTTTTTCTTTCTTTCAATTTGATGACAAACAGATTTCTAACCAGTCAGTCTGGATGGAAGTAAGTTATAAAATACACACAGAGTTGAGGAATTACTGAGAATAAACCGAAGCAGACTTTTAAATAAGAACCATTCCAGCTTCCTTAAGAATTTTATACTTCTAAAATACTATTCCACTTGCTTTGAACTTTCTTTCTTTACAAGGATCTTAATCATTTTTTTCTTGTTACTTTCATTAGAATTTCATTTAATCTTGGAAATGAAAGAAAAAGAAAAACGCAGAATTATACCCTATATTGCCATTTCTAAGATCTCATAGATTTTGCCTGATAGGAAACGGCAACAGGTTATTTTTTCCTTGGGTTTTTGCTTGATATTTTCATACCATTTTATGGTGCCGTGTGGATCTTTACCAATTTTGGATTATATCTCTATTTATTTCTTATAATTTATTGGAGCATTTATACATGTATCTCACCAAGGTAAGATCATATATATCTATATATGTGTATATATGAACATGTTTGTATTTCTTCTTCCTTTACCATCCAAATCAAAACCATCCTGTCTCTCTTCTGTTCATTGCTTGTTGTAAGTAATCAGCCCTAATCAATAGAACCTAATCAAAACCATTCATTCATATCAATCAGACAAATCTTCCTTTCATATGGAATTCTTCAAGGAATTTTATCCATACTTCCTGGATTCTTTGCCAAATTTACAAATGATCGTAGTAGCTACTGTCATATTTATCATCGTTAAAATTATTGATATTGTCATGCTTGAAACTCGCAATAACACAGATGTAATTATTAAGATTATAATTTTCTGGAATATTAAGGTACAGGAATGGCTGTGGGGTTAAGCAACTGGATTTACAACTGTGTGGTTTCTGGTCCAATCTTAACATGCAGAATCTTAGGTAATATTTTTTTCTTTTTTTTCCTACAATAACCTCACAATGACCAATAACATGTGACAGGAAGTTGGTTGTACAGAAACTGTTTAGCAGCCGATGATATAAACATGCACACATATATGTAAACACACACATATAAGCATATACATTTGCATGTATGTGTGTGTTTACTTGTGCATGTATACACAAGTGTATACTGATAGATAGATAAGATAGATAGATAGATAGATAGATAGATAGATAGATAGACAGACAGACTGATAGATAGATAGATAGGCAGGTAGGTAGGTAGGTAAACGGTTGCATGTAGTTAAGATCATTTTGTAATCATGTTGTTCAGGAATCTGTCTCAGTCAGTGTCACCTAGCATGGTGTCTGCCATAATAGCTCCAGCTAACCATGGAAATTTGGTCATCTATCAATCTGCAGTGAGCTTCTCTCTCTCTCTCTCTATATATATATATATATATAATAACATATATTATATATATATAATATATATATATATATATATATATATATATCTATATATATAATCTTCAAAATGTGACTGCGTGTGTACCGTTGGCGATTTTTTTTCTTCTGTCTTCCCTTCTCTGGATCTTTCCTTCTCCTATGTTTCCGATGAAGAGCTCCACTCGAAGCATTAAACCCTCCTTCTTTCCTTCTTTCCTGAGTGTCCAATAATACTATATTTGTTCCATGTCCTCGCGTTGTTGTGTTTTTTTGTTGCTTCTTGTTTGGATTAATTTATATGTATGAGAAAAAGAGAAAATTATATATACATATATATATATATATATATATATATAACATATATATATATATATATATATATATATATATATATACACACACATATATAGATAGATAGATAGATAGATAGATAGATAGATAGATAGATAGATATAATACACATAATATACACACACATATATATATATATATATACATATATATACATATACAATTATACATACACAAACATGCACACACACATAAACACACATATACACACACACACACACACATATATATATATATCTGTGTATGCACGTATGTATTTGTATACATGCATGCATAGGCATGGCTGTGTGGCAAGAAGTTTACTTCCCATACACATAGTTCCAGGTTCAGTCCCACTTGGTCAAGTGTATTGTACAATGATCTTGGGCTAACACAAACTGAAAGAAGCCCATCTTATACACACACACACACACACACATATATGTAAATATGAATCTATGTGTGTGTGTCTTTGTGCCTGTGTTTGTCCCCCACTGGTATTGGTTTGTCTACATCCCTGTAAACAAACAGTTCAGCAAAAGATCCCGATAGAATAAATACCAAGCTTAAAAAAAATAAACAGTGGGGTCAATTCATTCAATTAAAACCCCAGCATAGTTTTAGTCTAATACCTAAAACAAATAAAAGATATATATATGTGTATTTGGTGGGGTTGATGCATACATATACATATGTATATGTATGTGTACATACATGCTTGAGGGTGCACGTATGTGCATCAATGTTTATGTATTCTATGTGTGACATCCCTTGTTAACATTATGACCAGGTGTTCTGCATTTTCAAAGACCTGTGGAATAAAGCTATCTATTTCTTGGAAACAACAGGAACATTATCTGACCGTAAAATCCTGCCTCAAATCTTCATCCAAACTTCTGCTAGCATTGGGTTGGACTATATATATATGATTATACATACATCCGTACATACATACATACATATACATATATATATATATCTATATATATATATATATATATATATATATACATATATACATAAAAGCAAATAAATGGCACAACGAAGTACCGATATTTACTGGAAAATACCGAACATAATAAATACGACGCTATTTTCCAGTAAATATCGGTACTTTGTTGTGCCATTTATTGCTTTTATGTGTAATTTTCCCTCACGGGCTATCTTTACTGGAAAGCAATACTCTCGTATTGCATTACTATATATATATATATATATATATATATACATATATTATATATATACATATATATATATATATACATAATATATATTATATATATATTATAACCGCATGTGTACCGTGGGGTTGATTTTTTTTCCTCCGTCTTCCCTTCTTTGGATCTTTCCTTTTCCTATGTTTCTGATGAAGAGCTCCGCTCGAAACGTTAAACCCTCCTTCTTTCCTTCTTTCCTGAGCAGCCAATAATACTATACTTGTTCCACGTCCTCGCGTTGTTGTGTTTTGTCTTTGTGTTTTCATGTTTGGATTAACTTTATATATATATATAAATTAAATAATAAGGGTAGTGGCTTAGAATATTTAAAAAATCCGAAGATTAAAAATTGTGTTACATACAAATTTTGTATATATATATACACACACATGCATATATGGATACAGAATGTCACCAACAGTAGACAACATGAAATGCAAAAACAAAGAATGAGAGAAACAAATGGAAAAGAGGACAAATGACATAAAGAATGACCCTTATATATATATATATATATATATATATATACACATACATATTTATTAAATGTTGAACATGTTCCAAGTAGTACTCTGATGAAGCACACCCACTGTCTATGGCTATCTGGCACTATTACTGCCCAGCGGCTTAAACCTACGGTCACAAACAACATGCTGTATTAAATCCAAACAAAACAGAGTTCATTTATCGAGATACCTCTTAGTACATCCCTTGACGAGATGCTTCTGCACCAAGAGATGCACCACAACTAGTTGTATAGCCTCTACCCACCCACTAGGCATCGATGCAGGATGTGTTGAAATGGTCATTGTGAACATTAAAGATTTCTGTGTTTTCCATTTTTTGTCTCTAACATATGTTTTTTGGATATATATATATATAGTAGAGTTAGCGGTTGGAATAATCATCTAAGGGATAAGAATATTCATTTACTACCAGTATCAATTACCTATGTTAACCCTGGGCATACGTATACAAGCATATTATGCTCATAGGGCACAGGCAATAACAAAAATAAACAAGAATTTATCAGGAAGTAAATTTAAATTAAGTAGAAAATGGAGAAATTGATGATAGTCAATCTGTTGTTGATCAAGAATTTCTCCATTTTCTGCTTAATTTATGCGTGTGTGTGTGTGTGTGTGTGTGTGTGTGCGTGCGTGTGTGTGTGTGTGTGTTTGTGAGTGTGTGTGTGTGTGTATTGTTAGTGGATCATATATCCAAAAAAGAAACACACTTTAAAAGCCGGATGGGAATATGTTGAACAAAATCATAATTAACCGACCCTCCTGGCTTTTGATAAAAGAAAATACAGTAGGATCAGTTGATTATGATTTTGTTCAACGTATTCTCCTCTCAGATTCACACACTTATTGTAGTGGCCCTTCAGTTTTTCTAAGCCCTTTAAAAGAACTCAGAAGGTTGGGCCTCCGACTTGGCCTTTCATGAGACCCTTAAAGCCAGGAGATTTTCAGCACCTCCCTCGTATGTATGCAACAAATTTCTTTCCATTTCAATCTATCAAATTCATTCACAAGGCTTTGACTAATAGAAGGTTATAGTAGAAGATATTTTCCCAAAGATATTTTCAGTGGGACTGAACCCAAAACCATGTGGTTGGGAAGGAAACTTCTTAACCTCACAGCCACACCTGTTCTTCTATTCTTTTATTCTTTTACTTGTTTCAGTCATTTGATTGTAGCCATGCTGGAGCACTGCCTTTAGTCAAACAAATCAACATCAGGGCATATTTTTTGTAAGCCTAGTACATATTCGATCAGTTCTTTTGCTGAACCGTTAGGTTACAGGGATGTAAACACACCAGCATCGGTTGTCAGGTGATGGCAGGGGAACAAACACAGACAACACAAAATATATGAATACATATATATATATATATATATATATATATATATAATATATATATATATATATTATGTATTATATATATATAATATATATATATATATATATATATATATATATATATATATATATATATATATATATATACAACAGTCTTCTTTCAGTTTCTGTCTACCGAATCCGCTCACAAGGCTTTTGGTGGCACAAGGCTATAGGAGAAGACACTTGCCAAGTTGCCATGCAGTGAGACTGAACCTGGAACTTTGTTGTTGGAAAACAAACTTCTTACCACACAGTCACACCTGTGGAGATAAATAACAATTTTTTTAAAAACTAGTTAATCTTTGGATATGAGGTTAATTAGTCTACAAAATTATAATCTTATTAACAACAATAATTCATCTCAGAATATTTAAAGTTTGACAACAAAACTGTTGTCCTGAAGGTGGTGTACTCGCAAAGTGAGTAAAAAAACTACAACTAGTAGGTGGTGTTTAATTAATTTACTCCAGTAATGCTGCCTAATTAAATTTTAAAAAGTATTATAATAATTGTCTTTATTGTTATTATTATTATTATTATTATTATTATTATTATTATTGGTGTTGTTGTCATGTTTGTAAAAATGACAAAAAGTAGTAAGAAAAAAGGTTTAAAAAAAAAGTGTCATTAGCGTCATTACCATTCTTACAATAGCAATGGCAGCAAAGTCATTAATCAAGTTGGTTCTAGCATTGGTCACAAAATCCATAATATTGGACTCGCTACTATGCACTTTTAGTAGCGCTTGCAGACGTCATACAGAAGGCCTACCGGTGATTGCTGATCATTATTATTGCTACCAATACATTAACTACCCTTTTCTCTCTCGCTTCCTCTTTCTTCCTTTCTCTTTCTCTTTCCCTATCTCTCTCTTTCTCTCTCTCTGTCTCTTTCTTTCTCCTTCATTCTTACCATTTCTCTATCTGTCGCCATTTTTCCAATCAAATGTAATTTCCTCTGCTTCATATTAGCTAGTAACTTTGTTCATGAGTGGTTGTTTTTTTTTTCTCTTTTAGACATCACAAACAAGGTGACTCTATAACATAGCATTCTCTGAGTATTTTCTACTGAAAAGTGCTTGAGTTATAATCCACCAATTCCAAATTCTTGCTGTTCTTTGAGCATTATGTCCAATTCTCAGTTCATTATCAAAAATTAATCTGTCTGGAAATTTGACATGTCCAAGGGAAATTTTTCATGGAAACACAAGTGGAAAGAAATAAAAAGATATTAGGTTACATATTTAAGTATGGTATGGTTGTATGTGGTTAACAAGTTTATTTTGCTGTCTCATAGTTCCAGGATCGATCCCACCAAATGAGTTGAGTAAAAGTTTCCTTCTTGGTCTTCAGTGCACCTGTATTTTCCTTTTGGTTGATTGATGTGTTTTGCAAATGATATTTGGCAGACAGAAACTGCCTGGTAGAAGCCTTTCATATATATCACAGTGACAACAACAACGATGATGATGAGGAGGAGGAGGAGGAGGTGGCGGTGGTGGTAGTAGTGGTGGTGGTGGTGGTGACAGTAGAAAAAAATCAATGACGACAAAATCTGTGTCGACTGATTGGCAGGTTTTGTTAGACTGCCTTATGCTGATGAGATCTAATAGAGTGAAACATTATTTGTTTCGGTCTGAAGGTTATGACCATACTGGAGCACCAGCTATGCAATTGTTAATACTTTAACACTAGTTAACTCTTGACAGAAAAAAGGGAGTTTGATACAACAGCCTTTAGTCACAATTCTTGCCATGATGCAGATTTGTCTGGAATCACAAATAAAACGAGTTACCTAGGTATTTCTTGATTACATCTACATCCACCCCACCTAGATTTCTTGATCTCTTTGGCAAGATATCCTATATCTCCAAGAAAATTATCAAGTGATGTGAAACACTAAAGTTATGGTCATTTAATTACTTTTAATTGTATACCAGCATACGACCAATCAAATGTGGTTAATTGTAGTGAAGGCACATGGCTCAGTGGTTAGAGTGTCAAGCTTACAATCGTGAGATTGTGAGTTCAATCCCTGGACCAGGCTGCATGTTGTATTCTTGAGCATGTTGTGTTCTTTATTTCATGTTGCCCCAGTTAACTCAGCTGTAGAAATGAGTTGCAACATCACTGGTGCCAAGCTGTATCAGCCTTTGCCTTTCCCTTGGATAACATCAGTGGTGTGGAGAGGAGAGGCTGGTATGCATGGGCAACTGCTAGCCTTCCATAAACAACCTTGCCCAGACTTGTACCTTGGAGGGTAACTTTCTAAGTGCAATCCCTTGGTCATTCATGTTCAAAGGGGGTCTCCTCCTCCACTATCATTAGTATTTTAAGGTGGCGAGCTGGCAAGATGTTTGGTAGCATTTCCTCTGTCTTTATGTTCTGAGTTCAAATTCTGTCAAGGTCGACTTTGCCTTTCATCCTTTCGGAGTCAGTAAATTAAGTACCAGTTGTGTACTGGGGTCGATGTAATCAACTGGCCACCTCCCCCAAAATTTTGGGCCTTGTGCCTAGAGTAGACAAGACTGTCATTAGTATTTTGTATTGTTCTTCTGTCTGCTTGAGTTATGATAGTAATTATTCAGTCAATATAGACAGGTAATAGCACAGGTGTTACACTGATATTTCAGTCCATTTAGAAAAACAATAATCCAGGTATGACTGTAATTTTGCAACCAGTATAGAATGACAATAATCCAAGTATGACTGATTTTTCAGTTAGTCCAGGTATGACAAATTTTCCCATCAATGTAGACAGCAGTCCACATAAGACACTAATTGTTCAAACAATATAGAGAGACAGTAATACAGGTGTGAGTTTAAACGAAGACAGTAGTCCAGATATGATACTAATTGTTCAGTTAGTATACTAAAGCCATAGGTCAGGCATGACAATGATATTTCAGTCAATTTAGAACAACAGTCCAAGTGTGACTGTAATTTTTCAATCAATATGGACAGACAACAATCCAGGTATGACAGTGATTTTTCAATTAATCCAGTTATGACTAATGTTTGCATTAATATAGAAAGCCAATATTCCAAGGATGACAATGACTGAGGACAATAGTCTAGGTATGATACTAATTGCTAAGACAATTGAGAGAAGGTACTACAGGTGTAAGTGCAAACGAACACAGTAGTCCAGGTATGATAGTAATTGTTCAGTCTCAGTCAATGTAGATCATAATTCAGGTAATCGTTCTGTAAACATAAACAGCAATCCAAGTATGATGCTAATTGTTGAGTCAATGAAGACAGGAGGCAGTCTAGGTGTGAAAGTAATTGACGACAATAGTCCAGGTGTGATTAGTAATTGTTCGGGTAATGTTGTAATCCAATTAATGGCTCAGTCAATGTCGATAGTAGAAGTGTGATAATAACAGAAAAATGATTACTAATAATAATTAAGCCTGAATTGATTTCTCGTGAAACACATTTGCTAACATCTTACTAACCAACCATTACATTTCGTAAAAGAAGTCACACATCATTTAGCTTAATGGTACAGAGTACTAAGATGAAATTTGAGAGAATCAGGGTTCAATTCTCTATAGCATCTAGCTGGCCCCTTTTTCCGTTTTCTAAGGGTATTCACCCAATTTTCTAAGTTGTTTCCACAGTTATTCTGCATCCAAGATTTTCTTTATTGTCAGTAAAATACCAACTCACTTGGTACTTCAAAGCTGGTTTATATAAAAAAAAAGAAAACGGTTCTAACAAAAACAAATTATTTTCTTATTACCGTTCTTTCACACAATAGCATACTATAGACAGATCTCTCTATTAAACCTGCTTCAAAACATGCATAATCTACAGTCATAAACATATATATTTACCAGTATATATACATCAGTAATTCTGTGAATAAGTGTGTATAACTATATATATATATATATATATATATATATATATATATATATGTATATATATATAGTTGTATGTATACATATATGTATAAATGTATGTAATATAATATGTATGTATTACTTACTATAATATATATGTGTGTGTGTGTGTGTGTGTGTGTGTTTGTGTGTGTGTGTGTGTATAACTGTATCATAATATATAATATATATGCAATGTAAATGCAGTTGCATGTTGCAAGTTTGGAAACATGTTTATATATATATATATACATATATATATATATATACATATATACATATATATATATATATATATATATATAGATATATATATATATATATATATATATGTGTGTGTGTGTGTGTGTGTATATTGACTGTATTTCAATTTACATTAGTAGCCATAGATTAAAATGTAATCCATAAACTAGAGAAATGGAAAATAACTGTTGAACTCACAGCAAGACAGTGCCAAATTATATAGAGAGGAATCTTTATTTGAATTATGCCAGAGACAACATACCAAACTTACTGCACTGATTAACATGTATATCACAATGTTGTCTTCAAACATGCAGGCATATATATATACATACATACATATATACATATATATATATATATATATATATATATATATATATATATGTACACACACACACACATATACAGATATGTGTGTGTGTGTGTGCATATGTGCATGAATTTGTATATGCTTGTGTATGTATATACATGCAAAAGTATATAGATAGATAGGTATATGTGGATATATATATATCCATATATATGTGTATATGTATATACATATATATATACATACATATATATATATATGCATGTATATATGTATATATATTTATGTATTTTTACATGTGTGTACATATATGTGTGTATATATATGTGTGTGTGTATGTGTGTGTGTGTACACCCATGTATTTATATGCGTGGGTATGTATTAGCACAGTTAGCCAGAGGATGGTAAGTACAATTTTTTGTAGTTATTTTTTTTATTTCATTAATTTTTTTTTTCCATTTTGTAGCATTGTCTGGTGGGAGAACATAACTAAATCAGAAAGAGACTAACAAATCATTTAATTTATCTGTCTTGACTGTTCCATGCTTATCACTTTCCCATTCTGTCTCCCAACCACCACCACCATCACCACCATTCTCTCACTCTTTCTTTCACTGTCACACTGATGTTAAAAGATGATTATGATGATGATGATGATGAAGATGTACATGTTGATAAATATATTGTACTGAGATTTTTCAGGTATGTAGGCATGCGTTTGTACAGGTGTGAACATATTGTCAATATATCTAAATTTCAAATATCTGGTAAAACAAGCATGTCTACATATGATACTCAGAAAACGTATAGATACATGCACAAACATGCCCATGTCTGCTTCTGATATATTTTTACGTGTATAGATAAGTCAATATCTATTATATACTTGTACATCACTACAGATAAATGGATAGACAGACAGATGAATTGACAGACAGATGGACGGACGGACGGACGAATGGATAGACAGATGATGAATCAGAAAATAAATATAGAGCATGGTATCAGTTAATAAATGAATGACAAAATAAAAGGAACTACATTGCCACCTTCAAGAGCTTACAGCTGTTTTGGCTATAATGGACTGTGCCGCCAAAATTGAATGCCAGTGTAAAATACCAGTCTACCACAGGATCAACCCTCAGAGGTTACTGGTGCTTATTTTTAGCTGAATGTACTGGAGCAGCATAAGATTAAGTGCATTGTTAACCAATTTCCAGAACTGAACTAACAACCTTAATGATCATGACTCCAACACTCTAACCACCAGACCACATGTCTTCACTTAGACTGCACTTGGTATTAAATAATAAATTATGTGATCGATCAGACTAGTGGGTGTTGTTATACATCGCTGGCTACAATGCACTTTGTATTGGTTTAGCTTTCAAATGATGCCACCCCACTGGCTAGGTGAGCAGATCAACACTCTATCCGATCAGAAAGCTATCCATAGCAGGGTGTGCTCGTTTACAGCTGAGTGGACTGGAGCAACTTGAAATGAAGTGTTTTGCTCACAAACACCATGTGCCACTCAATCCAGTATTCGAACCCACAATAGCTAGATCTTAAGGGCAACACAGTAACTAGTAAGTCACATGCCTTCACATGAAAAAAAAATAATAAATAATAAAAAAAGGTAAATAATCTAAACTACACTGAATGTGCCAAACACGAATTTGAGGAAGAAATTATTTGTATATTTGTTGAAGAAAATCGAAATATTTGCTCAATATTGCTGCTAATATCTTTGAAAACAAATAATGGCATTAGAAGACAATGGACAATATTTTCCATTGTCCCGGTTGTCTTCAATACAGGATTCATTGTTCTGTCACTGTCACTATCACACTGCACAGATATTGTTATAAGGACTGTCATATTTGTGTTTTTTAAAACTGTTACTTCTTTATTTGCTCTCTCTCTCTCTCTCTCTCTCTCTCTCTCTCTCTCTCTCTCTCTCTCTCTCTCTCTCTCTCTCTCTCTCTCCTGGACAGCTACACTAAGAAGTAAACTAAACTCATGCCATGTCAACAGACTATCAGAAAGAAATGTATACACATTCCACATAATTATTCCTTTAAACTTGGAGGTGAAGGTTTTACGGTCAAAGTTACAACTTAACCCCTCTCTCTTTCTCTTTCTTTCGTTTAATCTTTGATCACATGACTGTTACTGAGTAAGATTTTCTGTTTGCTTTTAATGAAACATCATCATCATCACCATTATTGTCATCATCATCATCATCATGACCATCGTCACTAAATGCCTGTTTCCCATACTGGTGTGGGTTGGACAGTTCAACAGATCTAAGAACTCCATCACACTGCCAAATTCCAAATTTGAAATTACCAAGGTATGTGAATATATGGATAAGTTCCTGATAGTGAACTGGAAAAAACCACCTTCTCCAAATTGAGCAGCTGTACCACAAACTCTTGGCCCCTATCCATTCAGTCTCATTATGGCTTTATAGTCAAAGAGGACATAACTCTAATTCTCTCCCCCCGCCTTTTTCCTTTTTTCTTATCCTCCTTTGACATCTGCTTTCTTCTCACCTTTTCTCATTATTTCTCTAATTCTATCATCCTGTTTTAGCTTCAAAGTGCCATGTGGGCATAGTTTGAATATTGCATGAAGGCACCAGACATGCTGTAAAATGCTGTCTTAGTTGTTTTCATCACATGAAACTGTTACTAGCTCATAAAAATATATACCGTGTTTATTAAACCATATACATATAGATAAATAAATAGATAGATAGATAGATAAATAGATAGATAGACAGACAGACAGACAGACAGACAGACAGACAGACAGACAGACAGACAGACAGACAGACAGACAGACAGACAGACAGATAGATAGATAGATAGATAGATAGATAGATAGATAGATAGATAGATAGATAGATAGATAGACAGATAGATACTGGAGGGTATGTTTATGGATAAATACATTTATTAGTAGGTATGTTGTTATCGATAGGTGTATTTATTGATTGTTATTCAACCATGAAATAAAAAGGAAATTTATTTCCAAAGAGAACTAAATAAGACAAGTATAGTTGTGACCATTTTGAAGGACCCACTCCAACAACTATAGTTGTGGTGAAAGTTTGAACTCATTACCATATAATTAGAAGTCTGTCAACTCCATCTCCAAATCATGGTCTGTGGAAAGGGACTGCCAAGCAAGAAAATATTCTAAAATGTATGGAACACTCTTAGAATTTCATTTGGAGTTTCCATAAAGCAAATTGCAGACCCACTAATAAAAATGGTTGACATTTTTTGAATATTTATTCGTAAAAATATATGCATGCATACACACACATATATATAAAATCTTTTGTGTTTTTTTTTATAAATAATTATATAAAAGCTCTATATTTGTTTAATGTATTGAGCATTAACCTGAAGGTTATTTACTTTTTCTAAGTCAATAATAAGTATTATAAAAAATATATTTGTGTTTGTATGTATATGCGTTTGTATATGTCTAATTTGAGTGTAATTATGTGTCTGTATATACAGATAAATACATATGTATATGGAAACCACAGATCAATACAAAACCCTATACAATGCACATCAGACCACTATTCCTATTAAATATATGTAAACCACACATAAAACATATTACACGAATCAATGGTACACTCGATCTTGAAAGGATGAAAGGCAAGGTTGACCTCAGCAGAATTTGAACTCAGAAAGTAACAACAAACAAAATACCGATAAGCATCTAGCCCAACATGCTAACGATTATGCCAGCTTGCTGCCTTATCATTGCTAGTAATAAGGATATAGTATCAAAATAGTAAAGATAGATACATCCTTATCATAATAAATCAGGAAGGTGAATTGGCAGAGTCATTACAGCAGTGGATAGAATACTTTGCAGTACTTGTTTTAATTCTGAATGCTTAGTCCAAATCCCTCCAAGGACAACTTTATCTATAGTGGCAACACACCTATGTGAAATGCAACTAAGTGAAAGAAAGAACTCAATATGGTAGATTTGGTTGAATAGTTTCTATGCACAGCTGAGTCTGTTTGAGTTGATACTTGGAGTTTCTTGTTCTTGATTCTCTGATGGTTGAAGAACTGGAATGAGAAACCTGGAGTAACAACTTACACACATTCACTAAACACACCAACCCACTCGAACATGCAGCCTTGAATCTGCTCACACTCATGTACATACATCCATGTACACACACACACACACACACACACACACACATCTACACTCACTCGCTCACATA
Organism: Octopus sinensis; assembly: GCF_006345805.1. NCBI lineage: Eukaryota > Metazoa > Mollusca > Cephalopoda > Octopoda > Octopodidae > Octopus > Octopus sinensis. The sequence goes on along the minus strand of NC_043009.1, from coordinate 27,550,126 downwards.
TGCTCATACATTTCTTATCTGCTCTTCATCTCTTACACAGTGAAATAAAATATTTGTCCCGGTGTACATGGATAACGTATTTGCTGTCACTAAAAAGATATTTACAACCGAACAAAGACAAAACGAAGTTGACGGTCTGTATTATTGAAATAGAAAGCATTGCTTTTATTTAAAGTTTCAGCTGTGTTTTTTAGTGTGTGGATAAGGAAGGGGTGCTGAATGAGATTCTAAACAGAAAATACATGTTTGCCTGTGCCCCCACCCACCCTGAAAAGCTTATTTCTTTCTGAGAAATGAGAAATAATGTAAACATCAATGGAGAAGAATTCTATAGTGTTTGTAGGAAATGAAAGTTAATTGCAACCATTTTTATTGATGTAGGAAGATGTCTTGGTTCTACACAGATCACATATTTTAGGCTACATTCAGATTTTTTTTTCATAGAATAAACTAGAGAAAAAAAAACAGGGAGAAAGAGAGAGAGAGAGAGAGAGATAATAACTGAAAATAGGGAAACAATTGTTGAGAATATACATATTGAAGAATGGAAAAAGCAATATAAAATGAAATATTAAGATTTAATATAATTTATGGATAGAAATAATGAGATGACATAGCTGAAGTAAGATGTATACAAATAAATAATGATAGTCTATAATAAAATTATATATACATTTTGAAATGTATAAGTGGATATGTGATGAAAACATTATTTGTTTGAAAGGTAGATATAATATCAATGTAGTATTCACAATAAAATGATAAAATGAACAGAAAAATAAAAGTATGTTCTCTATAATGAAATAAGAATGTGATATGATATAAACATAATGTATAAAGAATATATATAGATAAAGAGATAAAATGTATATATATGAACTATAAAAGAATAATAATTTCAAAAACTAGCATATAATGCATATAGCTTATACTGTGTAAGAATAGAGAATTTCCACTAGCAGCCTCCAACCATCCACTTCTACTCACTTTGTATCTTGAGGGTTCACCCAGACACATCATCATCATCATTATTTATATCCAAATCCACCTATTCACTCCCACACCATTTTCCTTAAACGCGAGTAGTCATGTGTCTCCTCTACAGCAAGAAAGCTATTTTATCCCTGTTGTTTCTCTCATAACCCTTATCTTCTTGTATAAATCTGCCCCCTCAAGGCTGGTAGTTCTGAAAACTGTGTGGTCACTTCGTTAGTGCTGGTGGCATGGAAAACAGTACCCACTGCACATTCTAAAATGGTTGGCATTGGGAAGGGCATCATTTTGTCGAACTCTTTCCAAAGCAGATTCTGGAACATAAAATGCAGTCCTGAAACCCATGAATGGAGGTGCAGTACTGAGTATGTATGTGTGTGTGTGTGCGTGTGTATGCGTGTGTGAGGAGGAGGAGGAGGAGGAGGATTACAATGATGCCAACATTGACAATGTTTTTTTTACACCAAAACAAAGAACATCTCTAGGCAAAAACATAGATCAGTGAGAGTATTGCTCACCAACATTTATCTTTTAACACTAACATGTAGCATTGCTGTGTACATGTAGCATTCCTATCTACATGTAGCATTCTACGACCATATTTTATCCCTTCTATTTTTTTTTTGTTTATGTTTGAACTTTTATTTTTCATAGTTTGTCCTACATATTCTCTACCAACCTGCTATGGTTTCATTCGATCAATGTTTTGATTGGAACACTTCTCAACAGATTCTTTAGGATAAACTGTAAACATGTTATGTTGTGCTTTTCACCCAGCCTCCAGGGCAAGCATTCTTATGGCTGGTATCGATTATCTAAGAATTTTTTGGTTTTTATTGGTGCCATTATGTCACAGAAATATTGCTGAATCTTTGCAGTTACTTGTGACCACGTTGCTTAAAAAAGAAATCTTCTTAATTCCATTCTGTGTTTAGCATAATTACAGTTGGAACTCATAGAAATAAAAATGGTAAATTATTCCACCAGAGTATGAAGACATTGCAAATGAGAGGTGTCAACCATCTCAACCTATTATTAGAATTGATTGGTCATTGATTTATTTTTCCAATAACATTGTACCTGTTAGGAAAACAATGATTAGTGAACCTCTGAGTGGTTGCGCTACCTGCTAAAGATAGCAGCTAAATCTTCCTGAAATCGTATCCTACTGTGTTAGAAAAGAATGGACATATTAGATATTATGTCATCCGATATGGTTTTAGAATGATAGGATGTGCATGGCTGGAATGTCTTTGATCATAAACCTACTCCATTAGAGCTGACTGGGGGTTAAACAACAATGATACTTTAATGAGTCAATGAGAAGCCACTACATAGTCATTTAGCCCGCTAGATATAGCAGCTAAATCTTCCTGATATCAAATGCATCAACATTGTACTTTGCTAAATATTTTAAAAGTGAGACATGACTGGTGAGTAACTTAGGAGTAACACAAGAGAGCGGGTTTCCAGGAGAACTAGCTTTATGGAAACTATGCAGAAAATCAATGAGGAAGAGGAAGGATTTGATGTATTGGAGGAAGATGTCAAGGATTCTTACAAATGTCTTTGAGATTTTGGAAGTGTGAGAGATTGGTTGTTAGTTGGCATGATTAATGACGTTACTTTTATTTAGTCCATAACAAGGTATTTTATTTTCCTCATTAACACTACTACCACCACCACCGCCACCCCCACCATCATTACCCTCATCGTCTTACATTTGCTTTCCATGTTGGCATGGGTTGGATGGGTCATCACATATTTAGAAATACTGCTCCCCACAATAGATCAGAGGACCATACATTGCTTGCACTTTCAGTTTTGGTTTAGCTTTTATGACTGGATGCCTTTGCTAACCATTTTACTGGGTGTATTCAGTGCCTTTTCAGTTTTGTACTGTGGTGCCAGCATTAAAGACATTTTGTGTCCTTGACAAGACTAAATGGTCCTTAAAACCACACATTTTCTGCCATGTGCAGAGTGTATTTTCCATAGCACCAACACTAAACATGTAACCTTGACTTCAACACAACTAATCAGCACAGGACATTTAGAACACTTCAGATGTATTTCCACAAAACTAAAACATTACATTACATTCAGTTCTCATTGTGCCTTGTGGCACTTGAGGTAACAGCAAGATCATTCCACCATCTAACACTGAAAGCGTCCTTTACAGCTTGTTCCACTCTTAACCCTCTGCTTTTAAGATCTTTTGTTATTGCTCTCCAACACATTTCCTTTGGTTGGCCTCATCTTCTTTTACCTTATGGAACCCATTACAAAAGGATCCTGACAATTGAGTTTGGTATATTGAAACAAATATTATTCTCATGTATAAATTTTAAGATTTACACTTGTATTTCTTGCAGGCTTCACCCTGGGTAGGTTATGCAGGCTCCAATCAATGACTAGCTCAGGTTCAGAGTTTCGGTGAGAATACAGGTTCACATGTAGTCCCCAATCACATGGATACACACTTTGGAATAGTGTGATTCTTAGCACCTCATCTTGCCATTGACTGTCGACAGTCACAGAGGATCCACTGACCAAGTCACTGTTGGTTACCAGAGCAGACATAGCCTAGTTTTGAAATTGGTTCTAGAGACATGCTTTAATAAAAGCTAAGGGATGGGTGCCTCACTCCCAGCTGTCTTCCAGCATGCCAGATACCAATCTGGGATTTCTGAGGGCCTGTGCTACTGTAAGATAGTTGTTAAACCTACACAAGGTTCATCTGTGCAGAGGTGTAGCTTAATGATTAGGGTGTTGTACTCATGATCATAAGATTGTGTTTTTGATTCCTGGCCTGGGCAATGTATTGTGTTCTTCAGCAAAACACTTCAATTCACATTTTTCCTGTCCCCTCAGCTGGTAAAAGTGAGTTAATCCTACAAAGGACTAGCGCCCCATCCAGGTGGGGAATGTATATGCCTTGAAACTGAGAAATTGGCCCTTATGAATCAGTATGACTCGAGAAGGTTACTTTAGGTTTATCTGTCTTTTCAACAAGTCTTGTTTACAGTCCTGCTGGGTTTCTAGCAATCCCCCTCGCCAGGCAAGCCCAGTGGAGGTGCCAGTATAGTCCCCAATGACCCAACCATCAAACAGGTTGTACCGGTTTCCATGTTACCAGTAGCATTCTTTGGTTTTTATTGGTATTGTAATGTTAGAGAAACACCACCAAATCTTTGCACTTACATGTGACCACATTGCTTAAAAAAGAAATAAGTAGCACTCATGAGAGACCTCACAAGTGATTTGACATACATTTTGAGATTTATGTCCTTGCTTCAGTAAATTCTTGTTGCAAAATTTCTCTTAATAACAACCAATTACTAAAATCTAATTTTACCTTGTTGAAGCTAATATGGTAAGGTATCTTGGGGGTTTCAAATGCAAATAGAAATTGTCTCCAACATTCCTTGTAGCAACAGGTCTCATTTCAGCAATTAGTTTACCAAGCTTATTTCAACACTTTAGTCGTTAACCTTCACGGTTTAAGTCTTGGCTTCAGTCAATAGGAATTTGTGTAAATTTTTCAATTAACAGAAATTCCAGTCCAGACTATGCCTTATAAACATTCTTACATGCAATATGAAAATATTTTAAATCGACACATATATTCTTAAAAATAAATGTATACACACACATTAGTCAATAAACACATGTATTAGTAAATGTATATATATATATATATATATATATATATATGCATTTATACATATATATAAATGTGTGTGTTTGTGTGTATGTATGTGGAGGAATTACAAAGTCTGTGGAGATTTTGCATGTTGACACATCTTTAAGTCAAATTTTTCTTTCAGACATTCTTACCATATCTTTTTGCCCAGAGGGATAAACAAACAAATAAATAATAAAAAAAAGAAAGAAACTAATTTTTATTTTCATTGAATTAATTATCGAAATTTTTGGTTACAATAGATTAGAATTAATTTGTTCATGTAGTATTATGTAGATGTAATATTTCACTACTAATTCCAAAACTTGATGATTTTTTGTGTAATTTCAAGAAAAAAAGAAAGAAAGACATTTACTAAACAATTGCTTGCCAACAAACAACAAATTGAAAAAAATTGAATTTTCCACAAATCTTCTCTTATGTCATTTTATGGTATCTTTTTATAGAAATTTTCCTAATAATTAAAATAGTTCTCTTCTAAAATAGTATGAAAACAGGAAATGCAGAATCATTTCTAAACACAATTAATTAGGTGTGGCTGTAAGGTTATGTGGCTCTATGGTTAAAAAGCTTGCTTCCTAACCCCGTGGTCTTGGGTTCAATTTCCATTGTGTGGTACCTTCAGAAAGTATTTTCTGCTGTAACTCCATGTTGACCAAAGCCTTGTCAGTGGATTTGGTTGACAGAAACTGGAAGAAACCATTATATATATATACATATCCATTCATTGTTAGACAGTGGTGAGAGGGACAAACGCACACACACACACACACATATATATATGTGTGTGTATCTATATATATGTATATGTATGCAACCTTTGACAGAGTAACAGTCATGTATACAACTTTAATAGACACAAACACCAGTACATAAACATATGTTCACATGTACATACACGTATAGACACACACAGACACATCTACACACTTACATACTTAGATACTCACATACATAAGTACATTCGTACATACATACATGCATATAGGCATGCACACATGTACACATATGCATACTCACATGCTTACATGTACACATACATACATACGTACATACATACACGTTCATATACGTACATACATACATACATACATACATATATATCGTGAACTAATTGTTACTTTCTCAGATGCAGCACGGAATTTTGTCAGTGAACAGGTCATGGTCTCAAAGCGACGAAAATATTGTGACAAATTAAATTTAAATGTTAAAGTGAAACTAACAGTTTTTGTTATGAACACCTTCCATGCTGCAATTGTATATATATATATATATCAAATGTGTGCATGTGAATATATATATTAATTTTTGCTTTTATGTTCAGTTATACTAAAAACAATTTTACTTTAATCCGATGGGTCACTCTATATTTTCTAGAGTACAAATTCCTTACCCTTATAAAAGAATGTTTTTGATGGTCACTTCAAACTATTGGCCAGCTGAATGATAACTAAGTTATTTTACTATATTCTTTGCTATATTTGAAATTAATTGAAAGAAACACAGAGCATCTCAACAGAAATATGGTAACAAAAGGGTTAAAACAGTAATTCTATATCATAGAACTAGGGAATGTCTCAGGCAGGTTTGGTACTAAAATAGTTAAAGTTTTCAATTTCAAACAGAGAATGCCTATGAACCAAGAATTTATAGTATCACCTGGTCTTTTCCACCAACTCATGAAAGCAATCTAAATTAATATTTTAAATGAGGCCAGTGATATGAGGCAATAGATACTATCTGTTTATTAAAGTCAAATGATATTCCAGACCCTTGAGATATAAACAAGGGGAAAATGAAGAAATCTATTTAACTTGTCAGAATTTATTTACCTTTTTAATGAACTACAAAGAAGCTGTTAAAATTGAAATGAGATTTTCTGAAATAAATTGACTGGAATATATAACATTCATATTGATTGACTAAAATATCTAATCTATCTATCTATCTATCTATCTATCTATCTATCTATCTATCTATCTATCTATCTATCTATCTATCTATCTTTCTGTCTGTCTGTATGTCTGTTTGTCTGCCTGCCTGCCTGCCTGTCTGTCTGTCTGCCTGTCTGCCTGCCCACCTGCCTGCCTGTCTGTCTATCTATCTATCTATCTATCTATCTATCTATCTATCTATCTATCTATCTATCTATCTATCTGTCTGTCTGTCTGTTTGTCTATCTATCTATCTAT
>NC_043009.1:27510735-27538235 GCF_006345805.1 Octopus sinensis | reverse complement strand
TGAAAGGAACTGGCAAGCTAGAGGAGTGCACCAAGCTCTACTGCTTGCATGTGTGTGTGTATACAATATACAATGGGCTTCTTTAAGTTTCCATCTGCAAAGTCCACTCACGTGACTTTGGTCAGCCAGGGATCATAGTAGAAGACACTTACTCAAGGTTTTGTGTTGTAGGATTGAACACCAAATCCCATGGTTGCAAAACCATGCCTGCACACACGTATACTACGGCACTCCATCAGTTATGGCGATGAGGGTTCCAATTGATCCGATCAACAGAACAGCCAGCTTGTGAAATTAACGTGCAAGTGGCTGAGCACTCCACAAACACGTGTACTCTGAACGTAGTTCTCAGGGAGCTTCAGCTTGACACAGAGTGTGACAAGGCTGGCCCTTTTGAAATACAGGTACAACAGAAACAGGAAGAAAGAATGAGAGAAACTTGTGGTGAAAGAGCACAGTAGGGTTCACCACCATCCCCTGCTGGAGCTTTGTGAATCTTTAAGTGTTTTTGCTCAGTAAACACTCACAATGCCCAGTCTAGGAATTGAAACTGCGATCCTATGACCATGAGTCTGCCGCCCTAACCACTGGGCCAGCCATTGCACCTCCACTACACTCATATATATACATATATATATAAAAATAAATACATATTTATATATGTATTTATTTGGTGTTAGGAAGGGCATCCAGCTATAGAAACTCTGTCAGATCAAGATTGGAGCCTGGTGCAGCCATCTGGTTCACCAGCCCTCAGTCAAAATCGTCCAACCCATGCTAGCATGGAAAGCAGATGTTAAACAATGATGATGGTATTCTTTTTCCTGTTAACTGTTCGAAAAAGAGTAGTCAGTACTGTTGTAGAGATTAATGATATATTTTATTTTGATCTAGTCAGTCTCTACTCAGAGTAGTAAAAAACTGACTCACTTGAAATGAAATATAAATAAATCCATATACAAGGGTGGGGTGAAAAGTTCTGGTTTTAAGAGCTGGTTAGAGGAGGCCTAACCTTCCAAGTTCTTTGGCAGGGCATAGAAAAACTGAAAGTCTGCTGCAATTAGTGTGTGAATCTGAGATGGGAATATGATGAATAAAATCAATAATTAACTGTTCCTCCTGTATTTGCTTTTACTCAAAGCCAGGAAATTTTCAGCACTCCCTAGTATATATAAATCAAGGAGCTTCTAGCCTAGAGTATCATTTTTTTTTTTATTATTGCTTGTTTAGGTTATTGATATCTTTATGGCCTTTAATCAATACTTACTGAAGCAATTAAAAGTATTTCTCAAGCTACATAACATTTTATCACGTAATATAATTCTGCTTAAATTAAAGAAAAAACAGAATATCGATGAAACTATTGTTGTAATTTTCGTTAAGTGATCTTCACTAATTATTAAAAACTTATTAAACACATTTATCGATTGTTATTATCATTATTGTTATTATTATTATTGTTGTTGTTTTACTTCTCAGAGTGCTCAATCTTGTTTGCTCTGGTAGATTCTGTGAGAGTAGACAGCAGCCTGCTGTCAGAGGTTTTACAGGGTCTCTTTCTGCATATTACAAGCTTTGGCACTTGTTTATTAATTATTGTGGGAGATATTCAACATATTATCATTATAATTATTATTATTATTATTATTATTATTATTATTATTATTATTATTATTATTATTATATGTTTGACTTTTGCTTTCTATATTAACAAGTTGACTCACCCAGAGACCTCAAGAGACAACAAGTTAGAAGTTCATGTTGGTGTTTTGCCTAGGGTGTTATATATTTGGTTTTGCACAAATTATTGTTCTAGAGAATGTTTAAGAAAACAAGGAAATTATGAGTTTGTTTTAAAATTTGAGATTACATAGACAGTATTTAGTGTAGGATGTGGGCAGTTCCCATGAGCACTATCTTTTGAATTTCTGCCATTTTGTGGTTTCCTGGTATCTGAGGAGCTAAGTAGCAATCAGCCCCTTTTGTTATTATTATTGTTGTTGTTATTATCATTATTATTGTTATTGCTATTATTATTATTATTATTATTATTATTATTATTATTATTATTATTATAAGCTTTGGCACTTGCTTATCAATTATTGTGCCTTTCATTCTTTCAAGGTCTATAAATTAAGTACCAATTGCATACTGGGATCGATCTAATTGACTGGTCTCTTCCCCCAAAATTTCAGGCCTTGTACCCATAGTAGAAAGGAAAGGATTATTATTATTATCATCATCATTACTATTTTCTATATTCCTTAAATGTTTTATTGCTGGCATCAAAGTCTTTTTTCCTCCCTACCTCCTGGCTTTATTGATCCCCGTTTTAACCAAATTTTGAAACTTGTTAATTAATATATATTAGATTTATTTATTAATTTGCTTATTAATTCATTGATTTATTTATATAACATAATGATTTAATCATTTAATGTTTAAAATATTTCATACATAAATGGAACAGGCACAAATACGTCTTTAGAGGTTTTACACCAAAATGACAGGCATTTATATTTTCATCAAAAGCATCCAAACCACTCTTTTATAATTTTTTAATGTTTTTTTTTGGTTTTTGTTTTGTTTTTCTTTTTCTTTGTTTTCACGCTGGAGATTTTTTTTCTTCCTAGAAATCTGTGCATCTCATTATTTTTCAAGTCTTAGCTATTATATTCTCAACACTATAATGTCCTCTATTAAAATTCTTTTCACTCTTCATTTTATTTCCTGTGTTAACAATAACAGAAAACAATAGGCATCTGATAAAACTGTCCAACAGGAAACTTTCAAACTTAATTCAGTATAAAGTAGATTTATCATGACTTTCTTCTTTTTGCAGAATATTTCTCTATAGCTGTTAACAAGGTATTATATTTCAATAAAGCGTGGGGTGGAAGGGCATGGGGGAAGATGGCAAAGAAACCTGTTTGCTCTGATTAATTTCGCTTAAATTCTATGAAATATCATGAGTAAAATTTTCTCCAGAAACTTTATATAAATATTTCACCATTTATTTTTATTTTTCTTGTGTATTAAATTTTGTCATGTTCCATTGTAATATTATTTCAACTTTAAACATCAAAATGGGAGAATGTCTTTATATTTAGTTTCAAAATATATTTAATTTAGAAATAATTGACAAAAAAATAATAATAATAATGATAATAATACAGATTGTTTCTGAAGTATTTTTTAATGTATTTCGTCTCACAAATGATTTTTAGCTTAATCTGTTTATGATTTAGAAAAAAAGAAATATCCAAAAAAAAAATAATAATAATAAAAAGAGACAAGTAACGGAAAAGTTTATTTGTAGCATATCAAATTGAAAAGGAAGAATTATTTCATCATCATCACCATCATCATCATCATTATCATCATCATCATCATCATCATCATCATCATTATCATCATCATCATCGTCGTCGTCGTCTTCCCAATTATCATCTTCATTTTCATCGTCATTATCCCTGGCATCATCATCGTCGATGTCATCATTATCATCATCATCCTCATCATTATAATCATCATCATCATCATCATCATCATCATTGCCAGCATCATCGTCGTCTTCACACTTATCATCATCATCATCATCATCATCATCATCATAATCCTCATTATTATAATCATCATCATCATCATTGCCATCATCATCGTCGTCTTCACAATTATCATCTTCATTGTCATCATCATCATCCTCATCACCATTTAATGTGTTTCCCATACTGGCAAGAGTTGGACAACTTGATGGGTTCCAACAGGTCAGAGAGCTGCATCAAGCTCCATTTCCATAATTTGAAAATAAAGATATTGTGTTTATTCAACAGTCTTAACATGTTCTGAAAGATTTGAATGTGCAGACCGGATTTCTTTCTTTCTTGTAGTGTCATGTGGTGTTTTCCCCACCAATGCTATTAATTACTGTATTTGATGGTCTATAAGATGCACCTTTTTTTTTTTACCCCAAAATGGCTTTAAAATCCTCCTGCGTCCAATACACTCAATGTAGGCTCAAAACTCACTCAAAATGCTATGTATGTTTACAAAACGTGTACTGCCATCTATTGGTGAAAAATCACGTGTGGTATGTTTATATTGAATATGAATGCAATAAATTGCTTGTAATAACATAAAGTTATACAGGTAAGTGGAGGAATTAGTGGTAATTTATTTTACAAAAGTATAGCCTAGGCTAGGGTGTGTCCTATACACCCGTGTGTCTTATAGGCCATCAAATACGGTAAATGTTAGCTTTTACTTTTATGAACGAGAAACAATCTATTGACATGGTGCTTAATTCTAATCTCTGCTATGAAATAGATCTCTCTCAAAATAGGACACTTCTATGATACAAACTTTCTGTTTTCAAAGTGATTGAAATTAAAAATCTGCCATAAAAATTCTATGTTAAATAATATTCCAAACACCAACTTAATAACTACAAAGTTGGTTTCTAAATTCTTTATCATTTTCAAAATTAACTGAACCAAAAACAGTGTATTTCAAAAGAAACTTGGCATCGAAAGGGATTCAATATCGAATTACATATTTTGTCCAAAAGCTAACAGTCCAGCAGTTTATTTCCTGGACAAATATCCCACCCACTTGTTTTGCTGTTGTCGATCATAACAGAATAATCAGAGAAGAGTAAAATTAATCTATCTGTCTAGAAGAAAATTGTATTTAGCCCCAAATACAGTGAAATAGTTACTAAATCCTAAGGAAGTATCTAGGATATTTTACGATTTTACAAATGAGCTCTCTAGCCTTCTAGAATTACAAAATCCCTTTCATCTTGTGGAATGTGAGATTACCAGCTCTGATAACCACACAAGGAGGTAATACTTAATTTAATCAGTCCTCATTGGATGATATTTCAGTAGGAGGTTGTTCAGTAGTATTCTACGCTCTTCTCAACAATAAACACATTTTTAGTCTCAAACCAAATGTTAGAAATCATGAAATTTTTTATCATTTATTGATCATGATTTGATAAAACTTGATAAACTTATTTTATTTGAAACTTATTGTAACTATTTACTTTTGCTTTACTCAACTTATTATTTTTTTTTCTATTTCTTTTCAGAGTTTGATGAACTCTTTGGCTCATGGATCAAGGAAGTTTGAACAATACCACTGGCTCTTCTATTTTTCTTTGTCATCGTGCGCAAAGTGAAATCTTTTCTTTGCGATAATACAACAAAATATCATCAATATCATTTTTATCTATATGTGCAATAATATGTCTGTTAAGTTCATCTCCTTTTCCCTCATTTTCTGGGGTCTACAGTTGTTTGCTTCAGCATTACGTGAGTTAAATTTTCATGTTTTAGAAGAAACCGCCGAAGGCACATATGTTGGAAATGTTGCCAAAGCTTTTACTCGCCCCACGCATGGTGACTACTTGTTCAAATTTCTAACGCAAGGGAACCAATACACAAATCTTTTCCATATTGGGACAAACTCAGGTATTATAACTACTGCTGTACCGATTGATCGAGAACATATCTGTGATAATGATATGGGGGGTCACACCTGTATTGTAACTGTGAGTGTCGCCGTACAGTCTTCATCCGATCCACGTTTTCTTGATATGATGAATATAAAAATAAATATCGATGACATAAATGATAATGCCCCATTATTTGACAAAGATGAAATTGCTCTTGAAATCAGTGAATCAACTCCTGCTAATACGAAATTCCCAATTGAGGATGCCTATGACTTAGATACAGGAATCGACAATTCCATCAAATACTATATACTTTTAAACGATCGAGATAAGTTTACATTACTTCAAGAGAATGGCTTTTTAGATGGCTTGCAGTTGAAACAGAAATTAGACCATGAAGACCAGGAATTTTACCAATTAGTTATTGTAGCCAAAGATAATGGCACTCCTCAAAGAAGTGGTAATGTAGTTGTAAATATAACTGTACTTGATGCTAATGATAATGCCCCTAAGTTTGATAAAAAATCTTATACTGTTTATATACATGAAAATCGCTCCATATTATCGACAATTCTTACATTACACGCTGAGGACTTAGATTCAGGTCCAAATGGCCAAGTAGGATATAAACTTCATCACAGAACATCTTCGAAAATTAAAGAAATTTTTGATGTTAATCAAACAACAGGAGAAATTCATTTAATTAGCAGAGTTGATTATGAAGATAGACCTAGATATTCCTTCAATGTCATAGCTTACGATCACGGTGCTATCGTCCAGTCATCAACTGCTTCAGTCAATGTCTACGTAGTTGATGTGAATGATAATAAACCTGAAATAATAATCAATCTCCTGTCACTTGGTTATGCGGCTAATGTGTCTGAGTCTGCATCCAAGGGTAAGTTTATTGCCCACGTATCAATTAACGATCGAGATCAAGACCAAAATGGAAATGTCAGTTGTTCTGTCAATGATCACCATTTCAGTCTACAGATATTTTCTATTAAAACCTATAAAGTTGTTGTTGCAAAACCTCTAGACTTTGAAAAGACCTCCGTTCACAATGTGAGCATCCGATGTCATGACCATGGTACCCCACAGCTTCACAGCGAGAAGAGTTTTTTAGTCATTGTCGCAGATAAAAATGACAATCCACCAGTATTTGAACAAACTTTGATCAAAACCCCAATTACAGAGAATAATAATTTTCATGATTATGTAACGAAAGTCACTGCCAAGGATAACGATACTGGAATCAATTCAGAGATACATTACGAACTTCATCACGATGCTCACTCTTGGTTTAACATTGACCATCGGACTGGTGTTATAACTGCGAATAAACAATTTGATAGAGAGCAAAATGCTGAGATTAAATTCAGAGTTTTAGCAATAGATTCTGGTAGTCCTCCTCTTACAGGAACTGCCACTGTTCATTTAAATATTCTAGATATTAATGATGAAGCACCACAGTTCAAAAGTGGGTATTACAAATTTCACGTGAAGGAAGATCAAGAACCATTTACGTATATTGGGAGAGTTGATGCTCAAGATTTAGATCATGGAGAAAATGGTCGGATTAGGTATTGGATTTCAAAGAACTATGAAGCTCCTCAACTTTTTATGGTCACTGATGGTGTTTTAAAGACTAAAGCCAGATTGAGCCGCATGAAAGATCAGAGATATGACTTTCTTGTTGTTGCCGCTGACCATGGCAAAAAACCATTGAGTTCCTCAGCAAGTGTCACTGTAATTGTTGATGATGTCAATGATAACTACCCGTATATTATTTACCCATCCGATACCAACAATACCATTTCAGTGATTTACGATATGACTCCAGTTGACCGACCTATTTCACGAGTGGTAGCTCTAGATGATGATGAGGGGGAAAATGCAATGTTATCCTATTTCCTCAAAAGTACCCCTGAAACAGCTGGTCTTTTCAGAATTAACCATACTTCTGGGGAAATAATGCTTATTAAAGACAGTGATATAAGAATATTCAGCAAGTCCTATAAATTACCAATAGTTGTTAAAGACCATGGGAAGCCTCCAAAAAGTACATCTGCTATTCTAATAGTAATGATGATTTTGAGCAACAGTACAGAGCTTCCTTATGGAAATAGTACTCCCGATGGCGAAAGAAATTTGACAATAGTCATTGTCCTTGCTGCTGTGACAGTTGTCCTAGCCACATGCATAGTCATTACAATATGTATAATTAAAAAAGTAGACCAAAATCGGCGCCGCTATCCTGCAAAGATGCATGAAGATGCTCGACGCAAGTCTGACAGTTCTCCAGATTCGGACCGTCAAAAACACAAAAAGGAGGTCAGCTTTTCCCTTGATGGAGCAGATCCAACGAGTAAAGGTTCTGCAAATTCACTGGCCAGTAATACAACAGTCAAGAATCCTGGGGCATTCTTTGCTCCAGACCTACCATCTCTCCAAGTAAGTTTATATCAACACACTCATACATACAGAAATACATACAGAAACACATTATGTTTTTCAATTTATGAATCAAGTGTATATTTTCATTTCTTTTCTATAACCTAACCCTTATATATTTACTGACATGATTATACTAAACAACATATAATTTTTGTTAAAAAAAAATTTAATTTATCACATATTAAGTTAGTGAAAAATATATCGCCAACAATTTATATGAAAACCTTTTCTTTCTCACCTTATTTAGCATGCATGAGAGCTCTTGGCTATATTTTGATTGCATCTGATGAAAATACCTGGGAGTTTCCTTAGAAAATGTGCTTTGATTTGTAAATTAAAAAGAAAATTTATATATATATATATATATATATATACACACACATACATAAACACATACATATATACATACATATATATATGTGTATCTACATATATATTATATATATGAATACATATATGTATGTATGCATGTATTTATGTATGCATGTGTGTATGTATATGTATGTATATATTGTAACAACAGTGAAATTTTATAAATTTATTAAAAAGAGATTTGAATAGACTTTTAATAAAGCTATCCCTTCTTTAAGCTTTAGAGTTAATATAAATTCCCTAAAATATCAATAACAGGAATGTAAAATAAATTTATCAGAAAAAGATGAGCAAATTTAGCAAGTTGAAATTTTAAATTTATTATTAAGACACATAATACATACAGAACACACACACACACTCACACACATACACTCACACACTCACACACTCATACACACACATCCATCTATATAACGAGTGCATATATGCGCATGTGTGTGTGTATGTGTGTGCATGTGTGCATGGCTATGTGTTGGTACATGCATATTTATGATATAGACTTACATCAAATAATTTTATGTTGTGCATGTATACATACCGATATATATATATATATATATATATATATATATATTATATATATATATATATATATATATATACATATATATATATATACAGAGAGAGAGAGAGAGAGAGAGAGAGATACATGTACATATATGCATACGTGCATACATATATATATATACACATATATATGTGTATACACATATATATATATATATACATATATACATATATAAATATGTGTGCATTTGTGCATGTATGTATATATGTTTGTATACATATTTAAGTAAATATACATACCCATGCACATGCATACACTCACAGAGGATGCTTGCATATATAAAGAGAGCGGGATGAAAGTTTATCAAATCCAATAAACTACGTGTGTGTGTGTGTGTGTGCACATATAACTTTTATCATAAATGAGCTTGAATCAGATCAAATGCATCACCTTGAACACCAACACCACACATACATTATTACCAATTCCATGTAGTAAGAGTGGAGCCTTTTGGAAAAAATTATACCTTCCCAACAGATTCTAACCTTTGTTGTTAGTACAAGATCTTTGTTAGTTTTGCATTATGTTCTTCTTTGGTTCCTGCCAACTTTTAGCAATCATTCCTGCCCTTTACTCTCTTCTCCATATTATATATTGTTTGTCTTCCTATTGTACCATTACTTCTCTGTTAGTTCAGATAGACACATCATATTCTTTCTAATTCTGGCACAAGGCCAGCAATTTTGATGGTTGGGAAGTTGATTACCTTGACCCCAGTGCTCAACAGGTATTTATTTTAGATACATCAAGTTAAAAACTTTTCTTATATAATGAGAAAGTTTTTCTAATCAACAAAGTCAAATATTCTAAGTTACTTTCAATTTTCGATTTTTTTCCTTCTCTTTTTGACTTCTGAGATAGTTTTCAACATATTTCTTCAATGTGGAGTCTATGGCAGCTTTAAGAGGTATCTTCTTCTGAAATATTTGAATAATACATTAAATAAAAATACACCCCGAATAAGATTTTCTAATTCTAATTCAGAGATTGGAATATCTCAGAGATTAGAACCGGGAGTTTCAACAGTTCTAAATACTACTACTTAATTTTGAGCTATCATCAGAATATATAATGAGTAATAGCTTTTTAAAGGTTTCATTAAAATCTAAACAATTATATCATCATTTTAATCTTTATCATCTGTTTTCCATGATGGATTGGGTTGGAGAGTTTGACAGGATTATCAGATCAGTAAATTACATTTTGTTCCAGCCTTTCAGTTTCGACTTGATTTCTATGGCTAAATATTGTTCCTGATACCAACCACTTCACAGAGTGTAACTGATATATTTTAATAATGGCACCTGCACTAAAGAAGCTGTCTAATCCCCAGTAAGACTAAAGAGTTTTCTAAAACCATTTGGTACCTCTGCTCAGATGGCAAACCACTTTATATAGTACACTGAGTGTGTTACTTTTTTTTAATGCCAACAGCATTTATGAGGTCACCTCGTAACTTACTGTGAAGAAAGCCTCCACCATTGAAAGATAGAATAAAAGAACGAATCTTTTCTACTCTAGACCCAAGGCCCAAAATTTTTGGGGATGGTGTCAGTTGATTAGATCAACCTCAGTATGCAACTGGCACTTGATTTATCGACCCTGAAAGGATGAAAGGCAAAGTCGACCTCAGTGGAATTTGAACTCAGAATGTAAACGCAGACAAAATATTGCTAAGCATTTCGCCCAGCATGCTAACAATTCTGCCAGCTCACCACCTTAAAAATTATAGAATCTTTTCTACCCTAGGCACAAGGCCCGAAATTTTGAGGGAGTTGGGGGTCAGTCAATTAGATCGACCCCAGTATGCAACTAGTACCTAATTTATTGACCCCAAAAGGATGAAAAGCAAAGTCGGCCTTGACAGAATTTGAATTCAGAATGTAAAGATAGACAAAATATCGCTAAGCATTTTGCCCGGCATGCTAATGTTTTTTTGCCAGCTCACTGCCTTAGAATAAGAGAGAGAATGACATATCTTTAAGTGGGGCATTGGGAGAGCATGATATGGGGTGGGAGAGAAAGGATTTATTGTTGTGAAAGGGTGAAGGTGAGATGAGTTACAGTATGATGGGAAGAATGGATATGTATGTATTCTTCTATTATAAACAGCAGCATAACTACTTCAGTGTTGATTTCCGTCAGCTCTTATATAATCCACATATAATATTTCTACTATATTCCCTTATTTAGTTCACTCCCTGGTATTTTCCTTCAGTTATTTTTGTGTATTATTTATATTTCTTCCTATTTAGCATACATATTTATATTCATCTCTATGTTGAGTATTTCTATGAATCTGTCTCTCTCTCAGCTTTATCGTTTGTCATCATCTCAGTTAATCTCTCATCAAATTCTCGGCCTTATATTTAGCCATTTATGTCTGAATGAACAGATATCAACTTAGAACTTATCCATTATACACTGAGAATATATTCATTTTTTTTTTACTTTTTTTTAAAACTTTTTTTCTTTTTAATCTTTCATATTCTGAGAAGTCCACATGCAATTACCATTTTCTATCATATAGGGTACCACTTACATCAAGAAAAATTTCTTAATATTCAGAAAAGTTAATATTTTCTCAAGTACCATTCATTAAAAAACCTTCGCACATGTTAGCATCAGTTATGTCTCCCAAACAATGAAGCATATCTGCTATTCCAAAGGAACCGTTCAGATTCACCAGAACTCAGTTCATTGCTTTCTTTGCTAAAGAAATATTAGTTTGTTGTCAATTGGTTTAAAACATCTACAACACCATCTTTTCAGATATTAAATCAGCATTGACAAATTATATCAACCAAAATTATCATTATTGCTATTATTATTATTATTTTCATCATCATTATTATTATTATTATTATTATTATTATTGGGGTGGTGAAGACAGTGAGCTGGCAGGATCGTTAGCATGCTGGACGAAGTGCTTAGTGGTATTTCGCCTGTCTTTATTTTCTGAGTTCGAATTCTGCCAAGATTGACTTTGCCTTTCCTCCTTTTGGGGTCAATAAATTAAATACCAGTTGTGTACTGGGGTTGATGTAATTGACTTGTTCCCTCCCCCAAAAATTTCAGGCCTTGTGCCTATAGTAGAAAGG
This sequence comes from Octopus sinensis, assembly GCF_006345805.1. Taxonomy (NCBI): domain Eukaryota; kingdom Metazoa; phylum Mollusca; class Cephalopoda; order Octopoda; family Octopodidae; genus Octopus; species Octopus sinensis. Next base: position 27,526,276 of record NC_043009.1, on the reverse strand, counting down.
ATTATTGGGGTGGTGGATTAGCAGAATAAATAGAGCAGTATATTTTCCAGTTCCACCTGTTCTAAGTTCAAATCCCACCAATGTCAAATTTGTCTTTCAGCCCTCGGAGTCAAGAATATAAAGAATCAATCAAATACTAGATTCAGTAGGACCAAGTAAATCCCCATTGGGGTCAGTTTTGCCTTTCATAGATTTGGGATCAATAAAGATAAAGAACCAATCAAGTACTGAGGTTGAATGTATTGAATAATTTCTTCCCTTCAAAACCATTGACCTTGGCAGAATCATTAGCATATCTCAGTCATCTTTATGTTCTGAGTTCAAATTCCACTGAGGTTGACTTTACCTTTCATCCTTCCAGGGTCAATAAAATAAGTACCAGTTGAGCACTGGGGGAAGGGGTCGATGTAACTGACTCCACCCACATGAAATTACTGGCCTTGTGCCAAAATTTGAAACCATTATTATTATTAGTAATAGTATTTGTGTTAATATTACATTCATTAGCAATATACTGTCTCTATTTGTTTAAGCTTTGTTCTTGATTTATTGATGTTTGCTGATATTAAATTACGCAGAGAATGCTTAATGAACAATTGAAAATTTTAAATCTAAATTTTTAAAAGATTTTTATCTGCTTACTTCTTAATTAGTAATTCAGCGATAAGCCATTGAACAATGCAACTTGGTGTCCTAAATAGATTTAGTTTTATATTCCCCTTCATAACTCCTCACCCTTAAAGAAATGTGGTGGAAAACTATCTCAGGAAGGCAGGGACACTACTCCCTGAGACCCCTTTCGGAGCTGCCCTACCAACTCATCTAGAATATTATTCTATAGCTATCACTCACAATAGAGAATTATTTGTTTGCATGCATACATCATCATCATCATCATCATCATCATCACCGTTTAATGTCCGCTTTCAATGTTTTACTAATGGCTTTAGGTACCCAGGTAGGCTAGAGTAAACAGAGGTATCCACTCTCTTCCCCCACTTTTGACCATTCGGTGTGTAATTGATAGAGAGGGTATGAGGGCTGAGCCAGTATTGAGCAGGTACTTTCTTTATTAATCCCAATAGAGTGAAAGGTAAAGGTGATCATAGTCATATTTGAACTCTGAATGCAGATTTCAGGAACAAATATTATAATTCATTCTATATGCTCTGGTGATTCTTCTATCAGCTACCTTACCCACAATATACATCCCTTATATAGATATCAATGTTGTATGGTGATTACTGTCACAGGCAGGGAAACTGTACTGAACCCTCTATTACCCTGTTATAATTATAAACATGCAAACTTTAGACTATTTCTACACACTAAATACACCACTTATGTCGATATCATTGTCATATAGAATAGTTCTCTACATAATACAGTTTCAACATGACTTAATCCTTGTTTCTCAATGTGTAATATTAGATTTGAAGACAAATTATGACCAGATTATAACATGATGCAGCAAGAACAGAACTAACATAACAAAAATTAACTTGGCTTGGTGCATTTGTGAGTATCTGTGTATGAGTGCATGTGTGTGTAGCACTCACCCAATACACATAGAATATACACTCCTAGTATTTACCTATAAAGATATCTATTTTGAAGAAGCTTCCACATTTCCCAATATGAATGGAAAAATTATATTGTGATTGCAGCTTTATGTTAGGAACAAATTGTATGCAATTGCATTCATGCTTCAGCGAAAAATCACTTCAAACCCATTTGACTAAACAATAGAATAAATATGTCTGCTGCAGAGAACGGTTAAAAAAAAACAACCAATATACATACATACATGCACACACACACATATATATGTATATATATATAAGTGAAAGTGTGCTGAGAGATCCAAAGAAAAAATAGACAGTTGATGGCAAAATTACATGAATTTTTGCATATCATAAGAAACAAAGTATAAAATTAATTCATGATATTAAAGCTTGAAGAGGGAACACAAAGGTAATTTTAGCAAAGTAAAAGGGAAGTGAAAAATCCAGAACAGTTGCTGTAATGATCAAAAGAAAATGGAGTTATACAATAAAATAAGAGAAATTTATGGTAAACAAGAAAAGAAAGAAATTGATCTGCGATGATAATGTAGCATGATTGATTTTATGAAATGAAATTAAATGGAAAGTTCTGTGTCTGTTACCAATACAGGCGGTTGCCATTACCTTCATTCTTGCTACAATAATGGTAACAATGTAGTTAAAAGAGATGATGTATGCAAAAATGTCATATGTGAAAAAGCAAACAAAAAAATCTTAATTGAAATTTAAATTTTAGTGAAAAAAATTGAATCGAAACCCAGTGGAAACTGTTAGCAACTTACAACAGAAAAAGTGGGGAATCACTGACATAGAGAAAAATCTTATTTTTGTTAGCAAGCAAAGGGAGACAATTACAGGTATATTTCAGTATATTCAGCTTGTATGTAGTCTAACCCAGCTTGCTGAATTTGCTGATAAAGATTCTTACAAGTAGAAAATGAGTTATGAATAATAACTTTTTGGTCAATGTAATTTGCATAATTAATAAGCGTTATAAAATATATTGATAAGAAAGTACATATGGGATCATATCTACATGTTTACTACAGAGAAGTCTAAAAGTAGTATCTTTAAATTTAACAAAGGGAAAAGATGGGTTTATGCCCAAAGGTTTACTACAGGGAGGACTGTAAGTATCTTAACTTTCAATTGTTACTGAAAATGGAAGGACAACACATTTAAAGCATGTTCTATACTTATACACATCTGGTATAAATGTTACTGTGCAGGCATGTGAACAAGTGGTTAAAGTGTTAGAAACACACTCATAAGGTCATGGGTTCAAGTCCTAGACCATGTAGTACACTGTATCCTTGGGCAAGGCTCTTTGTTTCAGATTTCTCCTGCCTATTTAGATGAAAATTAACACCAGGGAAATACTAATGCTATCTATTCTCCCACCAGTTGTCACAATCTTAATATTCCTTTGGGTCAAAGATGGGAGGGCCACGAAAGTGTTTAAGTCTGCTCCCAACTGTAGAGGCACCTAAAACCCTTATCAAAAATATGGCACAATCTACCAAATCATATTTGCTTGAAGTTAGGCTAAGACATTCATTTACCTATTTATTGCATACAGTGAGGGCACGTGGATTAGTGGTTAGGGCATTCGGCTCATGATCGTAAGGTTGTGAGTTCGATTCCCGGCGACGCGTTGTGTCCTTGAGCAAGACACTTTATTTCACGTTGCTCCAGTCCACTCAGCTGGCAAAAATGAGTTGTACTTGTATTTCAAAGGGTCAGCCTTGTCACTCTCTGTGTCACGCTGATTATCCCCGAGAACTACGTTAAGGGTACACGTGTCTGTGGAATGCTCAGCCATTTGCACGTTAATTTCACGAGCAAGCTGTTCCGTTGATCGTATCAGCTGGGACCCTCGTCGTCGTAACCGGCGGAGTCTTTAAAGTATTGCATACATGTTACCTCATTTACTTAGGATTGATATACAAATATGACTATTTAACAATGCATTTTTAATTAGTCTTTCTCTAAATACAGAATCGTTAGAGATCAAATATCTTAGGTAAATATCTTTGTTAAATATTCATGAGGAGTAGCATATTTCTCTTCTGCACAAGGATCTGCTTTTGTACTATTGGTATTCTTTATTCAAGAATTTATATGTAGGTAGGTATATATGTGTATGTATGTATGTATGTATGTATGTATGTATGTATGTATGTATGTATGTATGTATGTATGTATGTATGCATATATATATATATATATATATATATATATATATATATATATATATATCAGGCATTCCTGTCTAAATCATGTTGGTATGAAAAAGAGGCTTAATTAAATGATGGCAACAAAGATGGTAGTAGGGATAGTATATTGACAGTGATGGTAGTAGTGGTGTTATTGATAGTGACAGCGATAGTAGCAGTTGTGTGCGTTGGTGATGATGATAATGATGATGATGATGATGATGGTGTTGAGGGTTTGAGGATGATGTTGATTCAAGTCACCATTACATTTCATTTCTAAGCTGATATTTACTGCTTCCATATGCACAATGATTCTTCCAAACTATTTAAAAGCCATAATTATATATTCATAAATGATAACCCAAAGGATTTAATAAATTAATTGTTCAAGAAATGTTCAAAGGAGCTAATCCTCAATTTCAATTACCATACAAGTTCTATGTAGCATTTAAAATTAGTTGCCTATTACAGGTTAAAAGAAACAAGTAGTTGCAGTAATAAAATTAGATTTTCCCCAACTTTAATAGGCAGCAGCCCAGGTTCAGGAAACTTTCTTTTATAGAGGTTCAGAGGTGTTGTCTTCAAGCTCCAACATTTCTTAATATACCAAATCAGGATCAGAATTATGAATCCTGTATTGCGTATATGTGTTTCATATTACTAATTATCAAATGTTGATTTCTAAAATGAGTTATTTTTGCATGTCATCAGTACCCTCACAATGTACTCAGATGTGAGGAATTGTACTGAAGAAATCACCCTCATTACTAATAATGGTTTTAAATTCAGGCACAAGACCAGCAATTTGTGGGGAGAGAGAGTTGATTACATTGACCTCAGTGCTCACCTGGTACTTATTTTATCAACATCGAAACAATGAAAGGCAAAGCCGACCTCAGCAGAATTTGAACTCAGAACTAACATGCTAACAATTCTACCACTTCACCACCGATCCATCATTACTAATGACAGTATGTAGATTGATGAACAGACTTGTTCAAGCATTGGTAAAAAATGCTTTGTGATTTTTTTTCTGGTTACTCTTTTACTTGTTTCAGTCAGTTGATTGTGACCATGCTGGAGCACCACCTTTAATCGAGCAAATCGACCCCAGGACTTATTCTTTGTAAGCCTAGTATTTATTCTATCGGTCTCTTTTGCTGAACCACTAAGTTACGGGAACATAAACACACCACCACCAGTTGTCATGCATTGTTTGAGAGATAAACACAGATACACAAACATATATACACACACATACATATATATATGACGGGCTTCTTTCAGTTTCCATCTACCAAATCCACTCCCAAGGCTTTGGTCAGCCCAAGGCTATAGTAGAAGATACTTGCCCAAGGTGCCATTCAGTGGGACTGAACCTGGAACTATGTGGTTGGTAAGCAAGCTACTTACCACACAGCCACTCCTGTGCCTATTTACATACTGGTTCTTTACATCCTGAATTCAAATCCTGCTGATGTTAGTTTTACCTTTCATCCATCTGGTCTCAACAAAACAAAGTACCAGTCATGTACTGGGGTCGATAATATTGATTAGTCTTCTCTTTCCAAGATTGTTGGCTATATGCTAAAATCAGAAACTACTTTTAATTTTAGTTTGGAAAATGGGATTGGCAGATTTATTAGAAGATAGGAAAATATATCTCACAACATTTGTTCAAACTCTATATTCTGAGTTCAAATCCTTCCTAGGTCAGCTTTACCTTTCATTCTCTTCAGGTGCATGAAATAAAATACTATCAAGTACTAGGATCAATGTAACCAACTAACTCCTTCCATCAAAATTGTTAACCTTGTTCCTAAAGGGGAAACAGCAGAATCATTAGAGCATCAGGGAAAATACCTTGTGCTATTTGTTCCAGCTCTTTGTATTTTGAGTTCAAATACCACTGAAGCTAACATTGCTTTCATTCCATCAGAGTCGATAGAATAAAGTACCAATCAAGTACAAGAATCCCTATTATCAACTAATCTGAAGTGGGGCAAGCTGGCATAATCATTAGCCTGCCAAGCAAAATGTTTAGAAGCATTTTGTCCATCTTTATATTCTGGGGTCAGATTCCACTGAGGTTGACTTTGTCTTTCCTCCTTTTGGGGTCAGTAAAATAAGTACCAGTTATGCACTGAGGTTCATGCAATTGACTTACTTCCACCCCTGAACTTGCTGGCCTTGTGCCAAAACTTGAAACCAATATTATCAACTAACCTGCTCCCACCACCCAACTGCTGGCCTTGTGCTTTAATTGGAAATAATTATTAATTTTAATTACAGATTTTTAAATAATTTATAATGGCAAATGGCTCAGTAGTTAAAGCATCAGGCTCACAATCATGAGGTGGTGAGAGTGTTGTGTTCTTGAGCAAGACACTTTATTTCACAATGCTCCACTTCATTCAGCTGTAGAAATGAGTTGCAACGTCATTGGTGCCAAGCTGTATCGGCTCCTTTGCTTTCCCCTTGGATAACATCAATGATATGGAGAGGGGAGGCTGGTATGCATGGGGGACTGCTAGTCTTCCATAAACAACCTTGCCTGGAATTTCACCTCAGAGGGGAACTTTCCAGATACTTCCCATGGTCATTCATGACCGAAGGGGGTCTAGATAATGGTTCAGTATTCACATAGTCACTCTCATGATCCTCATTCTATTCATTCTTAAGAGCACAGTCATTTTTGTTATAATCATTATCCTCACCATCTTTAGGAGGAAAGACTGCCAGAATCATTGCAGCATTAGACAAAATACCTTTTGGTAATTTTTTAGGTATTTGAACCCTTTAGCATTCAGATTACTTTGTCAAATGTAATGTTTATTTATTCACATTCATTATCATCATCATCATCGCCGTCATCCTTTAACGTCCGTTTTCCAAGCTGGCATGGGTTGGATGGTTTGACTGGGAACTGGCAAGCCAGGAGGCTTCACCAGGCTCCAATCTGACCGGGCAATATTTCTACAGCTGGATCCCCTTCCTAATGTCAACCACTCTAAGAGTGTAGTGGGTGCATTTTATGTGCCACCGGTACTGGCATTGGCCACATTCAGATGGTGCTTTTTAGTTCGGCAGCACTGGCATTGGCCACAATTAATCATACATTAGCTCATAGCTTGAAGATTTCACTGGTATGATAGTTTATTTTTAGAATGACATTGCAGGGTAGGTGTAAGAGGCTGGATCTGGCCAGTTTGACCATAAAACTGGTAGAATATATGGGCTGGCTGTGGTTCATTTAAATGTTAAAGGGTGGCATTGAGTTTAGATTGACTTAGCCTTTTATTGCCCCACGGTCAATAGAACAAGTCCCAGTTGAGGACAAAGGTCAATACTATTGACTCTACCCCCACCTTCCTCTAAATTTCTGGCTTTCTACTTATGTAAAAAATTATTTTCTTCATTATTATCTTCAATAATGTTTTAATTTCTGTATTGAAAGAAATAGGTTAAATAATATATAAAACAAACATAAAAACAAATAATGAATTTTTAAAAAATTTAGTCATTTATATTTTGACAATATTTCATATAACAAAACTCATTAAAATGTCTTGTTTTCTTTCGTTTTTATTTTTAATTTTTATCTAATTTAATTAATTTTTTTTTTGTTAACTATTAATCTCTAATTTTACCTCAAAAGCAAGCTTTTTGCTCAAAGTAAGAGCCAAAGTTGATTTCAATCTAACAAAGGAGCAGCAACTGATTACTCAACGTGCTAGAACTAGCAACTAAATCTGTCTAAAATGACAGTCTATGGTCTTAAAGAGCAAGGATACAATAGACAAGAACAAAATCTCATCTTAAATGTATTATGACTAAAAGTAAGGGTTGCAAGGTCAAAGCTAAAAAAAAAAAAAACCAATGATTGTTCAGTAAGAGCTAACTCAGGGCTAAACAACAAAAACAACAACAACAACAACATTTAGCTGAATGTTAAAAGCTAAAATTTATTGATAAACTATGTTTTAGCTGTGAAATCTGTCAAAAGAAACACCGAAAAGTTATTTGATAGCTTGCCAAGAAAAAATAAAAAGTAAAAGCAAATAGGAAATAAAAAAAAATTAGGTGTTTCACATTAATCTTTTAAAACCAATTTAAATAAATTTATTCTTGGTCTGTGTATGATTTAGAATTTCTTATATTTCGAGTTAATTCACAATTGAGTGAATAACATGTCTTTTAAACACTAAGACTATTATTTTAAAATATAAAAAAATAACACATTTAAATGGAAATATTTTAAAATTATTGACGATGATAATAATAATAATAATAATAATAATAATAATAATGATAATGATAATGATAATATTAATAATAATTTGCATCAGGTCTTATATTTATAACAGGATATAACTATTATTATCATTCCATTTTTCATAATTTCTCTTTTTTTCTCCCTTCTTCTTACATCAGCCCCCTGAGAATTGGGTAAGAAAATTGCATGAAAACATATGTAGTTTCACTCTCTATACCTCATTGAGCCATGTTAAACCCTTAATCTAATCTTCTTGATATACTAGCGTGATTATCATTTAACTTCTCAGTTAATAACTTTAGTGGAATGCATTGTGTTGCATTGTATCTTCTTAGTTTTTTTTTTTTTTTGTAAACTATGTCATACAAATTTACCAAAGAAATTTCATCTACTACCAATGTCTTCTTTCTATCTTTTCTTTTAGTCATCAAGGAGAAAATGAAATGATTAACATTTTTAACAAAAAATGATAAAAATAATAATAATAATTAAATTTTGATGTTTAACGAGACCATTACTTTCAGTTTCACTTTTCAGCAAATAGTTTATAATATCAAGGAAAAATAGCTAATGAATCTTAGCTTAAAGTTAGAATCTCATACATATTATATTTTATATATATATATATATATGTGTATATATTGACCTGTAAATTTCCTTTTAGGTCAAATCCTGCTTTGAAGCAAAAAACTTTTTTACAAGGATCAGCTTAATTAGATTTAATTAAACTGAGGGTTTAATATATATTTTTTCATCACATGCAGTCAACATTATATTTATTAATTTATCAGTTTTGATCAAAATACAGCTCTTGATGTAGAAACACAGATCCACTTGACACTATGATAGTATTTTCCTGTTTTCTACCTACTGTTTCACTTACTTCACTAACGGAGTACTCATTCCATATCTACAGATTGTAAACACACTAACGTGAAAATATTTCATTTTTGTGTCAACGATTCACCATATTAATACAAGTACTCCTTTGATAATGAACATTTGTCATTTTCACTAATTGATGTATTCCTGCATCTAACAGCTATCATCAGTGAGAGTGTCTCTCTGTCCCACTTTTTAAAACTTTATTCCAAGGTTTCTTTCACAATTGTCTTAATTCTTTTTAAATCTTCAGTTCACTTACTCCATTAACGCTAATAATCTTTCTAAAACCATAATGAAAGCTAATCAGCTTTATGACACCAAATAGTGATTTTTGTTTGTTTGTTTTTCTTTTTGTTTTTTTTACATTTAATGTTATTGTTTTTTTTTTGCTGTTGTAATTGTTAATGAATATTGCTGATTATTAATAACATATGATACAAATAATATGCACTGTTACATATCTATATTTAAATATTTCTTTTGTACTATTTTTTGTTATTTTCTTCTTTATGATAATTGAATCTAGACTGAAACATTTAATTTTATTTTACAGTGGCCCATACATATGTTTATAGGAGTTACTCTGAGTGTATGTGTGTGTGAGAGAGAGAGAGTGTGTAAATGTGTGTGTGAGAGTGTTTGTGTCTGTGTGTGCACAAACGTGTATGTGTAAGTGTTCATGTGTTCATACGTGTATGGTGAAAATAATGAACAATCAACATTAGAGCTATAACTATCCACAATGGTATTGAAAAAGGAAGTCATCTACCAGTAATTTCTGTATTTTTCATGAAATAATCATTTTCCTTACTGCATCATAAAGTCATTGGATAATCCCTGGCCATTTTCTTACAAGTGCTATGAGCTTGACATGGAACTTTCTCATCATAGAATTCAAAGGAGGTCTCGTATTGTCATCTTATTTTACAAAAATGTTTTATTGTTGGTTAGATATTGACAAGTTTCATGCCTATCTGGGCACTCATTTAAAGTGGCAGAACAGTTATCATGATCCTGGAAGGATAAAAGGCAAACTTGATTACAGCAGATTTTGAACTTGAAAAAAATATTGCAAGGCATTTTTGTTCAATGTTCTTTCAATTCTGGTATTTTACCACCTTTGAAATAAACTAAGAAACCTAAGATGGAGTAGAACATGGAATTCTAAAGTAAACAAATCCATGTTTAGTGCATGTTATTTTGGTAAGATTTAAAATAGATTTTATTTGTGAAAGAGAGAGAAATATTTTGATGATATATAAAGAATAAAAATATGAATAAAAGATTTGAAAATAAAAATATTTTAAATTGCAATTATTAATAGAAATGTCAATAAAACATGATGAATGGGGTAATGATTAATAATCACATTATTGGAAAGACAAAGTTATTTATAGGTGTATGCTTGTTTTCTGCTGTTTCTTTTATATTCCCATACAGTGAATGTGGAAAACATATACACATCTAGTGTCATGTGTTGGCTTTCATAAAGTAGATACATGTTTAAAGGCAGAGTGTAATTTCTATGAAATATTTAAGGTTACTAATTTGCTGGAATACATGAGCCAGACAGATGTTGAGGAATTCACTATTTTGAAAACTGTTAATTTCTAGGGCTTGGCATTAAGACAGTGTGCTATGGAATTGGCAAAAGGAAAGGAAATACAGCAAAATGGATAGAGAATTTCTTGGAGTTTGATGTCATTCTGGATATCATATTATTGTTGGATATGTAAAAGAAGAGCTTATAAATTGACAGCCAATGATTGTTTTGTTTTGAACTTGATAATTCAACTGAGTAATTTAATCAAATTTAGGACAATTTTATTAATTAGTTTTGTACAATAACATAATACTTTCTTGAACGGGCTAATTTTGTGAATTTGTCACTTTAGAATAAGTTTATGAAATAAATTAGCTTTAAATACTCTCACATCTGATTTTAGAGGAATTTTTTTTGAATGAAATATATGATTATAATTAATAAATTAATTACACGGTGTTTAAGTCACTCCAATTAGTGAAAGATCGATTTAAGTCATTCTGATTAGTGTGAGATTGATTAACAAATTCACATCTCCATTTTTATTAGACCATACTAAATGACTTGACATTTTGAATCACTTGGTATGTATTGGAAGACTTTAGTAAAATGGATTATTAAGAGGGATGGTTCTGAAAAGTAGATCCAATGCTCATATAATGGTGTGTGTACATACATGTATATATATATATATATATATATATATATATATTATATATTATATATATATTATATATATATATATTATATATATATACACACACACATACACACACACACACATATATATATGTACATACATGCACATTTCATGTGTGTGTGTGTGTGTGTATACACTGGTCAACATTATTCCCTATTCAAGTGACACTGATCCTTAATAACAGCCTATAACCATTAAACTGAACAGTTATGGTTTATTTAATTGGTAAATATCGTAGAATCAATACGTCTGGAAAGATCTACTGATCGAGATAGATTTTAAAAGTATTTAACAGGATTACACAAAAAGCTTTTAGAAAGTTAAGATATAGCTTAATAAGTGAATCTTATTAAGATAATTCAATGTAGTCTTTTATTACTTTAAAATGCAGATGCTGTCTGCACAGAATTACTCAAATATCGAAATGTGCCAGATGCACATAATATTTATTGATAATATTTATAATTCGAAGCAAAAATAGATCGAGCAATCATATGCTGTATTATCTGTTTATTGCAGCAAAATAGAATGATATTATGTGGTATCTTTTCTTAGACATGAAATATAGTTAAGGAAGAAATATAGTCAATAGGCTTAACTCTGCTACGGCATTGGTGCATGTTTATGCAGTTTTAGGATTTATTTTAGTCATTGTAATGTGATGATAGTTTAATCCAGCTTAAGATTAAGTAAAACTAAATTAAATACTCTAAGCCATGTCTCATATGATTCATATTGTCATTTTTGTTACTAATCTAAAAATAAATGTATTACAGGACACTCATGGATCAGAGGTTTGGGATGTTATTTACAAAATTAATTCTGGCAAACATTTCATTTCAGTGAAGTTACATGGCTTCGTGTGTTGCACTCATGGTGTTGCACTCATGATTGTAAGATTGTGATTTCAATTCCTGAACTGAGCAATACATTGTGTTCTTGAGCAAGACACTTCATTTCAGGTTGCTCCAATCCATTCAGCTGGTAAAAGTGAGTAATTCTGCAATGAACTGGCATCCCATTCAGAGAGGTAGATATATGCCAGAGAAACCAAGAAGCTGGCCCTATGCTCCTTATGGAGTAATGTAAACTAACTAACATTTCATTTCATCTACATTATGTTAATGCCTAGCTTAAATACATGAATGGTTCTAAAAAGGTTTAACCATTTTGATACCAACTCACCAGAAACTATTCCTAGTTCTATGATATAAATTCCTTCTTTTGCAGTGATCTAAATTAACGACTTCTACAAAATTTCATGTTGATTTAAATTTGAAACAGCAGCGTAATAATGACAAATATATTTTACTATGTTCTTTATCATTTTCAAAATTGATTAAAATAAAGGCAGTGTATCTCAATAGAGATATTGTAACAAAATGGCTGGACAGAAGATGTTTGTTAAAATGTTTGAAAGATGACATCAGGGAAAAGAGATTTCTATAATGTGGGACATTATCAAGCATCCAAGTCAATAGAGGCAAATTACTTTATATTAAATGAAAACGACAAAAAAATGCAGTTTTTCTATGGATTTCATATTTAATAAAAATCGATATTGGGTGCCATTTATAAATGGCAAATTTATGTACTGTTTTGAATAGATGGTGTTTTCTGGTATCACATGCATGAAAATTATAGTTGAAGCATATGTAGATAGTAGAATGTGTAAAATGTCAATGACTGTTCTGAGTGAAAGGGCTTTTTTGCCTGTAAAAATGGACATTAGTTTTTTGTACTTATTACCATAACTTAGCTTAAAAATTCATTAGTTTTACTATATGTTAACAAAACCTATTTAAATCTTATTACGTTTATATTCACATTACTACAGTTTTTGTAGCAGAATGGCTACTAATCTATTAATGTTAATATTCAGATGTAGAAAATTATTCACTCTATTGAAAGACTAATACTTTTCAATTAGTTCATTTTCAAAAATTGAAGCTGTTTATTAGGGTTCGGTTCCATCTTTTAGCTCATCTAATGAATATCAGTGAGTTTCTGTAGCTATTTTATCTTAATTATACCCTGCCATCCTATCATATACTTCCTTCATTGATGCTGAAGTAAAATTTACAGTTGCATTAACTCTTTTGATACCAACCCACCTGAAACTGTCTCTGGCTCAGTAGTACAAATGTCTTGTTTGCAAAAGTTCCGAATTAAAATCTTCCACCAAACCTTAACCACAATTTGTGTTTCTAACACTAGCTGAGTGGTAACTAAGTTATTTTACTAAATACTTTGTTATATTTAAAATCAATTGAAAGAAACACAGAGCATCTCAACAGAAATATGGTAACAAAAGGGTTAATGAATTTAAAATTTTTATACTTAACATTTTATTTAAAGAAGCTGATGTGAAAACTTCAGTAAATTCTTTCATATATTGACAATGATATCAAGATTTATATTCTATAATTAAATCTAATCTAAACTTTTTCTCCCAACACTTACTACTATACCAAACATAAATTAGCAGTTTTTTTCTCACAACTTACTTACATTGTTTGGGTTATATATTCTATTATTCTTGTTATATGAAATGATGATATATATTCTGATATTCATGTACTTCACCTTATCACTCATTATTCACGGTTGATTTATTTTAAGCACTTATTATTCGCTCAGATCTTATATTTAAGTTTATTTATTTTAAACAACTTGTTGGTGTCTTCTCAAATGCCTATCCAATCTTTGATGGTTTTCTTTTTGATATTTAACAGCTTTTGTTCAAATTTCAACTAATCAATGAAGAAATTTCTAAGAAAATAAATTAAATAACAAAACATAAAATCTTAATATTTCCAGAATATTCTCCACTGATATCATTAAGCAAATTACCAATGGTTATTTCATGCTGTTATCTTTTGTTATCCACTCAAATGAAGGCACATGGTTCAGTGGTTAGGGTGTTCAGCTCACAATTGTAAGCTCATGTGTTTCATTTCTGGTAGCAGATTGTGTACTTGAGCAAGGGCACTTTATTTCACATTGCTCCAGTCCACTCAGCTGGCAAAAATGGATTGTACCAGTAATTCAAAGGGACAACCATGTCACATTTTGTGTCATACTGAATCTCCCTCAGAACTATGTTAAAGGTACATGTGTCTGTGGAGTACTCAGCCATTTGCACGTCAATTTCACAAACAGGCTGTTCCATTGATCGGATCACCCGCAACACTCATTGTCATAACCAGTGGAGAGCCAATATTTCATCCAATCAAAAACGAATACCATCTCTTTTCACAGAACTTCTAGTTCTTCTAAAACTAATGAAATTTTAATATGAAAATGATATAAAAACTAGCTAAAGAGTTGCATCTTATTCTATCATCGCTAAATCATCGTTTTTACTAACTTTAATAAGGTTTCATAATTACTAGTTCTTTTCTTTTGGTTGACCTTGATTAACTCATTTTATAATTACACAAATACAAAGACATTTATACAAATACTAACATAAAATAAACTTAGATAAAGGCCTTTTTCTGATAAGAAATGAAGGATTTTTTTCTTAGCAGAGATTATGTATAAATGTGTCTCCTTAATAAGGCGTAATTAGAGATTATGCATTTCAGAAACAAAAAAAAAAAGTATATAGATAAAAAATTAAACAGTGAAAATAGCAGAGTAAAAAGCCATAAAAATAAAATTTTAGTAATGTAGCAATGTTAATTAATAAAATGGTTAGAGATGAGATTGCAAATCTGTTGCTGATGACCATGCATAACTGCTCTGAGTTCAGTTTTATAAGGCAGTCTGCAATCTACTTATGTGTTAATAGTGCATACATTTCTTTTGATGATCCCAGAGTTATTACATATGCAATAAGATTTCCCTGAGAGACAATAACCACTGCAGAATGATAGAACTTGTATTTGCAAGCACTGTAAGTTTCTGAGTAACATTTCCAATAGGCTTCTAGAACCTGTAGCATTTTAAGCTCCAAACACATTTTGAAATCCTTAACCATCCAAATACAGTCAAACATATATACGATTGTACATGCGTGCATAACAGTGCGCATACACACACACATACACACACACATATATATATATATATATATATATATATGCATACACATACACACACATGCATCTACACACACAAGCACACAGACATACACTTGCACACACACATACACATAAACTAAGAATAATAAAAGAGTTTCATATGAAAAATTCAACTCCTTTGAGTCACTCATATTATTTTCAGCTGCTAAATATATTATTAATGCGCTATCCAACTTTAATTGTGGATTTTTTATGTTCTTATTTGTAAATATAGTTAAAGGGACAAGATTACATTAAGATTTGGTTCTTAATGTAAAACCCCGATGTA
>NC_043009.1:27493235-27508235 GCF_006345805.1 Octopus sinensis | reverse complement strand
TATATATATATATCTGTCAATGTAATATATATAACTGTGTGATTGTGTGTGCATATGTATGCATGTATATATATATATATATATATATATGCACACACATGAACACATATATACACATATATGTACATACATATATACATACATCTATACATATATGTATATATACACGTGTGTGTGTGTGTATACATGTTTGAACGTATGCATATATATATATATATATATATTATACTTGGGAATATTATTGGGTTATTTACAGATTCACAATTCTTGGAATGTCATTCTTCCCGTATTACCATTCTTTCTGTTTCTCATATGAGATTCAGTTATGCATAACTTTTGCCAAGTGAAATAATTAGAGAATCGTGAATCATTTCATCATATATTTTCTATCATACGCTGATGCACACACACAACACACACAGCACACACATGCACATACATACATAAATAAATATACACATATATTAATTTTATATATATATATATATATATATATATACACACACACACGTATGCACATACACATACATGTACATATATAATATGGATATATATATATCTTATATTTATTTCAATTTTCCTCCAATGTTTTATTTTATATAATAGAAACAAAATAACAAACCAATGAAATTTCATGATTTCTGAGGATCATGATAGGACAATGTAATGGAAAAACTAGGCAGAAATTTCATTTCAATCTTTCAGTCTTTTCATTTGGCAATTCTTTTCATGTTAATTAATTTTAATTCTGAATGAAGAACATTGCAACCCCAATAATAATCAAAATCATATTACTTGTAAATTTTCTATCAAAAAATGCTACTCTCATATCTGAAATTATGCGTGCCTACATATGTACATATATGTTATGTGTGTGTATATGTACAAGGGTGAATCAAAAAGTAATGCCATTTTGTTTAGGACAGGTATAATTACCAACACAGGAACATGTATCATACATCAAAATGAAGCTGGTCCTCTGTGGATCACATCCCTACTTCTCAACATAGTCACCGTTTCTCTCAATAGCAATGTTCCACCTTCGAATGAGAGCATGTACCCCTGCCCCTGTAAAATTCTGTTGACTGTTCTTTGAGCCATTTCTTCACAACAAATTCAAAGAGACAACACCTTCTTTCAAAGGCTTGTAACAACTGATGAAACATGGGTTCATCATTATGAATGGGAATCAAAGAGGCAGTCAATGGAATGGCGCCACTCTACGACATCACCACTGGAAAAGTGCAAGACACAAAAGTCAGTTGGAAAAATCATGGCGACTGTCTTTTGGGATGCTCAAGGTGTCATTCTGGTCGATTTCTTGCCAAAAGGAAAAACATTGAACTCATAATAAGCTTCATTTTGATGTATGATACATGTACCTGTGTTGGTAATTATACCTATCCTCAACAAAATGGCATTACTTTTTGACTTACTCTTATATGAATGTGTATGTGTGTGTGCTTGTGTGTGTGTCTGTGTGTGTGTGCGTGTTTGATTTGATTTACAAATGTGAGACAATAGTACTCAATCTATGTGGTAAAGTTCAGTGATTTTTTTTCCAACCTGCGATGTGACTTCACCACTGCTCTGAGTTTCTTGTTTGCTTTGCTAAATGAAATAGAAATGAGAAAAATCAGATTAAATTAAAATATATATCTATCTATATATATATATATATATATATATATATATATGTGTGTGTGTGTGTGTGTTTGTATATATATATGTGTGTGTTTGTATATATATATATATATATATACACACATATGCACAGATGCCCATATATATATCATACATCATGAAATCTCTTTGAATATACGACCATGATTGCCTACATACATGTATGTATAAACTTACTCACACACTCTCACATACACCCACACACACATACACACACTCTCACACACTCACATTCTCTCTCACACACATAAACATATAATTTATTTTCTTTTTTTGTACCATTTTTACTGAACCCTTTTCCTTGTTATCTCTGCCAGCGGAATCAAATTGGTGGTGGTGACTCTCTTCTGCATAGCCCTGGAGGGGATTCCATTATCAGCAATGGTAGGCACCTTGGGACGTTTACAGGCAGGAAAAACCATTCCAATTTGCCATCACCAGCTACATCTTCACTTGTTTCCTATGCACCAATGGAAGATCAAAATGACCTGGGGTTAAATTCTTGTACGACAACCATCACGACTGTCTCAGAGAACAACACAGCCAACAATGGTGCGCCAAACACAACCAACATCACCACCACCAACAACAACAATACGAGCACCAATACAGTCAATACTAGCAACTTATCTACTCCTACCAATACTACTTCTACCACTCCTCTTACTCCTACTACAGATAAGAATGTTCCTAACTTTGCTACTCCTGGTAGTCCAGCTACTTCTACTACTACTACTCCAAACGTTACCAACCTCAAAGAGAACTCGGTTCGTGCCACCAATGTCGCCAATGGTCCCAAAGAAGGAAAAGTATGCATTGTTGTTGACTCACTGCTTGGTTGCTGGGTGTTTTGTTTGAGATCTGACTGCACCTTATGCATCTTTATCAGTTGCTTCTGGTTCTTCCTTTAATTCCCTATCCCCACCCCTATCCACATCACACTTTTTCTATTTGTTTTACATATATTGCTAGCAATAACAACAACCAGTTTTCCTCTGTTTTTTTCCCTCCCCTCTTAGTGTTTGCATCTAGTTTGGCTATAAATTTAACAACCAATTTTTCCTTTTAAATTAATTCATCATCATTATTATTATTATTATTATCATTATTATTATTATTATTATTATTATTATTATTATTATTACTATTATCATAACCGTTATTATCATTAGTATGCCATATCTAAGTAGATAAAGACTTGATAAACTAGTTCAAAGTTGTTTCCGTTACATTCCAGGTATTGCACACAGCGCTTAAATCTGCATATCTCAGATTAAATCCACATTGCTTATCAAACAAACCACCACCGCCGCCGTTATCATCCTCATCATTAACATTATCATCAGCATCATCGTCCTCTTCATCATTAATATCATCATTATCATCATACATCACCATTTATCAATGAGACGTTGCAATGGCTGGGCTCAAATTTTCTGTCTAGTTTCAAATGCTCTGATGTTCTTTTTGGAAAGCTATTTGAATTTCCATGCCTAAAACATCATGGACGTTTTGTTCCTTTTGCATTCGTTTTTACTTTCATTTTTCCATGCCAGCATGATTTAGAAGAATATATCACTAAGGCTTTGTTTTAACAGGCAGATACACTTCCTATCACTAACACTGACCTGTTTTTCAAGTAAAGGATTTCTTATTTCACTCCTCTTCAGTGAAAGATCTGTTGGCAGGAGAAATCACAACACCACTGCTTCTTGCAACTTTCTCAGAATACAAATTTAAATGAAGACACAGACACATACTTCCCCATTTAGGTTCATTATATATATAATATATATATACTCTTGACTCTTGGCAATGAAAGTTCATATCCTACCAAAGCTAACTGTGCCTTTTCCTTTTGGGGACAACAAAGAAAAACATCCAATCCCTGAAATTGTAGGTCTTGTACCTAAATCAGACACATTATTATTGTGTGAGAGAGCAGTGGATGCCATCAAAGTGACACAGGTAAAATATATGAAGCCCAATATACCCAACATGACTACCCGTCTGATAGGGGTACACCAGGCACATGCATTACAACCATATGTGCGCAACATGGTGATCTCATATCAAGGTAAACAGTGCATGACCTTGCAGGTGGGGCCCAGTCAGAATTTTCTTCAGGTTGAGTAGCCTATCCCACTCAAAAGGTCCCTGTACAAGGGTTGTTTAAGGATGTTGAACTAAACACCCATGTTCCCAAAGGTGAATTATCAAAATCCCAAAGAATTCCTCTCAACACATGGATATGATGCTCTCCCACTACTTCTGCTCGTGATTAGAGATGTATATATCGTCAGCTACTAAGGGACGTGCTCAACTGGTTATGGTCAAACAACTGACAAGCAAATCTGTGGTATTGAGCAGAATATTTGCTGTAGCCCACCTTTTATACCTAGGCAAAACTATTCTTCTTCTTCTTATTATTATTATTATTATTATTATCATCATTATTATTATTATTATTATTATTATTATTATTATTATTATTATTATTATTATTATTTTAATTCTCAGAGCTCTCAATCATATGTGCTCTGGTTAATTCTGTGAGAGTAGACAGCAACTTGTCACCAGAGGTGTCACAGGATCTGTTTCCACAAAATTATAACCCTAGGTACTTGAATGTTAGGTTATTGTGGAAGACATTCAGTATGCAAGCAGCTGTCATAATATTATTATTATTATTATTATTATTTTATTGTTGCTTTGTTTTATACAAGCTGTTCCAGGTTTCACCCAGTGGCCTCAAGTAACCACAAGTTCAACATTTTACTATGGGTGCCATTTATGATTTGCAAGAATCTAAGAATTAAAATTCTGTTAAAATTCTAATATTTCAGTTAAGTTAGAGCTTCAAAAGAATAAGGTGTTTTCAAGTTGATAAAGTTTTTCAACTTAAAACTTACCATCTTCTGCAATTAATTATCTTTATTATTATTATTATTATATTATTATTATTATTATTATTATTATTATTACTATTATTATTATTATTATTATTATGATAGTTTTATTATTATTGGACATTATGACCAGCCTGATAAAATTCTAAAGTTCTCTGTTAGGTATTATGGATCTATCTAAATGTGATAATTTAATTTCTTGAGCAAGGTTAATAAGATTTTCCTTAATTAAGTCATCACCATCATCATCATCATCATCACCACTACTACAACCACCACCATCCCCACCTCATTGTCATTTTGTCATTTTCATATTCTTCATGTTCATTTGAGTGTGTTTTTGCTTTCATTTGCTTGCTTCTGCTTACTATTTTTTTTTGTTAGACAGCTTATAAGCTTGTGTTAGGGTTGATTTGTGATAGTGCTTCAGTTTTATTTTCCTCCTTGTTTTTGTTGTCTTTTTCGATGTCTTACAAATGTTTGTCCAGATAAAATGTCTTTAAGATAAATCTAATCTCTTAGTTTTGACAGAAAATTTTCAAATCTTACAGTAAAATCATTGTAAAATGTGTAACGTTGTCTAAATGCTTACTCTTGAAAGACAAGTTCACACTAGAAGTGTTATCACTAATAATAGTTCTAGATTAAAATGTTTGTCCAGAAATATATTGACCTTTAAAAAGTTTTCACCCAAGTTTTATTTGCTTATAAATTTGTGTTTATCTTGTGATGTTGTGAAGAATTAGTTGTGGTCATTGATTTACCATTTTATTTAAATAATCGATAATGTGTTTTGTTTTTGAAAAAATTCATCTTTGAAATTTATTTTAACTTAACTACATGAAGATATATATGATCAGCAGATGTGATATCAGTTAGGGTCACTATATAAGGACATTATTACATGACTATCAAATAAGGATATCATTTAACATTTATTTCTAAATGATGACATTTCTGGTGAATGAATTTATATTTGAATTAGGAACAGCACATAAGACATTTAGAGTTTTCTGGGAATCTTGTTACTATTTTGAATCTATATTAACAACAGACTATAAGTTAATTTATGTCCATATGATTTTAGTATGCTTAAAATTGTCTTATTTTAATACTTTTTTAAATATTTCATCATTTCCAAAGCAGTAGACTTTATTTTATGCATGATTATCTATTTCAATATATATTGTTTAAAATGTAGTTTAACAGAAAAATCTAATTTTGTA
Source organism: Octopus sinensis (assembly GCF_006345805.1). Lineage (NCBI taxonomy): Eukaryota > Metazoa > Mollusca > Cephalopoda > Octopoda > Octopodidae > Octopus > Octopus sinensis. The sequence goes on along the minus strand of NC_043009.1, from coordinate 27,502,417 downwards.
CTGGTTGATACTAGTTCATATTTGTATTCATTATTCAATGAGTGAATAACAGAATTTGTGTAAACAATCAACTTATACTTACCACCTTTAGCAACTAATTTAGTTTCTTGGAAATTCTATAATTGATATTATGTCGTATTGTGCAATGAATGAAGCTGTTTTTAAAGCGGTTATTTCACTAATATTTTCCAATAATGTATTTCATTTTGATAAAATGATGAAATATTTCATTCTTGCTTTCTCCAATAACTAGTTACTGATGCCATTCAAAAATGTAAAATCTTGAGGAATATATTTTGTTTTGATTAAACATCAAGTTCATCATTTCTGATATTCTTACAATAATTATGTGTCAAATCTCTTGTCTGGTACCAGCTTCCTGACAATTCTAGTAGGATTTTTCCATGGTAGCCACAGTTATATATTTATTAAAATACTGAAAACAAATAAAATAATAGATGTTTCCAATTTAAACAAGGGTCAGCAATTTTGAGGGTCAGAGGGTGTATGTATAATCAATGATGCAAACCTCAGTATTTCACTGGTATTATATTTTGTGAGCATGAAATTAGGCTTTGACAGGAATTGAACACAAAACACAGGGAGTTGGGACAAATGCCAAAAGGCAGTTTTTCTGACATTCTAATGACTCTGCTTATTCATTACTCTTATAACAATAATCATGATGATAATAAGAATAAGAATAATCCTTTCTTATCTGGACAGAAGGCCAGAAATTTTGAGAGGAGGGGTAAGTTGATGACATCAATCCCAGTGCTTGACTGGGACTCATTTTATCGATGCTGAAGGATGAAAGGCAAAGTCAACCTCAATAGAAGTTGAACATAGAGACAAATGAAATGCCACTAAGCATTTTATCCAGCTTGCTAGTGATCCTACCAGCTCACTACCTCAAAAAACATTAATAAAACTTTATACTATTGCCACAAAGGCTGAAATTTGCAGGGCAGGGTATAGTCGATTGTGGGGCAGGGTCTAGTCAATTATACTGACCCCAGTGCTCAACTGATACCCATTTTATCGATCTCCAAAAGGATAATAATAATCATAACAACAACAACAACAACAACAACAACAGCAGCAGCCACAACAATAATAATAATTTTTTATTGAACAAATTTTGTTTAAATAATTGTCATTTTAAGTATTATTAGTATTCTCATCAGAGTCTATAGCAGAGGTTCCCAGCCTGGGGTCTGCAGAACCCTGGTGGTCAGCAAAGGTAGTACTGGAGGTCCATGAACTAAATTCAAAATTACATATATATACATAAGGATAAGCATATAAAAAGGGGTCCATGGGAAAACTCATTTAAATAAAAGGGCTGGGACCCACTGTTGGGGACCACTGTGAAAAGGTTGGGAACCACTGGTTTATAGCAAGGATTGATAAAGGGATCAATATTGAGATCTGTGTGAATATACAAGGGATATTAAGGATATTAAGAGTACTGAATAGTTAGTGAAATGAATTAAGAAGAATATAGTAATTTAAGGCCAACTCTCACTAATTTCCAACCAAATAAGTGATGCAATAACTAGCATTCACCAAAAATTTATTTCGCATTAGATATTCCAACTATATCAATAAAATATGATTGAATATTTATTGCTTTTTATCAATTTCGTTAAGTATTTTCATTAAATTTCTGTAAATATTTCTTATTAAAAAAAGTGATAATGACACAAAAAAAGTAGCAAAGGAATTATTGTTTTAAAAATAAGAAATCTTTTATTATTAATTATATTTTAAAATTTTATTTTAGAAATATACTCGTTGGACGGTGGGTCAATAAGTTATCAATGATTCCATGAAGGAGTTAAGGTTATAACAAGTTGGCTAATGTCTATGTTATGATCAAAGGAACCATATATTATAATATTCTATGGCAGCTAATGGGTTTATGATCAAGCTGAAGAATTCAAGGGTTATGGTGAAGAGGTCTTAGACTTCACATTGAAATATTGGTTTCTGATTTCACTCATAAATTTTGGCTTACATTAACTTCCAGCAAGATGTCTTACATAATTTTCTGTAGAATATGGAACATCAGAATTTAACTGTTTTGTATTTAGTGATGTTAATAAGGGTATCTAAAATAGATAAAAAGATCTTCTTATAACTTACGTGTACATAGAGAAATGCTTTAATTTGTGCCTTGCTCTTTCTGATATATATATATATATATAATATATATATATATATATATATATATATATATATATATGGAAGTATGTACAGATATGTATACTTATATATGCCGCATGGCATATACATACATACACATATCTAATGTAGGCCTGTTTATGTTTCGATAAACTAGCTACTGTAGTTGTTGTTATTGTTATTATTGTTATTGTCGTTGTTGCTGTTGTTGTTGTTGTTATTGTTGTTGTTGTTTAGCCCAAGGTCAGCTCTGATCAAGCAGACCTATAATCAAAGGTGTTCCAGGTGTGTCATTCTCCATCTTAGGACTGCATTAATCAGTGTGTCCTTCCCTTTTTAAGATGGTAGGATATGATTTGAGGAGATTTGGCTGCTAACTCTAGAAAGTCAACTGACCACATAGAGGTTTTCTCAAGTAGGTTAAAACTTTCAAGCATATTTCTTTAAAAAACAATAATTTGTTCTGTTTTCTACATTCCATTAAAAAATATTTTCTTCATATTATCTTTGCTTTTTGTAAATATATTTTATCTATTTTACCAACACATCAAAATCACATGATCTGATCCAAACATATTTTCAAGTTTTATGTTTTACTATTTTTATACTTCTATATTTTATTGTTTTTATGTTTTGTTTTATTTTGTTATTACCTAAGCATATTTTACACAATTCTTCAGCAAATAGTTAATGTTCTTCTACAAATGGCTAATATCTGCTTCTATAAATTTTTCCTTACTAGCTAATATCTTCTAAATAAATACTTTACTGTTTTTATCAGAAATCATACTGTTTTCTAAACTTATATTCCATTACTTTTTTATACCCAATTTCTGTGTGTCTGTGTATATGTGTGCATACATGTGTATTTATTTGTATTTATCTGTGTATGTGTATATGATTTGGATGAGTTTGTTTCTCTCCGTGTTTGTTCCTCTCTGATTCTTAGCTCTCAATAAAAGTTATAGAAATGGAAACAAACTTGCCAGAGACATAGGTTTTTATTTCAAGAACATTTTCTGAAATTGGATTTCTCTAGTATGAACCATGATACCTAAAAATGTGTTAGAGTTTGCAACTAATTTCTTAGTTGCTTCCAAAATCTTTAGTTTAGTGTTTAATCTGAATGTTTTTTCCCCCCAATTCTGTTTAATAGATTAGGCACCTGTCTTGCCAAAGCATTTTATGATTTTATATATTCACATTTCATATATATATATGTGTGCATAATAAGCCCAATAGCTGTTTCTGGAGTCTGAAGATCTGTCATAATGTTGGTAGATGTAGTTCAACAAAAAAATGCAGCCAGTAATGGAAGCAAATAAACATTGAACAAATCAAGCCTCTGCTATCAGGGTAGAAACAAAATCTTAGATTACAGATCATGATTCCACCTTTAAACTTCTCTGCATCATGATCTGAAATCTAAGGTTTTGTTTCTATTCTGATGATGGAGGTTCAATTTATCCAATGCTTATTTGCTTCTATTACTGGCTGCATATTTTGGTGAACTACATCTACCAACATTATGATGTGTGCATATATATATATATATGCATATGTATATACATGAGTTTATTATCAACAGCAAATCATTATCCCTTATAGCTGTTTCAATTATATTGTGTGTATATATATATATATATATATATATATATATATATATATATATATATATATGGTTGGTTGTCTATTCCTTAAGCAGAGTCTGGCCACCTCCTTATGCCTTGGATGCATCATGGCATTTGCTGTGATTTTTTTAAAACCAGAAAACGTATTGAAAAGACATCCGCATAGATTCTATATCTAATTTGGATCACCAAAAAGGTACAGTTAAGTTCTGATCTTTAAAAATCTTAAAATATCTTTTGAGGCCTCTGTTAGATTTACAGACCTTATGGCATACACGGCATTGAAAGGTGTACACAGATATATATGCATAATAATTGGTGGAGGTTCGTCTCCCATGAGCCCAGCAAAAGAAAAGCAAGGTCTGTCACAAACTGTGCACACAAAAAGCTCACCGAGATTCACCTTCTCGATTGCAACATTATTCTCAAAGAGATTTCATGATATTACACTTAATTCTTAATTATGTTTGTTTCAACGCTGTGGAATATACATTTCATGAATATAGATATTAACATGAGTACAAACATATGGATGAACATAGTAAATTTGAGCTGGTTACAGAAACTAATAAATACAAAAGTAAGAATAAGACTATATGAAGCAACTTGCTTTATTAAATATATTTGGTATTTCAGGAATGCTTATTGTATCTTTTCTGCTACTAATTACACTATATTTCAATTACTATATTCTATGATCTACCTCAGGTGTCCTGTATATATAAATATATGTATAATATGTGTGTATGTGTGCGTGTGTGAATATACATAAATATATATATGTTCAGATTCTGTATGAATACCAATATACATACACACATATATGTATGTATGTATGTCTGTATGTAGGTAGGTATGTATATTATATAAGCAATGATGATATATATATATACATATATATCTTTAAACATGAGAAACGTATTCAATACATATTGTAGAATATAATTTTATCTTATGACATAGCTGACCCTTTGCTCCAACATGATACAGGAATGACATAGCAAATTTCTAGATACATACAACTATGTGATGTGATATAATGTGTGTGTGTGTGTATGTGTGTGTGTGCCAACAGCATCATTATTTTCTACCTTTTCTCCATTTCTCTATGTGAGTTGGATAGATCTTCAGCACAACATCCCATCACTCATTGTAGTTACTTGTCAATTTTTGAGATTCAGTTTCCTCAGATCAGTGTTTTCCACTTCCTCTAATGTCTTTTGCAATCTTCCCCTCCTACAGATTCTTTCCACTTGGACCACTTGGTACTTCTTTAAAACTGCTACCCTCCATACATATCAAATGCTCATAATAGCAAAGTCTTCTCTCTTGCACACTTCAAGGAGTTCTTGTTGTCTTCAGTGTTTGTCTCAACTCATTTTATTCAGTAATCCTTGGACTCAAACATTACACATCAAGTGGAGCATGACCGATTAATTTAATTCCAGCATTTTCAAATCCTTCTCATTCAGAAGAGTATATTTCAGTGATATACAAAATCATATTTCATACAAAAGCCTAATACAATTCTCCCTTCAATTTGTGAAAGAGTCCTTTTGGTTTCCAGCAAAAGTAATGTCTCCCTGAATTTATTCCATTCCGTTCTTATTCTGGCTACTGTGCTTTCAGAACACCTACCACCACTACAGATTATATCACCTAGGTAACAGAAATTGTGAACTACAATATAAAGGGCCTTCCAGGCATTGAAAAATCTTTATTTGATGTATGTTCAGTGTTCTCTTACTGCCAGCTAGTCCTATGTATAAATACATGCCCACTCAACTAAAATTTCCTCAATCTGTTTAATGCTATTCTTATCAAATTATTAATATTCTTATAAAAATAACTGATATTTGCTTCAATAAACTTCCTTTTACCAGTTTAATACATTCTAAACACGTATTTTCCAATTTCTCTCAGAAAACATATTGTTTTCAAAATTGATTTTCAATTATGATTTTCCTCCAGGGCGTGTGTGTCTGTATGTGTAGGAGAGCCTCAATAATTTTTAACTCTTAATTAATGGGACTCATTAAATTTGAACAAATTTGGTAGAGAAATTATCCTTTTCTGAAACATGGTTTCTATACTTTCAGCAATCTAAAATTTGGTAGTTTTGCCACTAGTCTCCTGAAATATGTGTATGAATATGTGTGTATGAATATATATATATATATGTGTGTGTGTGTGTGTATATATATATATATATATATATATATATACATATATATAAGGGTGTGTGTGTGTATATATATATATATATATATGTGTGTGTGTGTGTAATGTATATATAGGTGTAGGAATGGCTGTGTGGTAAGTAGCTTGCTTACCAATCACATGGCTATGGGTTCAGTCCCACTGTGCGGGACCTTGGGCAAGTGTCTTCTACTATAGCCTTGTGAGTGGACTTGGTAGAAAGAAACTGAATGAAGAGTGTTGTATATATGTGTATGTCTATATATATATATATATAATATATGTTTGTATGTCTGTGTTTGTCCCCCAACATCGCTTGACAACTGATGCTGGTGTACTTACGTACCCATAACTTAGCAGTTCGGCAAAAGAGACTGATAGAATAAGTACTAGGCTTACAAAGAATGAGTCCTGGCGTTGATTTTTTTCGACTAAAGGTGGTGCTGCTCCATCATGGACACAGTGAAAGGACTGAAATAAATAAATAAATAAAAGAATATATTTCTATATATGTATATATATATATATATACATAAATACATATATTATATATAATATATATATATATATATATATATATATATATACATATTATGTATACATATATATACATATATATATATATATATATATATATATATATATATATCAGCGATAAGAAACAGACACTAGGGATGCAATACCACAAAATGTGCATATGAATAATTGATCAGAGAATAACTGAAATGTTTTGCTTTAGTAAACAAAATTAACTGGGAAAACCTATACTCCTCTAACAGAACTGTATGTAAAAATAGCTTTCTAAGTATTATTTTTGACACTCAACTTCAATATACCTGTATTCCTTCTTGGATTATAATTTTCTTCAATGTCAACAGCATCAGAATCACTGTCAATTTTTTATTTATCCATGTGTGTGCCTGTGTGTGTTCATACACACACACACACACACACATATATATATATATATATATAATATATATATATATATATGTATATACACATATGTAGTAAATCCCAAGAAAGCAAAGAACAAACACAGAAAAACAAGGTGGGGAGGTGGTACAGGTAAAGTATTAGCAGACGGTCAGGGAAAGAAAGAAAGGTGGTTTAACGTTTCGAGCAGAGCTCTTCTTCAGAATCAGGAAAGTCCAATAGAAAAGGAAGACAGAGGAAGAAAATCGCCAGTGATTCACATATATACATATATATATACTTATAGGGGAGAATTCACAAAAAAAACAAAAGACGAAGGCAGGTAGTGTAGACAACAAACAGATATATATGTTTAATGCTTGGGAAGTGAAAAAGTCTTTAACGTTTTGTGCCTATGCTCTTTCACAGAAAGGAACACAGAAAGAAACAAGGTTGGATTTGTAGGAGTGGGGTTACGAGGGAGGGTTGACAATGAAGGTAGAGAGAGAAGGGAGAAAGTGGGTAGGAGTGAAGAGAAGAGAGACGGAGAGTAGGAGTGAAGAGAAGAAGTAGGAGTTATAGCAAGAGAGGAGAGATGGGTGGGAGGAAGTAGGTGCAAAAGGGAGAGAGGAGAGGGAGGGTTAGATGAAGAGGGGAGGAGAGTTGAGCCCATGTGGCACAAAGGAGCGAAGAGAATATCCTCTATACACTGCGTGTTGGTCAATCAGTATGTCTGTCTGTTTAAATAATCCTTCAGCTATTTTCCAATCAAACCATTTGCTGCTCCATCTATTTCTCTGTCTCTCTATCTGTCCATCTGTCATTTTATTTTTTATCTCCTCCCATCTCTGAATCTGATTAGTCAACTTGTTTATTATATCGGTTGCTTAAAAGTTGTTGCATAATCATTTGACCAAACGATTGATCTAAATATAACAGTTTACTTTTATATTGAGAATTATCATTTCCCTTTGTTTCTGCTAGGAAAAACGATCGTGTTTATAATCTTGATTGGATTTGTCTATAGAGAACAGTATCAATATTTGCCCCTTGTAAATCATTTCTATGTCAATGTTACTTTTGAAGTGTTGAAGAGAGAGACAGAGAGAGAGAGTGAGAGATGAAATGGAAGGAGTGATGAAGTATAGCAATATATTTGGATAGATTACTATGTAGAGACTGAAAGAGGCAACCAACAGTAATGAGTGTGGCTAAAAAGGAAATATATCCATAGATATATGTAAAGTTATATAAAGACGTAATGAGAAAGCTGAAAATTATTCATAATGAATTTTACACAAATGGAGTGGCAAGTAGCTGAGTTGACAGAATATAAGGCATTCAGCCAAGACACTCTACAACTTACATATGAAATCAACACTAAAACAAGATCCAATTCTAAAACAACTTGGTATAGTTTACTTCTGTGCATAGTGAAAGTGCTTACATTTAAAGCATACCTTTGTTTGGTTTGTAAACCAACAAATACCCATCAATTTTTAAAGCAATTTCTCATGTGGGGGTGTGAAATAGAGATTAAACTTGTGATAGATATATATGCTACCAATGAGGAGATTTTAATCGCATCACTTATATATAAATATGATAATCAAATTAATGGTTCGCTAAGGCCTGTGAAAAGCCCCTGACATTTTCTTGTAAATCTGCATACAAAAGTATCTACATGTCAGATCTATGCTCATTAATCTTTTTATCTTGAGTGAAATGATGATAATGTTGATATTACTTGTTGACATAATCACCAATCACTCTGCTCTTTCAAAGAGTTGTGGAATAAAAGCATTCCTTATTTAGAAAACAAGGATTGGTGACAAGCCATGAAATCCTGCTTCAAATAAATTTCACATCTTACCCATGCTTTCTTGAGAAACAAATGTTAAATGAACAAAAGAAAACCTTTATTAAACCAAAATATGACTTAACCTCCCCATCTAAACTATGCTAGCATGATAAACTGACATTAAATGAAGCCAAAATATGATTTAGCATTTCTTTTCTCTGTAATTTCTTCTGATATTTCATGTTTGATCCTTATTTTGTGCATTTTGTATTCACCTGAAATGACAAACCCTCTGCTGACTTACTTTTTTTTTACACTTCATATGGCTTATCACGCTTTTTTTAATGCCATGCCTACAGCTGTTTATAGTTATGGACCTGCATGCAAAAGTCTGAAAATTCAGGAATTTTCTTGGGAATGATGCATCATTGGTTTCCCATTGCTTACTG
>NC_043009.1:27478235-27488235 GCF_006345805.1 Octopus sinensis | reverse complement strand
ATCCTGGAAATTTAGAATATTTTTTTTAATCAGTGATAATTTCACCTCTATATCCCACAAGACCACGCATATATATATATATATACATATATATGCTAATATTGAACAGTGAAAATGACTGTTCAACACCACATTGGTGGATAAATATTCTTTCTTTGTGGGCTGACAACCCAACCAATGCTTTCATGTGAAGAGAACTTCACAATTGTTTAAGCAAACTACATGGAAATGTTGGTACTCATCTCATTTCCATGCGGTACACTTGAACAATTGTGTAGATCTCACATAAAACCTTTGGTTGCCTTATAATTTACACTACTACTACCACAAAAATAACAACTTCCTTTTTAAGAGCACATGTGTTTGAAAAGGTTAAATGAAAGTGCTCACACTCTAGAAGAAAACTTCTTCCCCCAAAAAGTTAGTAACATCCTGATAAAAGATTTTATAACATTTTTTAAACATTAAATTAAAATCATCTTTACACTTCAAAACTATATTAAGTAATTCTCATAGACTTTCAAATGTGTGTGTGTGTGTATACATATACACATATATATATTATATATATATATATATATAATATATATATATATATATATATATATATATAGGTGGCACATATAAAACACCATTTGAGCATGGCCATTGCCATTACCGCCTGACTGGCCACTCGTACTGGGGGCACGTAAAAGCACCTACTACACTCTTGGAGTGGTGACGTAGGAAGGGCATCCAGTTGTAGAAACTTTGCCATCTGGTTCACCAGTCCTCAGTCAAATCGTCCAACCCATGCTAGCATGGAAAGCGGACGTTAAACGATGATGATGATATATATAATATATATATATATATTATATATATATATATTATATATATATATAATATATATATATTCATATATATATGTATTTGTATATATATATATGTTATATATATATATTATATATATATATATATAGAGAGAGAGAGAGAGAGAAAGATAGATAGATAGATAGATAGATAGATAGATAGATAGATAGATAGATAGATAGATAGATAGATAGATAGATATAGATACATACCTACACATATATACATACAAATATGTACCCACATCACACACACACATACACAAACACACACACATGCTAATATGTGTAGGTAAATACAAATCCTTTGCAAATTTTGAAGTTTTCTACAATGGTTAATTTAAGCTGTTTAGTCAAGTGAACACCTTAAGCAATTATTTCTTTCTTGCTACATACAACTCCTGTATCATACATGTGACTGAGCTATTCATATCATAGAAGTATGATACAAATTTCTTATTTTAAATTGATATAAATCAAAACATTTCTATTAAAACTTTTTTATTAATTTATGCTCCAAACACTAACATAATATTTACAAATTTATTTTGATAAATTCTTCATTATTTCTAAAAAAAAGTTGTTTGAAACAACAGTTGTGTGTTTCAAGTGAAATATGGTGAGAAAGTGGTTGTAGTGTAAATGTGTGTGTCTCCCTTAGCCAGAATCAGTCTAATATAGCTTAACAAAGCCAGTACTTTAAATTTACACCTATAATCCAACCACAAGAGTTTCTGTTGAGTTAATCTTTGCTCACAATCCTTGGAGCAAACCGAAGTAACATGCCAAGCTGTGGAATTAAACCTGGGAGTTTCATGACTTCACGGAATGTACTTACTCTAGATGTGCTGAAAAATATTTTGTTCACACCATATAAAAGGCACCTGTGCTGGCACCATGCAGAAAGCACCTGTGATGGCACCATGTAAGAAAGCACCCATGCTGGTGGCACCTAGTAATATGCACCCAGTAAACTCTGTAAAATGGTTGGCATTAAGAAGGGCATCCAGCTGTAGAAACCATGCCAAAACAGACAAGTGAAGCCTGATACAGCCATCTGGCTTGCCAGCTCCTGTCAGACTGTCAAGCCCATACCAGCATAGAAAGCAGATGATGACAACGATGATGATGATGATGATAATGATGCTGCTGCTGGTGATGATGATATAGACATCACTTGCAAGCAAGTATGACCTGATAGCATGTCTCATGCCTTTTCTGATTCTTTCAGGTACCTTTGTAATCACATCCAAGCATACACAACCTCTCGGTCTTTCCCATCCCTTAATCCAGTGGAGCATTGAAGATGTGAATTAGGCTGAGACACATTTTTCAGCTGACTAGACTGGAGCAATGTAAAATAAAGTACCTTGCTCAAGGACGTGGCATATAGCCCATCCTAGGAACTGAACACATTCCCTTGTGATCAGTAGGCCAGCACCCATAACCACTAGGCTATGTGCATATTTTATGAAAGTAATATTTCTAAAATATCATAGCAAGATAAATAGATACTTTTATTTTACCCATGCGAATATGATGACATATATTGTGATTTTTACACATGATATGCCAGTATTAATGAGATTCCTAAAACCTTATTGTATGTACATACATGTATATATAAAAACATATGAATGTGTGCAGATGAATTTGTATAACTATTCCAAAATATGTTCATAATTATACAATCATACATACACGTATATAAATACTTGCAATCATTATTTTTGTATGCTTCAATCAAAATATTAATTTTGCATACGCACACATGCATGTGCATATGGGTGCACACACACACACACACATACACACACACACACACACACACACACACACACACATGCACACACATACATCAACAAACTCAAACACATGTTCCTACTCTATGAGAAATTCAGAATAATGACAATAGCAAGCTTAGACTTTCAATAAATGAATAAACTCTACCATATGTATTGAGTACTTCCACCATCCACGTTTGTAACCTCAAATGTATGAGCACATCAATACACACACACATGATACATACATACAAATATATATACATATATGTGTGTGTCTATGTGTGTTTGGGTATATATATATACATATGTATACGTATATATAGGCATATATATATAAATATATATACATATATGTGTGTATATATATATACAAAGATATACAAATATACACATTCATAAACATTCATTTTAGCTTTATATAATTGAATACATATATAATATATATGTGTGTGTATGTATGTATATGTATATATATATATATAATATATATATATATATATATATATGTTATATATATATATATATATATTATATATATATGTATATATATATATATATATATATATAATATATATATATATATATATATATATAATATATATATATATATATACATATATGTTCACATATATATACATACATATTTATACATTTACATATGAATGCATATATATTTGAGTAGTTTTATGTATGCTTTAACATTTATCAGCTCTTGTAAGAGTGTGTGAACTAATACATTTTTTTTACTATGAATTTATTCAACTGTGAAACTAAAATAAATTCTTCTACCCTTCTCCCTTCTCTCTCTCTCTTTTTCTTTCTCTCTCTCTCTCACACTCATTTCATAAGCCAATATTATACTTTTATCTTTCATTATTAACCCCTTCTATTATTCAACAAAAGAAACTACATTAACATCAAAGAGAAACAAATCATGATATATTGAATAAAACAGAGAATAAAACTAAATTATCTTTCTAGAATTAAATTAGGATAGAAGCCTTAAACGTCTTTCGGAAAGATTACTTGAATTTGTTTCGCTGATTACTTTTTTATCAGGATGGAAGTCATTAGAGATTTTTTACTCTTAAATAAGCTTTATACATTCAAAAAATAACTGCAGAATTTACAGTAAGAAAATGGATATTCTTGCTTCAAATAAAGCAGAAGATATTTCTGAGTTCAGACTATTAATTTCCCCATTTTCCATACAAATATTTAAATTATTCTTAAACTTCATAGCAGTTTCATACAAATGTTTGTTTTTATACCCCAACTGAAGTTTATGTTTAATATATGCAATATGCACAAAATCACTGGATCCCTGTCAAGGTTTTTAATAGCTGTTAGACTTATATTTGACAATTGAAATAAACTGATTATACAGTTAAATAACTTCAGTAACATGCAATTATTTTTCCTCTCTGTCACAATATGTTCTACATATATATAAATGTATGTATATATGTATGTATGCATATATACGTATTTATGTTTGTATGTATAAACCATATACACACATTCACACACATGTATATATATATATATATATATGTAGTTTACACATCCAATAAAGATAGAATCAACAAAACAAGTACTCCACCCAGTGAAAGATAAATATTGCTAGCTCTTTCAGTTGGGTATTTAAATTGATATGTGTGTGTGTGTTTATGTATTTATTTATTTATATATTTATATATATGTGTTTGTGTGTGTGTTGGAATAAACCCAGTTTGTATGTAACTCGTTTCCATAATATTTACATATAGAGTTTGAAGTAATTTAGTTGCATGAAACATAAAGGTTTAGGATTTAATGAGTTTCCACAATAAGACAATTCTGTAACTCATTGGAAGAGAAGAGTAAGGCATGAGAATTTTAAGATGATTTATGGTTTCGATTTTCCATTATCATCTAGGTTGGACACCATTACATAACTGTTTAGAATCCCATAGGAATATTATTGTTAACTTACAATTATTCATTTCTTGAGATTTCTCCCATTTCACGTCAGTGAGATTTTCATAATATTCCCAACTTCTAGGGTAGTGGAAATAACTGGGACTATGTGATACCAGGCTTAATAGCTGAATATATCTAGTTTGATAGTTTAATGTTCTAAATTCAAATCCTGCCAGAACTGTTATCAATTGATGCCCCTGCTCAAGATAAAAATATGTACTGATAATATACTGGATTTGAGACATGTATTATTCACTTGCTATGGAAAAATTGGTCTTGTAACAAATCCAAGTTTTATTAAAGTGGGAAAATGGGCAATGTAACTCCTGTTTTAATCACCTCTCCTCCTCTCACAACCATTTTGGTGTCCACTCCTATCCCCAAGCTCCACATTAATCCCCAAACCAACTCTTTCCTTCCCAAAATATTGTCCTTCTGGAATCCCATCACTACCACCACTACCACAAACAATGTTCTGCTAACCCATAGAGGTTGACATATAAGGGTTCATGGGGAACAGTAATAGCTTTAATTTCACTAATCTATAAAGGTCTCTAAAGGCTATGGGCACTGCCCTTCTTCTAGACCCAGCAAATAAAACAAACAAGCATTTTGTGTATATATATTGTCCATTTGAATTACAAAGTGAAATTTATGACAAAATATTCTTGAAGAACATCTATTTTCAATATTCTTGAAGAACTTCTAATTTCAGCACAAAAACATCTTTGCAGTAATCCTTTTCTTACCATATTTCCATTCCAAATCCAATTAATTCTCATCATCGTTTAATGTCCGCTTTCCATGCTAGCATGGGTTAGACAGTTCAACTGGGGTCTGGGAAGCCAGAAGGCTGCATCAGACCCAGTCTGATCTGGCAGTGTTTCTACAGCTGGATGCCCTTCCTAACGCCAACCACTCCGTGAGTGTACTGGGTGCTTTTTACGTGCCACGGCACAGGTGCCAGATGAGGCTGGCAAATGGCCATGATCGGATGGTGCTTTTTACGTGCTACAAGCACGGAGGCCAGTCTGGGCGGCGCTGGCAACGGCCACGTTCAGTTCAATTAATTTTGAAAATGATTTAAGAATTTAGTGAAATAATTTTGTCATTATTAAGTTGGTGTTTTGGTGCATAAATTAAAATGAAATTTTAATGGAAGATTTTAATTTCGACCACTTTAAAGCAGTAAGTTGGTATTATAAAACCAGAGAAGGGTTCTCAGGGACGTCGATTCCATAAAGTTTGATAATGTATATTGTTACTGATTCATTGTCCCCTTAAAATTTATAAGTTATCAGAACATAACTGATGTAGAGCCTTACAACTAACTGACATATATTTGCCTCATCGCTCTCTAAACAGAAACAGTTTACTCCTCCTCTCAAAATTGCAGGCCTTGTGCTTAAATCAGAAGCAATTATTAACACGTCGGCAGTGAATTAGCAAAATCATCAGCGCATTGAGGAAAAAAATATTCTGCTGTTTGTTTTGAGTTCTAATCCTACTGAAATCAACTTTGATTTTCATCCCTCCTGCATCAGAAAGATACTGTACCAGTCAAGTACTGGCATCAGTTTAATCGATGGTTCTGTTGTTCGCACCAAATTCCTTGTCTTGTACCAAAGTTAGAAATTACCATAATAAATATAAATGTCTCCCTTCACTCATATGCTAAATGTAGCCATTAGTACAACAACCATGAAAATAGCATGATTCAGTCCATATTCAGTACAAATGCATAACACACATGAATACTTTATATATAATATATAAATGCATATATATATATATATATATATATACATACTTACATGCATATATATATATACACACACATATATATATATATATACATATATATCTATACATCATATACATACATATATATATACATATACACACACACGTGTTACTTGCATATAAGTGCATTTGAGTGAATGTATATGTGTGTGATTGTTTGTGATTTTGTGTGTGTGTGTGTGTGTATCCAACACTAAATTAATAAAGATATCCTTTCAGTTAGCTGTGGATTTTTTTTTATTTTTGTTTTTCATTCTTTTAGAATTTCAAGTTCGTTAATAAAAGCTGATTAGCTTTATTTCATTCCCTCCTAGCTCTCTCTCTCTCTCTCTCTCTCTCTCTCTCCTCTCTCTCTCTCTCCTCTCTCTCTCTCTCTCTTGCTATCTCTTTCTCTTCCTCTTCTCCTTCTCTCTATATCCTCCCCCCTCTCTCCCTCTCTTTCTTATCTATTTACTCTTCAAAAGAATTTTTATTTTATATTTTTTCTTCTTTTCCTAAGAAATGATTTCAAGTTTTCTATTTTGTTCCTGATTAAAGAAAAACCCATTTCCTGAGGTTTTCATCGATCTATTCAAAGACACATTCCTATCTCAATATGTAGCTGACAATTTGGCATACCTGCAATCTAGATCTAGTTCCTTGCTTCAAAAATACCTGCCAGTATAAAGGGGCATTCATCAACTTAAAATTTTTTTTATTTAAAATATATTTATTTACTTATTTATTTTGTTTATATATATGTGTTCATATATATATATGTACATATCTATCTATCTATATATATATATGTAGATATACATATATATATATACATATACATATGTATATATCATATATATGTGTGTATATATATTTAAACGTATATATATATATATATATGTATACACACACACACACACATATGTATGTATGTTTTTGTCCAATATTTTCATATGAACAAATAATAGATTTATTGATTTCTTTCATTTCTGTTTTGATTATTACACTAAAATTTCTATGACTGCTTTAGAAAAAAAAGAAAACAATCAAATAATAAAAATAATAGAAATAATAATATTAATAATAATAATAATATAATAATAATAATAATAATAATAATAATAATAATAATAATATAATAATAATAATAATGCCAACAACAAAAACGTGATGGTAATAATAATATAATAACCAAGATAATTATGATGGTAATAATTTCTTTGTTACATACAGCATAATGAGATATATTTTTAGCATTTGAAGTAGTTGTTTAAGGTCATTTTAGTAACAAAAAAAAGAAATAACAAAAAACCTACAAAATTGGAAAAAAGATCTTATAAGCTAAATTTGAGAAGAATATCTATAGATGATAATTTCTTTTGTGAAGATGAGGAAATAAGCTACAAGATATGACTTCTCAGAGTGAATGTTTAAGATAAAGTACTAAAGAAATATTTTTATGTTGAAACAATATACCATTTGTGTTGAAGAATATCGTTGAAAATACCAAAATGAAAAGATTATCAATTGCAATCGTTAATTGCAACCATTACAGAATTATTCAGTTCAGGTACAACAGCCTACAAAATATATATTTTTTACTTTTTCTAAGTATATTTTACCATGATATCATGTGTAATATGTACATACATACCTATATGTATGTGTGCATGTGCATGTGTGTGTGTGTGTGTGTGTATACATATACCCCAACTTACAGACATGTGGAAGCCATGCCAATAAATAACTACAAGACCTCAAATTTAACCAAATTCTATTCTTTATCTACCCCATCCCCAATGGATTTAACAAACTGTGAACCTATCTAAAATGTAAGATTTTCGAACCATTGAACATTTTCTTTTCTGATGTATCCCTCTATCTTTCGCTCTTTTCTCTACATCTGACTTCTTTGTCCTGACGATGTCTACCATTGGCAATGAGACAAAAATATAGATATGTATTTTCCTCAACATGGTACACAGAAACGATCGTAAACTCACTCTTACTCTCACCTTTCTTAACTAATTAAATAATGGCTTCCTAGCGCAAAAGACACACTTATTATTTTTCCTCCATTTTCTTATCATCTATATATATATAAATGTGTGTCTGTATATATATATATATATATATATATATATATATATATGAATGTGTGTCTGTATATATACATATATACACATATATATATATATAATATATATATATATATATATATATATATATATATATATATATATGTATGTATGTATGTTTGTATGTATAAGTGAATGCAAATAAATCTGGAAAAGAGGTCCATATATTGATACATGGTGTACCCTGCTTGAATTATAAAGGTTTAACTTTTAAAATTGCATGCTCTGATCTTGTCACTGCACTCTAATCTCCATAGTGTCTAAATACTACACCCTACAGCCACCACTGCACAATAATACTATGGCCTATAGCTATCATATCATATGATACTATAGCCTATAACCATCATTGCACATTATTACTACAGCCTATCACCAATAAAGCACACAAATCCTATAGCCTATAGCCATTACAGCACACTTATTCTTCAGCCTATAAGCACCATTGGTCTCTAATACCACAGCCTATAGTCACCAATGCTCACTAATGCTACAGTCTATAGTAGTGGTTCTCAACAAGATTCATATGGCCCCTAAGAGTCCATATAAGATTTTGGCAGGGTCCATATCAACAAAATAGTAAATTGAGGATCCATATTACTATTTTAAGGGACCCCGAAAAACATTTCGCTTTAGAAATACCTATTGGTATGTATTGCAAGAAACAGCTAAGTTTCTTTTTCTGACATTTTACATAGTTAAATCTATACAAGTTGATGTGTGAAAAACAAAATAGAAATTTCTTGAAAAAAGTTTCTATAAAATGAATTTTTAAAAATCAAATGGCTATAGGGGTCCACCAGAATAGAGTAATAACCAAAGGAGTCTGTAGGTAAAAAATGGTTGAGAACCCCTGGTCTATAGCTATCACACCACATAATACTACAGTCTATTGTAAACATGGCACACTAATACTATAGCCTATACTCATTATAATATACCATTACTATACAGTGTAACCATCATACTGTCTAATACTACAAACAGTATACAAAATAAATGGTAGCCTCTTATTGCAATCTCAAGATTACTTCCATTACCATCATCTTTATTACTGCTATCATTTCATACCTCTATCTTTTACAATTATTAGTATGAACCATCATTATTATGAGAAGCCATTCTCACCATATTTTGGTGTTGGAATGGACTTTTGTTTCAAAGATTCCCATTATATTACCATTACATCTCTCTGCTACAATTTCTTAAATTACGATTAGGTTTCTGCTGCTGCTGTTGCTGCTGCTGCTGCTGTTACTACTGCAGCTGCTGCTGCCACTACTGTTACGACTACTACTAAATGCATGCTTAGTATTAACGCTACTAATGTTACTACTATAAGTTCCATTATTTACACCGATATCACTATTGATGTTGTAGTGATATAATAGACAATTAACTACTTTGAGAGACACTTTGCTCTATTCCATTAATATACACTACTGCTATTTTTGATATAACTGCTGCTACTGCTGCTGCT
>NC_043009.1:27468235-27473235 GCF_006345805.1 Octopus sinensis | reverse complement strand
ACCTTTGATTGTCGGCTTATGTACAAAGAAATTGATTCTCTCTCGCTTCACTCTCTCTTTTTCTCTCAATTTCTCACTTTCTTTTCCTTTCTCTCTCTTTTCTCTTTATTTTCTCTCTCTCTTTCTCTTTCATTCTCTGTTGAATATCTTTAGGACTTAATATTCAAATTTTCAACTAATTCTCACAAATGTCTAGTCACAAAACTAAAAATTGTGATACAGCCTCTATGATTCCATAAATGGATTCATCTGTATGAGTCATCCACTCACCCACTAGCACATGAACCCTTACCAACCATAGATACCCCTACCCATGAAGATGGCCACATGTGCAGCCCAAAAGCTTGATTTATTCATGTATGTATATAAGTATGTTTGTATGTCATCATCCTCATCCTTTAATGTCAATGTACTATGCTGACATGGGGATGCACACATATATATATGTATGAGTATGTATAATGTCATGCCCTTTCTACCAGCCCTTCTGATGAGTGCCAGGATTAGGCTTTTCCCAAATTTCATGTATGAAAGGGATTGGTGAAATAGGATGAAACGTATCTATTATATTGTATTGTATAAATATCAATATATATATATAAGAGTTCAGGATTCAAGTGGTTCAGGTACTTAAATAGTAAAGTGCCAAAACAAAACTAGAGGAACGTATATGTATGTACCAAAGGACACACCAATGTACAGATTCTTTAGCTGAAGCTAGCCAGGAATCATGAAGTGACATAACATTGTTCTTTGGTATGTTTTTTTAAGATGTTGAATTGGTGTATATTCACCAAAAGAAAACGGTTTTTTCGCATGATGTAATAACTCTATTCATCGATAAAAAAAATTCGTTTGAAACAGCTGTAGTGAATGAACCAATTTCCATTTGTTGTTATTTTGTGTGTGTGTGTCTGTAGATGTGTATAGGTATATATATATATATATATATACATATATATTCTTATTTATGCCTACTTACATACTGAGAGATGCAAACACACACAGACACATACACACGCTTAAATATAGGATGAGAAATAGAAAATGGTAAATTAGTAAGACAGGAACTGGTATAAAAAGAAACTGGCAGAATAATTCCTAGTCATAGCGTTTCTGAAGCAAGATTGAATTATATGTTTTATTTCAATTTTGACTAAAACAGCAAATTTCTATAGATCTTCTATTTTTGCAGAGGCTAATCTTATTGGAACAGAATCATACAATAAGTTGCTATTCATTATAAAATTTTGCATTGCTACAAAAATTATTTTTTCAAATGTGGTCAGAGAATACAGATGATTCTTTTTATAGATTTGCTTTAAAACAAAAGCCATTCTCTTGTTTCCCCTCTTTTCCCCTTTAGAATAATATTTTAAATTTCTCGAGCATTCTTTTGTCAATCTCAGTTACTTGAAATTTTTAGAAAAAGAAACACTTTACAAGTGATTTGTTATCTGTTATGTTACACAATTAATTTTGTTTAATTTTCAATAACAATTAAAAAGATTATTAATCTTCAGTAAAAGAAGTTTGATAAAAATTAACCCTAATAAAAACTGATTTAACATTTTGATGGCTGTAGTTAAGAAGTTCACTTCTCAGTCACATGGGTATGGGTTCATTGCCACTGTGGGCCAACCCAGGCAAGTGTCTTTCATTAAAACCCCTGGTTGACCAAAACCTTGTTAGTGGACTTGGAGAATCGCATCATATGAGTATATATGTGTCTCTGAGTGAGTGTATTCATATCTCCCCTTCTCTTCATGTATGTTTGCTGTTTGTAAACATTGACAGTGATGGATTGCCTTATTTGTTTCCAGTTTTCCACTGAAACATGTTCAGGCTGTTTGTTGTTCAATAGTCTTGGAGATTATTACTTTGCTTGGAAACAGGTGGTGCATCTGGCCTTAAATGAATATACCCCAACACACTTTCATATGACCCATGCAAGGAAAAATAGGTATTAAAATGATAATGGTAATGATAATGATTATAATGATGATGTATACAATCAGTTAAATCAGTCTTATAATCTGGAATAATCCACCATTCTTAATCCTGACAGTACTTTAAAATATAGAAGCTACCCTACGATCAACAAAAACAATTAAGAACTCTTCAGCAGCTACACATAAATGTACATTGACTAAGAGCCTAACGATTTGCCTTCATAAGCTTTGTAATTTAAGCAGAACAAATTCTGAAAAAAATATTTTGAGATGATTGAAGCATTAAATATAAATATATTAGAAAGGGAAACTGCTGTATTGTATGTCATCAGCAAGGATAAAAAAATACATAAACCATGTTTTCTTTTATATTGAGAATCTCTCTCAAACATGGCAGCAAGCAACTATTGATAACTCAAGCTTTAGACAACATCGAGTTTATTAAGAGTTACATAATAAAAGCAAAAAATTCTCATGAGAAGCAACACTTGAAAACTATTAAATGATCAACAGAAGATTTAAACGAATTCAGATTATATCTAATAAGATGAAGAGAAATAACTGAAGTCCATTAGACAGATGTTTGAGGAAAGAAACTAATAAGTACAAACTTGTTTTACAAGACAAGACAACATCAGTGATTAGAATTTGGAGAAAGAGAAGTTATGCAACCTTGAGGCCTTGAGAGGAGGGACAGTTGTGTCATTAGTGCTATATATTTCAATATATTTTACCAATTCCAGTGATGGCACATAGCTCAGTGGTTAGAATGTCTGGTTCACAATCATGAGGTAGTTGTGTTCGATTCTTGGACCAGGCTGAGTTGTGTTCTTGAGCAAGACTCTTTATTTCACATTGCTCCCATTCACTTAGCTGTACAAATGAGTTGCAACGTCACTGATGCCAAGCTGTATCGGCCTTTGCTTTTCCTTTGGATAACATCAGTTGCATGGACAGGGGATGTTGGTATGCATGGGCAACTGCTGGTCTTTCATAAACAATCTTAGCCAGACTTGTGCCTCAGAAGGTAACTTTCTTGGTGCAATCCCATGGCCAATGGGGGTTCTTACCTTATACCAATTCTAGTAGGAGTGAAGACAAAATAAGCTAAAATGTGACTGAAAATTTCAACATCCAAATAGATTGTGTACAACCTCTGGTATGAATGTGTACCGTTTGTGATTATGCTAATGAGGATTAAATTCTTGACTATGGTATGATTAGATAAAATATCTGAAAGAGGTATAAAAGTTAGCATCAATATAATATCAAATTTAATTAGATTATGTTTATTAAAATAAAATCCAAATAATTTATTTAATTAAAATATGATCAAGAGCACAAGGGTCCTTTCGTTAACGACATAAAACATCATATTTGTTATTATTATTTTTCTTTATAGAAATATGCACACACGCATTCATGCATATACACACATATCTATATCATATACACACACATGCATATATATACATATATATAACAGTAAACCGGATGTGTAACAACACAAGAAACAGTGGAATACTTTTAATATATAAACATGGAACACTCACAATTAGTACTAAGAGTTTCCCTGCAAGCCACTGGTTTGAATTTTGTGCATATGTATACTCAGATGCAGGCATGACTGTGTGGTAGGAAACTTGCTTCCCAACAACATGGTTATGGGTTCAGTCCCACTGTATGGCAGTTTGGGCAAGTGTCTTCTACTAGCTTTGGGCCAACCAAAGCCTTGAGAGTCGATTTAGTAGACAGAAACTGAAAGAAGCCTATTGTATACTTATATATATATATATATATATATATATATATATATATAATATATATATATAGATATATAAATATATGTATACATATATTACATACATAATATATTATATACACATGCGTGTGTGTATGTGTGTTTATGTGTCTGTGTTTGCTCCACCACCACCATTGCTTGACAACCGATATCGGTGTGTTTATGACCCTGTAACCTAGCAGTTCGGTGAAAGGAAATGATGGAATAAGTACTAGGCTTACAAAGAATAAGTCTTGGGGTCAATTTGTTTAACTGAAGGCAGTGCTCCAGCATGGCCACAATCAAATGACTGAAACAAATAAAAGAATGTATGTGTGTATGTATGTATTACATATATATATATATATATATATATATATATTATCCAATTTATAGTTGGTATTCGTAGTACATGTCAGCATTCATCAGCTGTTGTGTGAAGGCTTTGGAGGAAAATTTGCATGTAATGGCTTCCCATGTCAGCTGGTGAATGTTGGCACTTGCATTGAATAATGATTAGAAATCAGATAACTTCATATCCGTGGCTCAATGGGAATCTCCGAGCACTGTATGGGAGCATTCCATGCTTATATAGAATATTAAATACATTTAAAGTCCCAATCAAAGGCAATGGACAGTCAGAGAATGCTGGAATGGATGCTTTGCATTGTCTATTATGCTTTTTGCAGCCTGTGTTCAAATCCTACCATGGCCATATAGGCTGTAAACTTAAATCATTACTCAGTTTAATACAACCACAAGACTCCTTGGGTCCCTGAAAGGGGCTCCACTCTATAACAGGCTTTTATGGTAGTGCCAGTTACAATTCATGTGTGTGTATGTGTGTGTGTACAAATAACTGGACATATTTATTACTTATTATTTACAGTTTATTGTCATCATCATCATTGCTGTCATCCACATCATCATAATCCCCATCTTTTAACGCACATCTTCTGTGCAAGCATGGGTTCGACGATCTGACAAGCTCCAACAGATCCAAGAGGTTGTATCCCGTTCCAGTGTCTTCTTTGACATAGTTTCTACAGTTGGATGCCCTTCCTAAAGCAAACCCCTTTATGGCGAGCACTGGATGCAGTTTTTTGTGGCATCAATACTAATGAGGTCATCATGTAGCTAGCACAAAATTAAGATCTATTTTGATTGATTGAGACTAACACAGAAAGAGAGAGGGATGAAAGATTAAAGATTGAAAAAAAGGGGCCAGAATGGAATAGGGTTTTTTGCTGTAAATAAGATAAATGTTT
>NC_043009.1:27463235-27465735 GCF_006345805.1 Octopus sinensis | reverse complement strand
TAAATGCCAATAATAATAATAATAATAAGATTTTTGCAGATATATTAGTGTTTTGTTGTTTCTGTATGTATGTATCTGTATCTATATATCATTCATACCTGACATGGCGGAATTTAAATATTAAGTACTACATTCCACTAATATTAAAATTATTTACTAAATTGCCAGATAAAGCACTTTTTAAAAGCCTAAGTATTACTTATAATTCTAATTGATACATATTCATTTTATTGTCGAATTAATTTTAATTGTTCTCAAATGGATTTGACAGATTATAAATTTATCTTTCTAATTCTTTTAGAATCTTTATCATCTGGATCGTAAATCTAACCCTACTTGTAAAGCAACCAGCTTTATCTAATTATTTCATTAAATCCTAATTGACTTTTTATTTATTTATTTATGTTTTTTTTTATTTATATTTTATTTTCAACTGACTGATATTATGGAATCAATATCTATGTATGGATATTTCTTTATTTTTTTGGTTAGTTTGTGTAGTTTTATCAAAGTTGAATTAGTATTATGTCATCCTTCGTGATCCAGAAGCGATAACTTTTCAGTATAAGCAAACTTTGCAGAAGTGATTTCCACTTGCAGGCCGCCAACCCTGCTGGGTCGGCCGACATTGATGACTTCCACGGCTCCCATGCTGAACTGCAGCAACTGGCTACCCTCACAAAACAGTTATCAAAAGAATTCAGTGAATTCAAAAGACTGCAGCAGCTCTATGAAGCAGTAATGTTAAAGGCAGAGTTCATGAAACTTCTGGAAGAACTGAAAATTCTCAGTGTTGCTAGTGACTTCCCTGAGGAAGACGGCAAGACAGAGAATTTTGAGAGTAAACAGTTTGCCTTTAGTCATGCCACGCCGATTTATTCATCTGTAATGACGACGACTTCTGCATTGGATGATGACACTGACCACTTTGAGCATTACCAGTCTGTTGGGTCACAGATGTACACTACAACGAAATTAACACCAGCTTCCGCATCCGTGCAGCCTGTTAGCACCAAGCAACTCTCCTTACACCACTCATGATTAAACTGTGGGCAGGTAATGAACTCTGTCTAGAGTAGCATTTATTTGGGGGATCAGGGAGTTTTTTTTTTATTTTTCATTTTCACAATTGATGCTAAATTTGGTTAAATGTTAGTCGGTTTAAGTTGCAATCATTTAACATTTTAGATTCTCAAAGGACATTAAAATTGTTTAGAACAAACAATTTTTATTGTCAGAATATTTAAAAGAAATTTAAACCATAACACAAAAAAGAAAATGAGAGCAGAAAATTGAATTAACTTTAAAATTAACCCTATAATGCAAAATAAATATACAAATTGTTTTCAAATCCAATATTTAAAAAAATGTAAGAATAAAATGTAATTATAATTCAAATTTTCTATTTTAAATCATTTAGAATTCCTGAATTTCTAAGAATTAAAATATATATTTATAGATGTATTGATCAAAATATAGTTACTGTTAATGCTTACGAAACATCTAAATTCTTGTGTATTATAGGGTTAAGTTTTCCATGTCATATAATATCATTGCTGTGTTGTTTGGTTCAGTACCTCAGGCAATCATGCATTTTCTTGATATATTTTGAAAATACTTCACGAATAAACTTAAGAGGATTACAATTGTAAAATACAAATGATGAGACATTATGCAATTATATTCAATTAAAAAATAAAAAGCAGTATATTCTATACACAGTATTCATGAACTGTTTGATAATATATTATTAAATGTTGAAGATTTGAATCAAATTTTTAACCAGCAATGTTATTAGTTTATAAAGAATGTTACATAAATATGGACATAAAATGTATAACATTATATACATATGGATTTATAATATTTAATTTATAAATATAGGTATATAATGTCCTTTGAGGATTAATTTAAATGTGCAAAAAAATGTGCAAAATTCATTATTGTTTCATTTGTGCCTTATATAAACATATATGTATATATATATATGTACTAAGCACCTATGCATATATGTGTACATATTTATATACATATATATGTATATATATATATGCATATGTATATATACATAATTATATATATGTGTGTGTATGTGAATATATATATACATATATCCATACATAGATGTATATATATATATAGATTTATATAACACACACATATATATACATAAATAATTATATATACTACATATATATATACAGATATATTATATATAATATATATATATATATATATATATATATATATATATATATATATATATATATATGCTTTTATATATTATATTCCTATATTTATATAAATCTATATTTATATTATACATGTGTATATATTTGTATATATATATGAAACTTTGTATATACATACGGATATATATATACATACATACTTATAATCACCCCACATTACTGTACTGTTAAATCAGTATAGTTTTTTTGGTGCATCTAAGGTAGGTACCATATTCAAGTAATTCTTAAA
Source organism: Octopus sinensis (assembly GCF_006345805.1). Classification (NCBI taxonomy): domain Eukaryota; kingdom Metazoa; phylum Mollusca; class Cephalopoda; order Octopoda; family Octopodidae; genus Octopus; species Octopus sinensis. The sequence continues at coordinate 27,463,254 of NC_043009.1, read as the reverse complement.
TTAACTTTGAATCTTTATT
>NC_043009.1:27447475-27457475 GCF_006345805.1 Octopus sinensis | reverse complement strand
AAAAAAACAAAATAAGAAAAAAATATTAACTCATCAAATTATTTTTTGTTTCGTTTTTTTTTTTGTTGTTTTTGTTTATTTAGTTTCATTTTATCTATTTTTTTTATTTGTTAAAAAAATACCATTTAGTCTCAGATCTGCTGAAATAACATTTTAGCTCATAATTCATCTGAAATAAATACCTTCCTGAATATAGAATATAGAAAAAAAATAATAATAAAAACAAACATGATAATAATAACTCTGTGAAGAGACTTCAATGATTTTCCTCTCGTTATTTTCTCTCGTTATTTTTCTATTTATTTTTCATTGCAGCATGTTTATGTTTCAAACAATATGTTGTTTCCTATTTATTTATTTGTTATTTATTTATCTCTATATTTCAATGTTTGCATGTTTGTTTACAGAAAAGTCTTAAGCAGCATGTCCGCAGCATGGAATATAATAATCTGGTTAAACCATAGCATTTCACTTCTGATTCAATGTCTATAATTTTCTTCTTCTTTTTTTTTTATTTTTTTTAACCTTTTATTTTTCCATCAAATATATTTATCATATCTTCTATTTTAACTTCCTGCATTTTTTTCTTTTCCTTTTTCTTTTTCGTTTTAATAATATCATTTTTTATTAATATTTTAAATCTTTATTTTATATTTCTTTTTATCATTATTCTAAAATAATTCTTTTTTTTTTTCATTTTTTTTTATTTATTTTTCTTAATTTACATGGAATTGTTTCAAAATTCAATGTTGTAATTTTGTTGGCTTTTATTTGTTGTGTTTGTTTTAAATTATACCTTCCCAAGCTTCTTTTATTTTGTGCAGTTCCACACTTCTCTACATCAATTTGCCTCTCTTACTCCCCCTCTCTCACTTTCTTTCCTTTCCTTCTCTCTGCTTTCTCTCTCTATATATATCTCTACTTTTTCTTTAATACTCGCAATAATAGCTCCATAGTCTATTTTACTCGTTTGCCATTGATGTGATGATATTAAACCTAAGGCAATTTAGAGAGCTTCCACTATAAATAACTGCATCCAATAATAACATTATAAGTAACGACCATATAGGTTAACATTACAATTTTCTCAATAATTGCATTCATTTATACAAAACCCCTGATTTGGTACTTTAGTTTCAGAATGAGAAACAGCAATTTCAACTTATAACTAGTGGCTGACTTTTCAGCTTAAAGCCTGGTATTAAATCCTACAATATTAGTCTTGGAGTTGGATACTTTTGACAGGACACTATATTGTTAAGCAAGTGGTGAATGAATATATAACAATACAAACATCTTCAATCTAAATCACTCTCAATGTGTTTATCAGCTGCTATGAGAATCCCAGCCTCCTCTTTTCTCTTTCCAATTATTTGCTTCCCATTGGACAGTGGTGTTTGCTTTTGTCCTTTGGCAATTTGTAAAGGGGGACCCAAATTATATGTATGCATGTATATATGTATGTATGTTATCGCTATCATTGTCATCATCATCATCTGCATCAATGTTGTTATCATCGTTGTTACTGCCATCATCGTCACCGCTGTTGTCATCAGCAGGGGTGGTGGCATCATCATTATTATTATCGCCATCATCATCATCGTCATCATATCATCATCATCATCATGACAAGCTGTCAGTCTGTCAGTATGGTTGTGACCTTAGGGCATCATCACCATCATCGTTGTTGTTGGTGGTGGTGTTGTCATCATATTCATCATTTTACATCTATTTTCCATGGGTTGGGCATGTCATTACAGTCCAAGTCCCTTCTTATTCAGACCTGCTGCCTTCCTAGAAGGATGGATCAGAGGACAACATCTTGCTTCAATATTTCATTTTTGGTTTGCTTTCTACAGCTGCACGCCCTTCCTATCACAAACCAGTTTACCAAGAGTAGTTACAGGGTGCATTATCATGGCACCAGCATCAGTGAGTAGTCATGTCCTCGACAAGACCAAACAGTTCTCTTAACCCCTGTTATATCAGTTCATTTGTAAATCACCTTATTACATATATTGAGTACATTTTATTGTGATACTAGTTCAGGTTGCATTCCTCAAATATTAATGTCCAAATTACAATTACTTCATGTCGCTGTTGTAAATTCAGGAGTCTCCTGAATTCCCAACAGAGATTTTGCTCTTCACAGTCAGACATTTTTCAATCAATACACATAGATTGCAAATAAAGTAATGCACCATTAGGAAATGAGAAGAGACTATCATTATTTGCCACTGGACAGTAATCATTGTGGCTACAAGGAAATGCCATTCAATTTTTAACGTAATCCTCCTTGTTATAACTCATTCACCATTCATTGTTTTAACGTCCATCTTTCCAATGCTTGCATGGGTCAGACAGAGTTTTTTGAAACAGATCTTCTATGGCTGGATGCCCTTCTGGTTACTAATCATCACCTGTTTCCAAGCAAAGTAATATTTCCCCACGGTCAAGCATGGGAGAAACATTTCTTTGCAGGATAATGGAAACGAACAACACTGCTTGTATGACAGGGACAATCATTTACAACCATCATGCAATATGAAGACAAGGAGACAGAAACACACACTTATGCACATACACTCACACTTGCACATACATGAGTGTGTGTTTGTGTATATGAGATATAGCTATATAGATATATATACATATATGTATGTATACAGGGTGGCCCCAAAGTAGGTTTACAGTTATTCAACTGTCTCTTTTGCATTCATATATTAGCAGTTTAGATCTTAATTATAAAAATTACGAAACCATTATTCTATGCTAATTTAGTTAATTTTGTCAAGCTCTCTGTTCAGTTTGTAAGGTAGAAATTTAAATGTAATAAAATGTTTTAAAAGAAATTTGAAGTGCCTGCATGATAACTGTAAACCTAATTTGGGGCCACCCTGTATATATAAATATAAGATTCAAGGATCGAAGTGTAGGAAGAAGGTTAGATTCAAGCAATTTATAGTAAATATAAGAAACAACTTTCAGGGACAATAGTAGTTTATTGAGATGGAAGCTTTTGAAGTTCTTTCTTATCGAAGTATAATAAAAAAAATATTGAAAAAGTTCTTTATATATCATGGTAGACAATTAGGGTTGCTGGGTATGTGAATAAGGATACAAGAATTAAGGAGTGGAGCAGATAAGATCCAGGCTGCACATGTTTCTTAGTTGGTGGAACCTTGGAATTGGTAAATATCCAAGTGAGGTGTATACCACTGGCTACTCTTCAGGCCAAGGGTATCTTGATTAAATGAAAGTTTATATTGTCGCAAGGAGGTACATGCTAACACAGGGAAGAATCGATATATATATATATATATAAATATATGTACATACACACAAATACTCACACACGTACATACATACACACACTCACACACACACATATGACAGGCTTCTATCAGTTTCTGTCTACTATATATATATACACATAAGACATTGTTCAAACTGGAAATGTATTAGAAAATGCTTGCTTGAGGTACCACACAGTGAGATTGAACCCAGAGCCATGGGATCAGGAAGCAAACTTCTAACCACACAGCCACATCGGCACCAAATATAATTAACCATCAACACATTTTACCAAAATACCAGAACACCGGTCTGCATTATTTCACAGACTTCTGTAGTTCTCTGTGATGGTCTTTGAGCTAAGGAACTAGAATCAAGTTTAACTTATAATTGCATTTCCTTGTGTTTTTCGATTCCTCATTTCCTCAGTGAAATTGCAGCATTTCACAGAATTAATTATTTCTGATAGGCATATTCTTTCCTTACTAACTTAATTACATCTTTTTTGAAAATATCAATAGAACAGACGGATGGGAGATAGACCAGGAGTGTGTATACTGTTAAAACTAGTATTGTATTATACATATGTGCATATTGTGTGTGTGCGTGTGTGTGTGTGTGTGCATGTGTGTATGTGTGTGTATATATATGTGCCTGTATGTGAACTTATGTATATATATATATATATATATGTATATATATATATATATATATATATATACAGAGGGTGCAGTGAATAAACTGTCATCTAAATTATGCAAAAATGAAAATAACACCTAGATCTCATTTTAACAGATATATTTACCAAAATTACAAAAGAATATCTTGAAATACTAAAGAGCAAATTTATTCAATAAAATCGCCATGGGCCTCAACCATAGCCGCCAGATGACTTCAGAATCTCCTGCAACTCTTCTGGACCTTCTCCTTGTTTAAGATGGTGAATGCTGCCATAATCCTTATCTTCAGTTCATCTTTGGTGTTACAAGGAGTTTTGTTGGTCTCTCACTCAACTGTGTCCCACACAATAATCAAAAGGGCTGCAGTTTGGAAAGTTAGGTGGCCAGATGTTAGGGGGGATGTGGTCACAGAAATAGTCTACTAGCCATAACTGGATTCTCTTGCTTGCGTGGCATGGTGCAGAATTCTGTTGCCAGACATAGGGTCTTCCAACAGCCACCCTCTTCACCCAGAGCAACACTACCTCCTCCAGGCATTTGATGTAGACCTCCATGTCTGAGGCCAAAGTGGGAAGACGAATGGAGACATAACGTCACCATCACTAGCAATCACTCCAAATACCATGACGTTAACTGGATGTTTGATTTTTATCACACTCAGTACATGTCTTCAGATTGTACTCTCCTGAGATAGACACCCAAACACTCTGAAATGTTCATATTGGAGCTTCTGGTACAAATGCCAAGCAGTACAGCATGTAATTTCCAAATTTCTCACAGAGTGAATTGCATCATGGTGCTGTTTTTCTCACAGATGGTACCCAACTGACCCTACTATACTGTGTAGTCAACATGATCAAAAGCAAACAATGCACATGTGTGAAATTAAAAACATAAAATGGCAACAATTTACCCATCACACCCTGTATATAGATATATAGATAAATAATAGACAGATAAACAGACAGATAGATAAATTGATAGATAGATATATAAGCATAGATAGATAGATAGATAGATAGATAGATAGATAGATAGATAGATAGATAGATAGATAGATAGAAGACAGGCAGACAGGTAGAAAGACAGGCAGATAGGCAGACAGGCAGAAAGACAGGCAGACGGACAGACAGATAGATAGACAGATATTAATATATACAAGTAAGCCATACTGACCTGTAGAAGTTTTTAATTTTATCTGTCACATCAGGTCAACTTCTAGTCTTAAGGGTCATCTCAGAGCAAACAGGCATAGTAGGGATTATCAAAATGATGTAGATTAACTGGGATAACCATCATCTGTCAAAAGGAAGTGGTTATTATGGACATATGTATGGCATAATGTCAGCAAATTTGTGGAAGTGGGTGTGAGTCAATATCATTGATATCAGTATATGACTGGTAAATAATGAAATGTGATAATATAAAACACAAGGTTGACTCCATCAGAATTTGAACCCAGAACATCAAGAGCCCAGACAAGTGTCACAAGTCATTTTTCCCAACACTCAAATAATTCTGTCAATTTACCATTCTTAAATGATAATTTGTGATTTAGACTCAAAGACAGCAATTTTGTGGGGAGATGGTTTAGGATGATGCTATTAATCCTAGTATTTGACCAATACTTTCTTGTATTGACCCCACCCCACCAAGAGGGATAGAAGCTAAAGTTGACCTCGGTGGGATTTGAACTCAGATATAAAAATTCAGGATCATCTAAAAGCACCCATTACACTCTCAGAGTGGTTGGCATTAGGAAGGGCATCCAGCCATAGAAAACCATGCCAATTCAGACTGGAGTCTGGTGTGGACTTCAAGTGTACCAGCCTGATCAAACCGTTCAACCCATGCCAGCATGGGCAATGGAAATTAAATGATGATGATGATGATGTATATCAAATGATATAAATCATGAAAGTTGGATGTAGTCACTGTATGTTTTGTCCTCGAGAAGTTTACACATTAAACAAAACAAGAGCAACATTTAAGCATACTTTGTAATATGGCTACATGCCTCAACAGAAAGTACTAAACTTAATAATCTAGAAAAATAATAATCAATAGATGAGACTCTGTTATAGTAGAGATTATATGATTTCACTGTTACAAAGCAGTCACATATACCATAGGGGGAAAAAAGATGCATTAATCTTATTTAATACTTGATCAAGTTTCAATCATACCTTGAAATCTACCTATATGACAACCAGCAACCAGCAATCATATCTGCAGATAGCAATTCAACAAAAATGAAGATAAATACATATATTTTCTTGGACTACATAGACTCTATGATTGCAAGTGTATTTTATATTATTGTCTTTGGATTTTTATCCACCCTACTTTTTCTTATTCTGTACAAATGTTTTCGACATTCTGTCCATTTAAAGAATATTTGATCATCTCTTAGATATCTTATATAATGGGTATTTTAGCAAAACTATAGTTTGCTATGGAGCATGGTAGGAAAACTTCTGACAACATTTTGCTGCTATAAAAGCTCATGTGCTGTAGGTATGACTTATCAAATGTTGTTGGTTAATATTAAGAAGGCAAGAAAGGCGGTGAGCTGGAAGAATCATTAGCATGCCAGGGGAAATGCTTAGCGGTATTTCGTCTGCCGCTACGTTCTGAGTTCAAATTCCACCGAGGTCGACTTTGCCTTTCAGCCTTTCGGGGTCGATTAAATAAGTACCAGTTACGCACTGGGGTTGATATTATCGACTTAATCCGTTTGTCTGTCCTTGTTTGTCCTCTCTCTGTTTAGCCCCTTGTGGGTAGTAAAGAAATAGGTATTTCGTCTGTCTTTGTGTTCTGAGTTCAAATTCCGCTGAGGTTGACTTTGCTTTTCATCCTTTCAGGATCGATAAATTAAGTACCAGTTGCATACTGGGGTCGATTAATCGACTGGCCTCCCCTGCCAAACAATTTCAGGACTTGTGCCTACAGTATAAAAGAATATTAAGAAGGCAATCAAGTTGCTTTGTACCTGAAACAACCATTCAATACAAAATTACTAAGTTTCTATAAAATTTGTTGGCAAATTGAGAAACAGTATGATATATTTGTGTATAGGTGTGTGTATTTTTCAATATGCTCATACATGTATTAATATGCATATATGCATAGGTACTTATACAAGCAGACATGCATATATAATATATATATATATATATATATATATATATATATATATATACACACACACATACACATCACATACAAAAATGTATACATATGTGTATGTATATGTAAATTAATATATATATACTGTTTATAAATATATATATATGTATATGTTGGTGTGTCTGTGTTAGTCCACCATCATCACTCAACAAGCGATGTTAGTGTGTTTACATCCCCCATAACTTAGCAGTTCAGTAAAAAAGACCAATAGAATAAGTACTGGGCTTACAAAGAATAAGTCCTGGGATCAATTTGTTCGACTAAAAAGATGGTGTTCCAGCATGGCCGCAGTCAAATGACTGAAACAATAGGTGAATATATATATATATATATATATATATATATATATATATATATGTATATAAGTATGAATGTATACATGTATGTATATATATGTATATATGTGTAAATGTATGTATGAGAAATAGTTTTTCTTTTAGACATGATATACTGAAAATGTGTCCGTGTTCCAGTTTTATCCATTTTATTTGGGGTACTCTCTATCTGCTTATCAGACTCTTGTAGGTTTTGAGCAATAAATTTCTCAAAATATTTTTTTATCAATGTTTCCAGAGATCTCAGCCTCATCATCAGGATATGAACACACACAACATCACACAGTATAACATATATAAATATATATATATTATATATATATCTATTATATATATATAATTATATATATATATATGTTAACATTCAAAGATTTTTTAGCTAACAAGCTTGTAATCTTATTTGAAATATTTGAAATTAACCAGGTTTATAAATAAGATCTAGCAACAAGCACAAAAACATTCCTGCAAGAATAATTATCTATGATATACTGTCTATAATTCCACCTACCTACTTTGTACCAGTTCCTAAACTATTTCTGTAACTTAGTTATGCAAGCTTCATCTGGGATTATATGGATTAATGTACAGCAAAATCTTATTTTATATCTACAACAAAAGAGTTTATCGAAAATAATGGAAATCCCCATAAAATTTACAACACTTCAACAGAACTTCCATTATGTATATATGTAACTACATGTGAATCGTTGGCGATTTTCTTCCTCCGTCTTCTTTTCAATTGGACTTTCCTCTGTTACTGAAGAAGAGCATCTGCTCAAAATGTTAAACCAAATTTCTTTCCTTCCCTGAGCATCTGATAATACTGTACATCTACCACGTCTCCGTATATATATATATATATAGTATATATATATATATATATATATATATAATGTTTATAAATGTATATATATTTGTCTTTTATTAGTTTCAGTCATTAGACTGTGGCCATATTAGGGTACCATCTAGAAGAATTTTTAGTCAAATGAATCGACCCCAGTACTTATATACATCGTTTTAACCTGTTGCTTATTCTATTAGTACCTTTTGCCAAACCACTAAGTTACAGGGATGTAAAAAGACCAGCATTAGATGCCAAGTGGTAGGGAAAACAAACTTGGAAACAAATACACATGCACTGCACACACACACACACATACATAAATATATTCGATGGGCTTCTTCAGTTTCAGTCTTCCAAATCTGCTGACAAGTCTTTGGTCAGCCCGAGGCTATATTAGGTGCCACTTGCCCAATGTGCCACACAGTTGGACTGAACTCAGAATCATGTGGTTGGGAAGCAAGCTTCTTACCACACAACCATATCTTATCATACATGCATACACACGCACCCACACACATATATTATTATATATAGTTTTATTTGTTTCCGTCATTTGGCTGGAGCAATGCCTTTAGTCAAACAAATCAACCCTAGAACTTGTTCTTTGTATGGCTAGTACTTATTGCAGGGATGTAAACACACCAACATCGATTGTCAAGCGATGGTGGAGGTGGGGGACAAACACAGACACACAAACATATACTTATATATATTGGTAAAAATGGTAAGATAACAAAAGAAAGAAAGAGACCTCAATATTATGTAAATAGAGAGATGGCCAGATAACCGAAGAGATGGTGGTGTGGATTTCCACCTTGGCATCCAAAACTCAGAGTTTTATCTTGACTACCGAATGATTGTCACATATTATTTTATAGATATATATATATACATACGACAGGATTCACTCACAAGGCTTTGGTCAGCTTGTGGCTATAGTAGAAGACACTTGCCCAAGTTGCCATGCAGTGGGACTGAACCTGTAACTATATGGTTGGTAAGCAAGCTACTTACCACACAGTCACTTCAGCGCCTATATATGTATATTATAAAATATTATATAAGCTATATTATATAATACCTCCATCAATCAAAGTTTCATTACTCACCTGCATATATATATACATCAGACATGGGTATGATGAGTAGATAACCAAACTTGCAAGTCTTCACTTGCTCTGTGATAGAAAAGATTATGCTAAGGAAATGTCGCTAGTTTAAGCTGATACTGCTAAGTAAAAATGACATCGCTGGCATTGCCATTGGAAAGCAAAGAGTCAGAACAGATGCCATACGACATCTTGTCTGACCCTTTAATAGTCATGCTAATCAACTTAGAGTGGATTAGTATTATTTTATGGACCCTAAATGGTTTAAAGGTAAATTTGACTCCTGTGTGATTTGAACTCGGAGAGTGGAGAGCCAGAGCAAATACTGTAAAGTATTCTGTTCACTGCTCTTATATCTCGTCCAACTCCGCAGTTTCTCATTTTTTATTTTAAAAAGCCAAAATAAACAAATGCATATATAAATAAGGGAGACAACAAGAAGCAAACAACCTCCATTGAAGGGAGATAATAGATAACAAGTGCAAGGGAGATAAATTTTACATTTTTTTGTTATTTATAAACCAAGATAATGTTTTAATATTATAATCT
>NC_043009.1:27429975-27439975 GCF_006345805.1 Octopus sinensis | reverse complement strand
CAATTTCAACCAGCTTCAAAATATCTTAATTTTGTTAAATTTATTCAAAATGGCACCATAAGTGTTCATATGCTTTATATATTAGAAGCTCAAAATATCTCAAAAGGATCTGCCTTAATAAATTTTATTCTACTTTTTTTACTCAAGTAGGTGAGAATACATTCCTGTATTTAATTCTATCGTACATAATTCTATTACACACCCTTTATTAACCCAACATTCTCCCAACCCTTAATTTTACCTTTTTAATTTTAGTCCCCTTCCTATAGCATTTTTAAAAAGATATTTTCATTATGGTTACAGATATCAAAGTGAAGCGAAAACAGTCATTTACAGATTTTAACCATTTTTTACCACAAAATACATACATACATACATATATATATATATATATATATATATATTATATATATATATATATATATATACATTTTATTTGTGGGTTAAGAAGGCTGTCAATGCTTTCATGTAATGAGAGATTTGTTACATGAAACCATTGGTAGCCTTTATTTACCCACAAACAAAAACAATTTATCCACCAATGCAGTGTTGAGCATGTATTCTCACTGTTCGATATTAGAGAGTGCATGTATGTGTGTGTGTGTGTATATATATATACACACATGCATATGCACACACATGCACACACACACACACACACACACACACACACACACACACGTATATATACTGTTTTGTTGATTGTCAGAAGAAAGAGTACTCAATCACACTGTCAAGATTGATAACAATTTTACTTTGATTGAATCGGTCTCTTGCTACTCTGAGTTTCACCTGTGGGTACATAGGACTTTTAGACAAGTTATGACTGATGACCCTCTATACCTACCTACCTACCCATCAGTAGAATTCAAAGTAGCAAGAGACTGACCAGATCAATAGAATGTGTGCGTGTGTATGTGTGCGTGTGCACATGCTCATGCGTGTGTACTTGCACAAATATAATAACAATACTTATATAAATTAAAAGTTGTGTAAAAGGGGAAACATGTATTTGAAACAGGTTTAGTTTTACTTTCAATCTGGATATTTCATGATTTCTCAATACTCTGACATTTGCTCAAAACACAATCAATCCATAAAATTAAAAACAAAAAAAATTTTTTAAATTGTAAACCATTTCTCACTAAACATTTATCATTAATCACACAAGCAGTGTTAATAACCGTGTCTGAATTACCAAATTATCAACTATCTTTATAAAGCACAAGCATAACTTGGTGATGCATATGTAGGAATCGGAAGCCGGAGATGTATGTATGTATGTTTGTAATTATATATACGTGTGTGTATGTGTGTATGTATGTGTATATATATCATATATATATTATATATATATATATATATAAAAGTAAATAAATGTATAATCTTACCCTTACGGGCTATCCTTTACTGGAAAGCAATACTCTTGTATTGCATTACTATTTTATATATATATATATATATATATATATATATATATATTATATATATATATATATATATGTATATATATATATATATGTATATGTATATATACATATATATGTATATTGTATATATATATGTATATATGTATATATATATGCATATATATATGTATATATATATATATATATATATATATATATATATATATATGTATATATGTATATATGTATATATGTATATATATATATATATATATATATAGATATATATATATATATATTGTATATATGTATGACCATGTATATATGTGTATATGTATGTATATGTACATGTATGTACATATGTATGAACAGTAATAGAAAAGCTAGCAAGATGTAAAAGCCCTCATTTTATGATGACACCAATGTAAGTATGATATGACCAAATGGTTAAGGTGTTCACTTCCCAACTGACAGACTCCCAGTTTCGATCTCACTGTGTGGCAGCTTGAGCAGATACAATTTTTTTTGGTTTGTTTTTTTTTTTGTCTCAGGGCTATTCATACTTTATGAATGAAACTGGGAGGACAGAAATTGTACAAAACCTGTAATTCCAAAGATACAGCCTTGTCATACACTGTCAGATGTTGGCTCTACCTAAGAATTACTTAAGGGTACATGAGTCTGTGGAACACACATGAATTCAGGAGTAGATAATTCAGTAAATCAAACAACTGAATCCTCGGATAATATCTACTACATACACACATGCATACAGATAGATGTTATAATTTATTTTACTACATAGACACATGCACACACACACACACACACGTGTGTGTGTGTGTGTGTGTATATGTATATATATATATATATATATCTTTATTGATGTATAATTATACACTTCTATCATTTGAATTTGGCACTAGTCTTTCAACAATTTTAACAAGCAAGACGAAGCAGGTAATGATTCAACCCCAGGCAGGGAGATCCACTGATGAGAACTAATAGTATTATCTCAGAGTTTGAAATCACGTGATATGGGTATATCTGTAAATTCATTTGCATCTATTCCCCTGCAATGGTAGGTTGGCTTTTTGCTCGCTCCATAATATTTAGATAAGATATTTAGCCTAGTAGTTAGAGTATCCAGCTCATGACCACAGTGTTGTGGGCTCAATTCCTGAATCAGGCAGTACACTGTGTGTTCAAGCAAGACATTTTATTCTGCATTGCTTGTTTCTGCTCAGCTAAAAACGAATCCTAGCTAAATACAGGTGCAGCTCTCTCTCTCTCTCTCTCTTTCTCTCCCTCAAGTTGTCACTCCTTGGGTGTGCTGGTGAGTCAAAGAGTGGAAGTACAGAGAGCATCTAAATCTGTTCTTGACTTCATAGGTATCCAAAGTAATTAGCAAAACCATCATATATGTTACCAAGAAATATTCAGTCACCGTTGATGGCTGTCTTTTTAGTTTTTTAACAAAATCATTTCTCTTAATCAAAATAATCAAAAACTACTTCAATAAAATGCTAAAGAAACACCTCCATTAAACTGCAACTTTTCTGTATTCAGTGATTAGAGTTTTATCTGTTGTAGAATAAAAGAATAAGATAAACTCTGTGAGAGCAAGCTTCAGATTTGATGCAGTTACCTTGTGTCACTTAGCCACAAGAGGGTCGCATTGTTGGTGGGAATATATACAGTGCAGGTGTGGTGGTGATGGTGGCAGTGGGAGCAGTGGGGGGTGCAGCAGCAGGGGTGGTAATAGTGGTGATATTAAGTTTCCTTAATTCCTGCATCATAACGGTGCTCTCGTGCTTTCATGACACACTGCATTGTAAGGATGCGTTCGTGACACACAGCACATTACAGGCATTTTAAACCTGGCAGAACCCATCTGTCTCCAAACATGTTGTTTTTTCCTTCTCGAGCCACACCTGGCAATAGGTCCGGTTTCCCAGTTTCCTTGGTGTATAGGTTCCCCACCTGGACGGGATGCTGATCCGTCGCAGGTGAACTGCAAGATGCAGGAGGAAAGCGTGAGAGAAAGTTGTGGCGAAAGAGTCATCAGAAGTTCACCATTACTGTCTGCTGGAGTCGCATGGAGCTTAGGTGGTTCGATCATAAACACACACATTGCTCGGTGTGAGATTCGAACCCGTGATCCCTCAACCGCGAGTTCACTGCTCTAACCACTAGGCCATGTGCCTCCACAAGATTAAACATAGACTGTATAAATTCCAGAGGAAAAAGAGAGAGTAAAATAAAAAGTGAAAGGAAAAGAGGAAATCAACCTCAGCATTGGAGAGGTTTCTATTAATCAAACTGGAAAGGATGAAAGGCAAGAGTGGCCTCAGCTGGGTTTGAACTCAGAATGCAGAAATCCAGAACAAATATCCCCCAAACATGCCATCCAATGTTTTAATAACTATGCCAATCCCCTGCCTCGAATAGGCAGGGAGACAGTGCCAGGTGAAGGCCAATATTTGGTGAAGCCCAAACCTTTATATGGTCTGGAAGCTCCTTGTTGTATAATTACACTGGAATGTCCCACAAATATCTAAAAACATATTTGCCTTTTAATTATTTTAATTATATTAAGGTGTGGAGGTGGAATGTGAGACCCTAAAATGTAGTTTGTTTAGTTTATACCGGTACTCATGATTACAAGTAGACCTTTCCATAGAGATAAGAGAGAGAGGGAAAGAGAGAGAGAGAGAGAGAGAGGAAGGGGATAATGTTGCAGCATTAATGCTTTTCCTAAAAATATCAGTGATTCATATAAAAGGAAGCTAAGTCATCCAACTCATATATATATATATATATATATATATATATATGTATGTATGTATATAAATATATATATAGGAATGACATATTAGACGATGTGGTCTTAGACATTCTGAATTCTGAAAATATAATTATGATGAGATGAGGATAAGTGCAAGACGTCTGCTCAGTCAGGGTCGACCCAGGACTAAACTTCAAAGGAAACAATTTCACACATTTGTAATAGTATCATCACCAAATATATCCCTCTAATCTGTGATATGTGTTTTTGTGTGTGGTCATGTATACATATATATTTATGTTTGTGTGTGTGTGTTTGTGTGTATACATATCTGGCAAATGAAAGACGAAAGATGGAATAAATGAGAATTAATTCTTAATCACGACAATTGTTTCGACACATCTAGCTTCGATTCCTCTTGGGTGGGACATTCAACAACCGGTTTAGGAGCATCCCGCAGTGCAGGTGTATCTTGCCGGGTGATAAATAGATACATCTCATTAAAATAACAATTCCGCAATGTAACTTCTTGTTTTGTAGAAAGTAAAGCAACCAGATGGAGAAAATATTTTCATTTGCATAGAGATGATCAAAAATAGAATCGCAGATAGAAAAAAAAGAGAAACAAACACACAATCCAGTGTTTGTGTGTATGTATATATATATATATATGTAATTACATGGTTATTCACGTTGTGTCTATTTTCGGCATATTTTGGCATTAGAAATTTTTTCTTTTGCCCTTACTTATAAATTGTTTATAAATTTAACCTTTAAAGGTATTTTTTAATATGCTGGCCATTGATAGAATTTTTTTGGAAAAATTTTATCCTAAATTAGATATATATATATATATATGTGTGTGTGTGTGTGTATAGATATATATGTATATATCAGAATAATTACCATATCATCACAAAAGTATATTATTGTGCTTATTTATAATGACTTAACTTCTGAAGACAATAAAATTCTTGAAGGAAACGGTATTATAAAATGCACACAATACACCTTGTAAAACGGTCAGTGATAAGAAGGACATTCCCCCACAGGGACAATGCCAAAAAAGGGAATATACAAGTGAGAATATGGTTCCATGAAGCCATGTCACAAAGACCTTTGAGCAAGGAATCCAGTGATTTTAACTACAAAACCAATCCAAAATATTCTTTAGGAATGATATCATGATTTTCAAAGTGATATTCTTTGCAAGAAACATTTAAAGATTTTCTTTGTTTAATTATTTTTCCATTCCCTTTACAAATTAAAATGATCATTAATTTTGCTAACAAATCGTTTTACAATTTTCCATTATTCTGTTTGAAATTAAATTAGAATTCAATTATTATCAATGAGATTGTAAAATAAATATTAACACTTGCACTATTTCAATTTATCAACACCAACTTTTCCATTAGCAAGATTTTTAAATCCCTCATCATCGAAACATTTAACTTTTGTATTGAGAATATATCAAATTACACACCATGGAATTTAAATATATACGTAAGCACATATATATATACATACACACATACACACACACATAAATATATACACATACATACATACATATATATATATATACATATAAATACACACACATTTATATACATACATTAGAGACATGCTTATAAATTTATAAATATATATGTATATAAATATATATATATAAATTATATATATACAGGAGTGGCTGTGTGGTAAGTAGCTTGCTAACCAACCTCATGGTTCCGGGTTCAGTCCCACTGCGTGGCATCTTGGGCAAGTGTCTTCTGCTATAGCCCCGGGCCGACCAATGCCTTGTGAGTGGATTTGGTAGACGGAAACTGAAAGAAGCCTGTCGTGTATATGTATATATATATATATGTATGTGTGTTTGTGTGTCTGTGTTTGTCCCCCTAGCATTGCTTGACAACCGATGCTGGTGTGTTTACGTCCCCGTCACTTAGCGGCTCGGCAAAAAGAGACCGATAGAATAAGTACTGGGCTTACAAAGAATAAGTCCCGGGGTTGATTTGCTCGACTAAAGGCGGTGCTCCAGCATGGCCGCAGTCAAATGACTGAAACAAGTAAAAGAGAAAAGAGAAAAGAGAGAAATACAATCACACATACAAATTCATATATATATATATATATATATAGAGAGAGAGAGAGAGAGAGAGATACATACATGCATATATATACACATACATACACACATACATACATACATACATACATACATACATACATACATATATACATAAATACATACATAAATGTATGAATGTATTTAGGTATGTATATGTGTATATCATCATCATTTAATGTCCGCCTTCCCTGCTAGCACGGATGGGACAATATATATATATAAATATACATGCACACATTCATGCACTCATGCACACACACACAAACTAACATACATATACACACATATCCACACATATATACACACACACATACACACATGCCCACGCACCCATGCACATGCATGCATATGCAAGTGAATACCTTTTATTCAAAATCATTGCTTTATTATAAGTGTTTATTATCAATTGGTGTGATTTAAAAGCAATTCCAGAGTTCTCTTAAATGGCATTGAATTTCTGTAGGAGATATTACATTGATAGCAGCATTTGAGAAAAGGAGCTAAACTAAAGAATCCTAACTCTTCTAATGGACTTGGAATCATCAAAGACAACCACTTACCAAATGTTTGAAATATTTTATGGCATCATGTAAAGGATTAAGATTAGCAGTACAAAGATATAAAGATCACATTTGTTCGATAATTATCTATGCCTAAAATTAATTGTGTGTATATGTGTGTTTATGGGTGTGTGTGTGTGTAGAAAGTAGCATATATTACATCATTACTCCTCCTTTTGTCAGGCTCTCTTGCACATACATAATCATACACCTACATATATACATACATACAGGCATATATATATATATATATATATTATACATAATGATCATTTTGACATATCCTGTATCACTCTGTATCTCACAGGTGAGAAACTATATTATGAATTATAGTGCATAATGCATCTCATCAGGTGATATAACACAGTTTCTCAGCCACTTGCACATTAATTTCACGAGCAGGCTGTTCTGTTGATCAGATCAACTGGAACCCTCATTGTCGTAACTGACAGAGTGCCACAAAATATATATATGAATATATAGAAGCAAATCAAAAAATTTCAATTAAAACTAACTAAATAAAGGGACATACACATGGAATGCATCTGGTTGCACACTCAGTATAAGATGGAAAAAGGAATGGGTGTATAATGTTTCGAGCATGGCTCTTTGTCAGAAAGAGAAGAAAGGGAAGGTCCGAAGAAGGAATGTGTGTGTGCGTGTGTACAGACCAAGTTATATCTGGGTTGTTGAGGGGATTGCTTAACAACTGTGAGGCCTTGGGTTCAATTATACAATATGTCCTGTTTGAGAGTAATGGTTGGACACAATATGGGGGATGAGTAAGTTGTATGATTCTGAGTGGAAATTGCACATCACACATCACTAGCCAATTCCACAGAGCAGAAACCATTGAACTGTAATGGCTGTAGCAGAGAGAGCGGTGGGGGAGGGGAATGAAACAGAGTCTGAGACAGACAGACTGTCAGACAGGCAGGTAGGCAGGCATACCCCATCAGCAAGCCAGGGACTGATGTGTGATGGTGAATGACATATGCCAATTAAATGATTAATTACAATTTGCATATGATTATTACTTTAAAAGTAAAATACTTTTTACATTTTTATGTGTGATTATTATCAATTGAGAGAGAGAGAATCTTAGATTTAGTGTTTTTGAAAGCTTAAAAATCAAATTATTTTCTATAATTATTATAAAAAAAGAAAATGGAATGAATTGTTTAAAACTGAGTATCAGAAAACTCCCTGTTCCACTCATGTGTTTTTACATGCATTTTCTTTTCTTTCCACTTTCATTTCTCTGTCAGACATTATCACTTTACCCTGAAAATACAGATTATATTCAGTTAGAAAATAATTCATCTGTGTAATCAATAAATAAAAAAAACAAAAATGATATTCTTTATGGAAATTTTTTTAAATTGCTAACTCCTAACTTTTCTCCTAATATATAATCTCTCTTTAGGGTGGGGAGCAGGCAGAATCATTACAGTGCCGGACAACATGCTTAGCAGCATTTCTTCTGATTTTACATTCTGAGTTCAAATGCTACCAGGGTTGACTTAGCCTTTCATCCTTTCGGGGACGATAAAATAAGTACCACCAGAGCAATGTAATCAACTCACACCACTCCACAATTGCTGGCCTTGTGCCAAAATTTGAAATCAGTATATATAATCCTATCATCCAATATTAATCCAAGTATTAATCCAATAATGTGATAAATTGTTTTGTTATCCCTAAATATCCTGGTTGTGTTAATCTTCAAAAGTGGTTTTTACATCCTTTTCATATTACCAACTTCTTTTCTAATATAACATTGTTACATTATGCCTTCCCATTTTAACATAAACTTAAATTAAAAGCATTCAAACTATTTGTTTATTTTTATACCTTTCATTTCTGTCTAGTTTATTCAGAAAAAGGAGTAAGAAATAAAAATACAAGGTTGTTTATTTTATCTTCTCATTTAAAAGGAGCAAATAAAATTTTAAAAATTCTTAGACATACAAGAGCAAAAAAATAAAAATTGAAGGCCACAGACAATAAAATAACCTATGTTTTTTAATGTCATTCAGTTGTGGAAATAGCATTCATTGTAAAACTTCTAAAAGAAGGTTAAAAATAAATACATTCTGGAGATATTTTAGTTTATAACTTTCTCTAATTGTTTACATCAAAACTGAAATTTTTAATTAGAAATGAAATTACAATTGCTTTTAGGACTTTTTTCTTTAAAAAAAAAGAAAGGTTTGCTCTATCATAACAGCAAAAATATCCCACCAAACAGCACAAAATATGCATTAGAGATGTTGGTAAATAATAGTGAAGGGATATTTGTAAGACATTACCTTGAAAGCTGAACATTTCAAGAATTGCAAGCTGAGTTTGAGAAAAGTACTTCCTCTCATATATGTTTATATATATATATATATATATATAAATAGATGAGTGTATTTTACCTTGTTAACATTTAACACGGATAAATGAATGAATAGTTACCAGGACAGCAAAAATCTCACAAGTAAAGATGTTGTAACTCCTTGTTTATAAAGGTTGAAACTTCGTGTTTACGTTGAATATTTGAATAATAGGAATAAAAAATGGAGTTAACGCAGGTTTAAACAAGTATTTTTTCTTTCTACATATGTTTCAAAAATTCCACTGATACTTATTCAAAAGAATAAAAGGTATAAACAATGCAATCTTCTCTTCGGGAAAGGGAAAAAACGAAACTTGTCAATACGACATTTTAGCAAAAAATGATGGATTCGTATAGCGATAGACAGAACGCTATTAATATTGTTTAAAAAAACGTTATATGATATAACGTCATAAGTAGCTAACAGAAAGAGTAGGGATATTAATAGTGAATGTTAAATATAAAGGAAATTAAAGTCTAAACTATATATAATGATAGAGACTACTTATATGCACTAAAAGTATGTTTTTGCCAATGCTTACATCTGTATGCTCGTTCTATAACCGTGTTTACTAGAGTATTTTTAGAAAAAATAATGAAAAATAGCTCAGAATTGCAGAGAAGACAGAATTTCTTGCCTTTGTCATATGGTATCGAAATTGAGAGGATCAACCATTCCAAATGAAATTGTTCATTGTGGTCTTTTAAATTCCAAATCAGTTTGCT
>NC_043009.1:27404975-27427475 GCF_006345805.1 Octopus sinensis | reverse complement strand
TGTCAATGTAAACGATGCAATGAACCCATTAACTATTCGTGAACTAATTGCTTAAAGAGCCACCAAATATAAGAGGGTACCACAATTGGATAGACTAATTTTGTGTGTTAAACACATCCCTGGCAACTGCTATGTACATGTTAATCACTGGCAGGGACACAATATTAAGTTGTGCCACTGTGATATACATTCAAGTGTATCAAATGTTTATAGGTCAATGCTGTATTGATTTATAAAATTTAATATACTTGAATGCTTATATATTATGGTTGTCAAATGAAATATTGTGTCCCTGCTAGCAATACATACATACATACATACATACACACTTCTATACATACATATGTATGTATATATGTACGTACATGCATACATACATACATACATACATACATACATACATACATACATACATACATACATACATATGCATACACACACAAAGTGAGAGGAAGATAGATAGATAAATAGATAGATAGAGAGAGACAGACAGAAAGATAAATAGATAGATAAGTAGGTAGGTAGATTAGTAGGTAGATAGGTAGGTAGGTAGGTAGGTAGATAGGTAGGTAGGTAGGTAGGTAGTTAGGTAGGTAGGTAAGTAGGTATGTATGTAGGTATGTATGTATGTATGTAAGTAGGTAGGTTGGTAGGTAGGTAAGTAGAGAGGCAGACAGATAGATAGATAGATAGATAGATAGACAGACAGACATACATACATACATACATACATACATACATACATACATACATACATACATACATACATACATACATACATACATACATACATATAGATAGATAGATAGATCGATAAGAATTCCTCCAACCCATACTAGCATGGAAAATCAGACAGAAAGCAAGCAAACAAATAAACCCTTAATGTATTCACCAATTTATCTGCCATAATCATACTCCATTCATCTGTGATTTGGTCATTCATCTAACAGTCTGTCACCAGTTTTTGACTATGCAGCTACATACATCTTCATTGAATCCATGTTCTCATACTCTTATGCTTATCTGCCTATCTCTCATCCTCTTCATCATGTTCTCCCTTTATTTTCATCCTATTCTTTCACCTAAGCTAGCTTAACTAGTGCTCTTAAAATGTAAAATCTTTACGTTGCATGATTTTATCAAATAAGCATAAATCCTCTTGAATATGGAAGGAGAGGGCGGATGTGTGTGTGCGTGCATGCGTGAGTGTGTGTGTGTGTGAGGTTGTTATTCAGTACTAAGGACACAGAAGCCTTTCAGTACTCTTTCTGCTGTATGAATAATATCTGGAAGTCTTCTATGAATTGAATCTTTTGGGTTTGTAGAAAAATTATCCATAGAGTGACATACATACATACATACATACATACATACATACATACATACTACATATATATATATATATATATAGAGAGAGAGAGAGAGAAAGGGGGAGAGAAATACATACATACATACATACATACACACATATATATATATATATATATATAGATAAACGTTTGCTTTTATAGGAAATTATTAGAACAGTTTCACATTAAACTAAAGAATCACTCAATACTTTTTGTAGAGAACATATTTATTATTCTTTATCAATAATACTGATGACAATAACTTTGAAGCTTCAGCATATGTGTGTGTGTGTAATATATATACATTATATATGTATAATACAGATACACAAATACACACACATATATTTATATAAACATGGATCATATTCTAATTTGGGTCTTTCAGTAACGATTTTCCACAATTTCTTAATAGTTCTTTATGTTGAGTTCAAAGAATAATAACATGCTTAAATGAATAATTCTGATGTTTTAAGATTTTTCAAAATGGATTGAAACATGATATTGTTCCAAGCCAAACATACAAAACAGTAGATATTTCTGTTGAATGATATTGTTTTTAAATCTTAAATATGAGTTGTAAAGATAAATATTATCTTCTTCACACATTTTATTTTTCCATGGTCATAAAAATCTAGCTTTTATATTTCTCAAATATTCCTTTGCTTTCAACAATGGTCATGTTCTCATAAAATGTATTTACAATTTGTTGAAGGGATAAATTTACCGTTTAAGGAATCGGTTCACTTTGAATATTACATATCTTGCTGTCAATACCTCCTTTATTTATATTTACATCTATTTACAGATGAAAGACAGCTTGAAAATAACAAAGTTTCCTTTAGGGAATTAGTTGTTTCTGCTTCATCTTTATGCTGAATAAATTGTAGATGCAGAACATAGTAATGTTGATCTTGGAAAAGTTTTTCTTAGAATTGTAAACCATGGAATTGCATATCCTCATCAGCATCATCACCATTATTGTTTAATGTCCGCTTTCTATGCTGACATGGGTTTGACGGTTTGACTGAGGACTAGCGAGCTAGAAGGCTCCAATCTGATCTGGTAATGTTCCTACTGCTAGATACCCTTCCTAACGCCAACCACTCCAAGAGTGTAATGGGTGCTTTTACATGCCACCGGTACAAGGGCCAGTCAGGCGACACTGGCAACGACCACACTCAAAGGTGTTTTTATATGCCACCTGCACGGGAGCCAGTCTGGTGGTACTGGCAACAACCACACTCGAATGCTTTTTCTTACATGCCACTAGCACATGTGCCAGTAAGGCGATGCTGGCAACAATCATGCTCAAATGGTGCTTTTTACATGCCACCGGCACAGGAGCCAGTCAGTGGAATTATTTACTTGGTTTTATGCTGACAGAGTGACAACCATCAGCTTAGAGTTTATACAGTTAGTTATGAAATATATCTATCTAATAACAAAGGACAAATAACTGTGTAATTAAATTACACCATCTAGAAAATTACATATAATAGAAATATTAAAATTAAAATAACAATAATATACCGATGATTAAGTAAATGGCAAAATAATAATGAAAACGTATATATTTGGTATATATATATATATATATATATATATATATATATATATATATTCTTTTGCTCTTTTATATATATCTATATATATACATGTGTGTGTGTGCATATATATATATATATATATATGCATTGATTTAAATGGAAAGACAATGTTTTATTACATTATCACAGTCAATATATGAAAGATATACACATGCAACAACATAAACACATATGCATCTGTCCACACTGTTCATACTTGTCAACACATATTTCCATACACGCAACCATGTTAATAAACATACATGTGTCTTTACTGTTTGTACTTATTGACTTATACATGAAGACGCATACAGAAATACGTGTGTGTGTGTGTGTGTGTGTGTCTGTATGTGTATGTATGTGCATGTTTGAATATTCTTTTTGGTAATAATAATCTATAGTGTCAGTGTTATGTGTGTGTGTGTATACATATTATATATATATATATATATATATATATATATATACATATATTTTGTGTGTCTGTATGTTTGTGAGTGTGTATATATATATATATATATACATACATATACATGGATATATATATATACATGTGTGTATGTGTGTGTTGTGTAATGTGTTGTTAATTGGTCGCAATCATTAAAAATATAATAATTAAGTGTTTGTTTACTTTATTTCTTCACAGAACTTTAAAAAAAAATATGAAAACAAAGGTGAGGAGGAAGACCAGCCTAGCATGTTTCGGTGATAGTTGTGTCTAAAGCCATTTTTGGCTCTTGTGCTGTAAAAGTATTCTCAGGTGTAAGGTTAAGGAGACAATCGTTTTTTCCACCTGATAGGCAGATGTTAAAGATATTCAAAATACAAAAGAAACAGAGTTACCAAGAGCTACACACCTATCAAAGTGATGAATAAATGTTTCCTAGATTGGAAATTTGCCTGGGTTACTTAAAAAGCTGTTTTATAGAAATTGAAGGTTTTCAAATGAATATTTATAATATATCTTAGTGTCTTGGTGATTTGATGATTGTTTAGCAATGAGTTTAGTCATCATGATGAAGGGTGGGGGGAAGTTGTGGTTTTCATTCATGTTTACTGAAATAGTTTAGTAATGAGTTTAAGAAATAAAGCAATGTTTGCGAAGTTGTGTCAATTAAGAATTAAATTTACTTCACTGGTGAGTTTTTACAAAATCTGAAAATTAAGATACTTTATGGCTGTATTTAGACAAATTCAAACCAAAGGTGGGAGAGTGCCAATGTAGTTTGCTTGACTTATAAGAAATAGCAGCTAAATCTCACTTATATTACAGCCATAAACAAAAGACAGGGTGTTCAGGAACTGTTGATTTTGATTATGCCCCTGATCTGCTTGAGTTGTTTTGACATTAAACAACAACTAAGAATGATGGTGTTTAATTAATAAGGCATATGTACATAATTGAGATAGTTTTGTAATTAAGTTGAAGTAGTTAAACATTCTGTTCTGGAATGCTAATGTTGAGATCAATGATGACAATGTTATTGATGGCTTGAACTCTCTGCAGAGCTGGAAGCTTTGAGTACAACAATCACAAACAGGAGTTGCTGAACTAATCAGATAAACTTATATATTCTGTTATAAAATGCATTTCTAATGAGAAATTTGGTGGAATAATGTGTAAAGTACATTAATAATAAATCCTAAGTATATTTGCTGCTGTTAGAACAAGCAATATTCCACATCTTACACTCCCTGACACAATGAATACAATGTTAAACATTATTCCAGCACACCATCAGCTTTTAAAAGCTTTATAAATATATATACATAACAAGTCTTAGAATTGTTTTAAAACAGAGATGGGTGCATATGCTGCCATTTGGTGCAATGAAATACGCATTACATGCACAAGTGGGATGCATTGAGGAACACAGGTTTCCTAAATATACTTGTATTCTTTTTATTTTGTTTCAAAAACTTGCAGTAATGTGTAAGTTCTATGAGGCATACTTCTGTGGTGTGGAACAATGGTTAAAAAAATTCTACAGATTCAGAAGACAAAGGTTATCACTAGTCAAGAAGAAAGATGCTGCCCAAAATATCAGTTTAGTTTTCATAATGGCAGTCAAACTTATATTTTCCAAATTAAAATTTTTCTACAACTGATTGGTGGAATGCACAGAACTTATTTATCAGCAAAGGAGATATTAATGTTGGTATATTTCAAATAGATGTGGGGTTAAAATATTAGGTATAAATGAATGTTGTATCATATATTTATATATCTACATATATGGACTGTATGACTGTGCTGTTGTTGTTTATGGATTATGGTGTTGTATGTGACTTGCAGACTGTATGATTGTGTAGGTGTTGTTTTTCATGTATTTATTGTCTGATTACATTGGTTATTAATCTACCTTGTGCATTGTAAAATATAGTGATCAGCTTTGGTGTAAGGATATCAGAATGAGACAGATGGTAAAATCTATAGACCCTATATGACAATATTCACTACATTAAAAAAAACTTGTATGTAAAGTTCAACATATTTTAACCAATAAAATCTGTCTTGTGATTCATTCCTCAGATATTTAACTACATGCCAATGGTACTAGAGCTGTGACCTCTCAATGCAAAGAAGTATAGGCTTGGCCTGGAGTGCCTGCTTGATCTTCAAAGTATACACCCTATCGAGTAGTGTTATTCCAGTGACCCTTTGAAGCAACCCCATTTCAGCTATTTGTATTCACTAAGGATCTTAGGGGTAAAGTAAGAGTGAGAATTTTCGATAATATCCACAATCTCAGTTAGTCTCCCTTGGGTATCCAGCTGAAACATTTACTGATGGCTGGTTCTGAAGGGATCATCTGGAGGATAAGCCTAAAGAACCTCCCTTGACTTACACATGGTTACAAAAATAGATGGATTGATTAATTCTTGATATAGTGAAATTAAGGCAGTGAGCTGGCAGAATCGTTAGCATGCCAGGTGAAGTGTTTAGTGGTATTTTGTCTGTTCTTACATTCTGAGTTCAAATTCTGCTGAGGCTGACTTTGCCTCTCAGCCTTTCAAAGTCGATAAAATAATTACCTGTTATCAACTTAACTACCTCTGTGTATAAGTATAAAAACTGCATCTCTCAGCCTAGCCATGTTGATCCAGAGTGGCAGAGTAGGCTCATCAAACTAATATGATCTCAAGCTCAAATTCACAGTCTCTACATTTGACTGTGACAGGATAGAGAGAACATGCAGAGGCCTTTGTCCCTCAGTGGACTGAACATGGGCAAAAAAGAAAGAAAAGGATACTAAAATTATAACCCATTTTACTTGAGTGTCACTAACAATTTAGACAAGGTTTTTTATTTCCCTCCCCATCTAAGAGGTCAAAATGAATTACTTTATCTTATTTAAATGCATACTACATTCATTGCCTTAACATTTAATGAAATAATTAGAAGAGATACAGAAAACCTAATCATAAAAACTTGCTTTATTTTTAACTAGTGTTCTGTATATCAGTTCAGTAAGACTGAAATCATTTAAAAAATTAAATAAGCTTTCAACTCAATAGGGATAATTTGCATCATTAGGTCTTCACTAATAAGCTATTAACTTTTCTCTTATATATATATATATATATATATATCAATATATATACACACATATATAATATATATCATCATCATCATCATCATCATCATCATCGTTTAACGTTTCCTTTCCATGCTGGCATGGGTTGGATGGTTTGACTGAGGACTGGCAAGCTAGATGGCTGCACCAGACCCCAATCTGATCTGGCAAGGTTTCGACAGCTGGATGCCTTCCCTAGTGCCATCCACTCCGAGAGTGTAGTGGGTGCCACCGGCACGAGGGCTAGTCAGGCAGTACTGGCATCGACCATGTTTGAATGGTGCTTTTTACATGCCACTAGCACAGTAGCCAATCAGACAGCACTGGCAACAATCACACTCATATATATATATATATATATATATATATATATTTAATATAATCTAATATATTATACTAACATGGAACACTCACATACAGCACTTGGAATTCCCTGCAAATCCAGGAATGGCAAGTTATCTGAATTCCTATCTATGATCAATATTTAATGCCACTGTTCATCAACTGTTGCGTGAATCCATTACCACCATGTTTGAAGAATGGTGGTATGTTAATTAACAATTGGATATCATATAACTTGGTATCCATAGCTTGCTGGGAACACCATGTGCCATGTGTGAGGGTTCCACATTATTTCTTATTCAAATACAAGTCTGAAAGCAGAGGCAACAGAGAGGAGTGACAACTAGATCAAATTTCCATATCATTTAAAGGCATAAGTCTCTGATATCCAAGTGGCTAGAAAGTCTTAGCAGAAGGGCACCCAGGAGCCATGACCTGGATGTGCACTAGCCCTTAAGAGTTTAAGAAGTTAAGGGCTGAAACATTTGCCTGAGGAAGAGGGTTTCTTCTCTAAAGACCTTCTGCTCTTCAGTTCTCTTGAGAGTTTCTTTTCGCTATTAAATATATTGCTTCTTTTTCATTCAATGATGTTGAGGTCTACTTGTTTCATTGCTAGACACATTGTTAATCATTGTTAATCATTAAAACATTTGTGTGTGTGTGTGTGCATTTGTGTGTGTATTGCTGTGCATTTGTACGTTTGTGTGTGTTGCTGTGCGTATGTGTTTCACATCGTTATGTTGTATTCATTATTCATCCATAAATATTTGTATGTCTCACATGTTAAATGTATCCATCATTGTTGATATTCTGTAATGTGTTGCACTTTTGCACTGATATGCGTCTTCTGATATGCACACACACACATACATACACAACTGCATGCACATACACACACACATACATATTATATATGCGTGGATATATGTATTGATTCCTAAAAATAATTATCTATGTGATTATGTGAATATCTGTATACGTATGGATATACAAGATTGCCAACTTCATGTTTTATTTCAAAATTTATTTAAACTTTTTGTATATCAAAGAATTACTTTAGCACATATATTGAAAAGCATCTTTAAAAATATTCGATTCCTACCTGCATATTTTAAATTCGGCATGAGTTTTATTCTTTTCTTTATCAGTTCCAACTCAATCATGTTAAAACATTAAAGAATTATTATTATTGCAATCAAATTTTCAATGATTTTAATATAAACTATAAATCAATTAAAATATAATTCTTTTTTGGAACATAAAGCTATAAATAACAAGCATATATTAGGTTGTAAAACCTCTTTGGGTGGAAACGCCAAAGTTGTCTTTGAGTTTTTCTATCCGAAACAGTTTTTCCAATCCAGTTTTTATAGTTAATTATTTGTAGCTTTATGTGATGTGTTCCAAAAGCCAATGTTCCAAGCAAAGAATTATTTCACATTCTCTCGAAAGTTTTTAAATTAATTTGACATTTATTTAAATTTATATTTATTCCTTCTTAAGTCTTTTGTTTGTGTGATCTAGAATTTGATTTCCCAAATGTTTTGTTTCTGCAGTGATGTACCAGCATTATATCTAGTCTCAAATTGCATATATTTGGTAAGTGATTGCATGTTTTAAGACCAGTAAACAAAAATGGTCAATAACAGAAACCTTTTTATTTACTTTTTTTTTTTAGAAGAGCAATACTGGCTGCTGCAATTATTAAGCAAAACCTTATATTTATAACTTGTCTTATTTTCTTTAAAACCAGTTTTTCATTTTACCTTTTGGCTTTTTAAAAACATAGATATAAAAAATGTCTATAGACTAATAATTAACCAAAATTTGTCTCGTTTACATATTCTTTAAATGAAATAAGTGCTTCATATCATGCTGGTAGCAGAAAACAAATAATAATGATTAGCCAATCAATTAATTAACTCCTAGAGCTGTAAATACTCTAATTAAAGTTTGATAATATTGACAGATACATTAAGTGACAATAATAATGAATTAATGACAGTGTGTTGTGTTTGTAGTTGCTGTTGGTACCTTATATCTGTTAGCTGTTTTTGAATCACTAAAAATTACTTATACAATAACAGCACGGTATATTAACTTCAGTTTATTAATTTCTTAACTTCATCCTCTATTTAATTTAATTCATGTCTTTTATTTTTCTCAAATACATCAAATAACATTTTCCTTCTTGCTCTTTTAACTGATGTGGGTTTTCATATTTAAATATTTGCGTGCTTCTGTGAAAACAGTTTGATGTGTCCTATATATCAAACTTACTTACCCACCCACACTACTCTTCTTTTGTTCATCTTTCTCTAACTCAAGGGTAAACACCCTGATACATCTTCACCACCATTGTCTTTCTCTTCCAACTGGAGTATCCATGTAGACACCCTACAGCAAGGCACCCGTTCCTTTCCTCTATCATACTTTCACTTCTCTCATCATGTGGCATAAAATTATCCCTTTCAATGCTGCTTCCCCACTTCAGTTGAGTGGCGTTCTTGTCTTGTAAGTTACTTGGTGGCTTCACCTGTACCAGTTCCATGTACAAAACACCCAGTACACACTATAAAGCATTTGACATTAGGAGGGCCATCCAGCCATGGAAACCATGCCAAACCAGACTTTGGAGCTTGATGCAGTCCTCTAATTTGTCAGCTTTTGTTGAACCATCCAACCCATGACTACAACTGGTGATGATATGATTTTATATATAATTACATATATATATCATCATCATCATCATCATCATCATCGTCGTTGTCGTTTAACGTCTGCTTTCCATACTGGCATGGGTTGGACAGTTTGACTGAGGACTGGTGAGCCAGAAGGCTGCACCAGGTTCAATCTGATCTGGCAAAGTGTCTACAGCTGGATGCCCTTCTTAATGCCAACCACTCCAAGAGTGTAGTGGGTGCTTTTATATATATATATACACACATATATATAATTTGGAATCTATACATATTCTGTATCTAGAGCCCCATTTAGTCATCACTGAACATAAGTTTCTGCACCTGGAAGGTTACTTTGCAACATGGTAAAATTGAGCACAGGTTTTATTTGTGGAGGACTAGCCTTGCTAGTGATTGCCTCTTCTCTCCATGCCAATAATAATATCCAAGGAAAAGGCAATGCTAATACAGCTTCATATTGGTGCTACCAAAGGAACTGCAGTCTGAATATAAAATACAAAATACAAAAATAAAAACAGGAGAGACACGGTAAGGCATCTCATCCAGTGAACAAACAGGACAATTCTCTGTCCTGAACTGGTACTTTTCCATCAAAACCACAAAAAGATTGAAAGGTATAGTTGATCTTCACAAAATTTTAATTCAGTATACTGACAGTTAATTAATTTGGCACTTTTCCTCCCTATAAGCAAAACAAGAAGTGAACTGCCATCTTTCTCCATTGTTTCTCTCTGTGTCAAAAAGTTCTTTCCAAAATATTAGATTACACCTCCTCTTTGCAGTCAAGAATTTATTCCATAATCAGAATTATTGACAACTAGACTACCAGACTTTAAAAGAATTAAAATATAATGAAAGGGATAAAATTTGAGCCCTAAAATATAGGGTTGGGATCAAGCAATTTACTTTCAAAACTGTTAACACTTGGTTTGATACTGTTGTAACTTCTATATTTTCCTGAGATAAAACTGATGCTCATAATTTGCAGTATAAATGCACAAGTAAAGAAACTATCATACAACAGCAATTTCATATTATAATCTCTATAAGATAACTTAATGTAATACTTATGTGAGGAAGATTGCTATAAAGAATAAAAAATGCAAATAATTATAGCATTTCAAAAAAGTAATAGGGATGATAATAGAGAAATTTTTACAAGAATTTAGACAGTCACTTCTGGTTTTATGTAAAGGTGTAAAATTTATTTCGTTGTATTCTGGTTTTGATGTTTTTGTCTTTTCTTTCTCATCCTAAACTGTTTTAGCTATCATTATTATAAACTACTGCAGACCAGCTGTTCAATAATATTAGTTTAAATTAACATAATGCGGTTTAGTTTAGTATTAAAAAATGATAACTTCGCAATAAAATAACTAATTTAAAGACTCCGCCGGTTACGACAACGAGGGTCCCAGCTGATACGATCAACGGAACAGCTTGCTCGTGAAATTAACGTGCAAATGGCTGAGCATTCCACAGACACGTGTACCCTTAACGTAGTTCTCGGGGATAATCAGCGTGACACAGAGAGTGACAAGGCTGACCCTTTGAAATACAAGTACAACTCATTTTTGCCAGCTGAGTGGACTGGAGCAACGTGAAATAAAGTGTCTTGCTCAAGGACACAACGCGTCGCCGGGAATCGAACTCACAACCTTACGATCATGAGCCGAATGCCCTAGCCACTAAGCCACGCGCCCTCACCCAAAATAACTAATAATATCGAAGAGATTATGGAAACAAATTTGACTACGTTGTGTGTTTTGTACAATTAAATATATGGATAGAGTAAATTATGTGCTGATAAATGATTTTAAGATCAATTGTGAAATTCTTAAAGAAATGATGATAGAGTTTGAAGTTTTAAGCCCATCATGCATTATCCAATTTTTAATTATCATGTAATAAGATGGCAAGCTGGCAGAATCGTTAGCATACCAGGCAAAATGCTTAGTGGCATTTCGTTCATCTTCACATTCTGACTTTAAATTCTGCCGAGGATGGCTTGTCTTTCATCCTTTTGGGTCCAATAAGATATGTACCAGGTGAACTCTGAGGGTGGGGGTCCATGTAATTGACTTACCTACTCCCACGAAATTGCTGGCCTTGTACCAAAATTTGAAATCAATTATGCAATAAAATTACCTTGGGGAATCAAATACAGAACAATCTCAAATATAATGTGACCCCAACTTTTGTGCAAAAAAATCGGTATCATATTTCATCTTTTTTTTTTTCTTTTTCACTTGAATATACCTATTCCTAGTTCTGACCCTGATGTTACAGTAAAATAACCAAATTAATACAATAAATAAATAAATAATATAGGGTTGGATAAAGAATTTAATATTCAGAAAAAATTGTTAGTGTAATCATAAACTAAACAGTGGTAACAATTCAAATAATTAATTACTCTGAATTTAATTCTCATTACTGAATCACTTAAGAAATGATCTGGATGAAGAATTAGATATTTAGAAAAAACTGTATAATTAAAATAATTAGTAATGACAATTTAGTAATGCAGGAGCTTTGAACTTTGTAAACTAACCAATTGTGGATGTACTAACCAACAACTGCTTCCAGAGTGTCAGTAGTACTAACGAATGCATGGTTGTAATGGAAAGTGCATGTGTCTTAAAAATTATGCTTTAAGGATTAATTTGAAGAAATGAATAGCTACTTCTTTTTTCTGTTTTTTGACATTGAAGTTGGAAATTAAAAAAATAAATATGGATATTAAGTAATCTAATATCTGAGGTTTCTTATGGCTACTAATTCTTTTACAAATGCTTATGACCTCAAGGTTTTTTTTTTGTAACCACTATCATATAAATAATATGGTTAGAGTATATTTAGCCTATCTTTCAGCAACAATGTTGCTTCTGCTCTTGTAAGACCAAAATAAGCATAATTTAATTCTTCATTGAAAGATATAATACAATGCATAGTGTGATATATACATACATATATGCATGTGTATGGGTATATATAATATTATGAGAATATTTAAAATAGCATCTATGATTGAAATGTATATTTTAGGGAATTTATAAAAAGTATTTTCATTATATCTCTCAGATTTTATTTCATTTTGTAACATGATTGAATAATCTGTCAGCAAAACATATCTCAGTCAATACAAATTTTACAATAATAGATTTGATTCTACTCCTAGTATTGAGTCCCACATCAATAAGTGTTCTTAAACTTGTTTATTCTTTAATTTGTTTTTAAATAACAACCCCAATTTAGAATTTAAACAGTTGTTATTAATTTTAAAGAAACTACAAATATTTTCTGGTATACAGATCAACATAATGTTTAGTGTAAACATGAAGTGTAAACATTCAAATGGTGTTCACAATCTTTCCAAACCCTGCTGCGTTTCCCATGGAATTTCTTGGACCCCTGAAGTCTTCTTGATGTATAAGTCGACCTACCATTTTTGACTGCAAATTTTGGTCACAAAAAATTTGGTTTGTATACTGGAAAATACAGTGAAAGAAAATGAGATACAGGAATTTTTTTTTTTTTATTTCAAATTTACAGATGAGAAATTTTTCATGTATTAAAGTTAAAATGGTTATGGAAAATAATCAGTGATAGTATTGATCTTTGAAAAATTTAAATGAAGAATAAATATAATTACAGTCGTTTGAAATATAGATTTTTTCTTTAATGAAGCAACACAAGAAACATTAATTTTCATAATTATTTTCCTTTGAAACTAAATGACACACTTGATGGAGTTGGCCATGTGGTATATTTAATGAAGTTGATAATTAGAGGAGAAAATTAAACTTCTTTTTTTTGTAATAAGCAAATTAGATAGATATGAAAGGGTTCAATTAAGCAAAATTAAGTAAAAAGTAGAAAAAAAATTAATTCAAATAAGCAAAAAAAAAATTAAAATAAAGCAAAAACATTTGAAAGATTTCAGAAATAATGAGAAAATTTATTAAGAAATAAAACTGAAGGTTTATATGATTAATTGGTGATAATGAAATATTTTGAATAAATAGTTTAGTTGATGTCCAGGAAGAAATGCAAATGGTTTGTATTAGATACACAAGCACACACACACACACATATACACACCACAATGATGATGATGTTGATGATGACAATGATGACAACATCGATGACAGTGATAACAATGATGATCACGACGATGATGATAATGATGTTGACAATGGTGAGGAGAATGATGATAATGATAATGATGATGATGATGAGATGGAAGAGGAGGGGGAGGAGGCTAATGATAATAATAACAACAATGATGATGACGACGATGAAAAATATTAATTATTAACCTAGTGGCCCCCTCGTGTTTTGGTGTTAATGATTAACAAGAAAAGCTATTAACCGATATCTAAGTGTAAATAATGACTTTAACAGCTTTTAATTGTTTTAATTGTTGGAATGTATTATTTGTTGATTGAACTTTCCAGCAGCAGCAGCAGCTTCTGGCTGTGTTGTGATATATTGATCATGTCTGATTAATATTTCTACTAACAAACTAACTCAATCACTACTAACGTTATTAATTTTTGTCGACATTTTTCCAATTACTGATCCTCTGTCGTTTGTTCTGTGCAATTAGAATCAGAGAAAATTTTGCAGTTCTATATTTAAGAGATGAGGAATTATGTACGTTATTTACATTTGATAGCTATTTCTCCTCATCTTGTTTGTTGTTAACACAACGTTTTGTCTGATATACCCTCCAGCCTTCATCAGGTGTCTTGGGGAAATTTCAAACGTGGGTTCTCATTCCTAAGGTATTTTTCAATGTTGTGGTTATTATTATTATTATTATTATTATTATTATTATTATTATTATTATTATTATTATTCAGGTCACTGCTTAGAATCAAACTCAGAATCTTGGGGTTAGTAGCCCGTGCTCTTAACCACAACACCATATGCCCAAGACCTGAATAATAATGATAATAATAATAATAATAATAATAATAATAATAATAATAATAATAATAATAATGATGATGATAATGAGTGTAGTGGGTGTTTTTTATGTGCCACTGGTACGAGGGACAGTTAGGTGGCACTGGCAACGACCATGCTCGAATGATGCTTTTTATGTGCCACTGGCACAAGACCAGTCAGCCAGCACTGGCATCGATCATGCTCAATCTAGCATTTATTTCAGAATACATTAAATATTG
The DNA here is from genome assembly GCF_006345805.1 of Octopus sinensis. NCBI lineage: Eukaryota > Metazoa > Mollusca > Cephalopoda > Octopoda > Octopodidae > Octopus > Octopus sinensis. The sequence continues at coordinate 27,412,720 of NC_043009.1, read as the reverse complement.
AGTAAATTGGATTATTCTTTTATTCAGTCATTGAACGGCAGTCATGCTGGAGCACTACTGTGTAGGATTTAGCTAAAGAAATCAAACCTGGTACTTAGTTTTTAAGTCTCCTACTTATTCTACTCATCTCTTTTTACTAAGCCACTAAGTTACAGGGACATAAGCAAACCTACATCGATTGTCAACAGGTGAGAAACAAACACATACACACATATATAGGAATATATATATATGCCAGGCTTCTGCATAGTTTCCATTGACTAAATTCTCTTACAATGAATTTGTTGGCCCAGAACTGGAGCAGAAGTTGTTTGCCCAAGGTGCCATATAGTGGAATTGAAACCTAAAGCTTGTGGTTAGAAATTAACTTCTTAATCACACAGCAATGCTTGCATCTAAAACATTTCAGTAATAATTTAACAGACAATGACTAATAGAGTAAACTGCTTCGCTCAAGGTCAATGCAATGTCTTTCCTTATTTAATTAATATTGAACATAAAATGGCTCATAAAAAAAAATTCATTGTGAAAAAAAATGACTTTTTCATAAACATGAAATAAAATTGATTTAAAATCAAAACGTAAAATATAAATAAAAAATCAGAATGTTCGTTGTAAAGACCTCCTTTGTAGTTAAGTGTCCATGACAAAATTACTAACAAATAGATTTTGGTGTATTGTAGTGTGTGAGCAGACCAAGCCAGAAAAAAAAATCTATTAATTTGCGTATTGATCTCATTTTAACAAGATAACTAGTTCAATATTGATCTGAACTAATAGAAGACACACAAGCAAATAAAATCAAACAGACACTTGTTTATCTAACAAATGACGTCATTCAATTTGATTTTTACATTATTTGTTCATTTCTATGTGTTTTTTTTTCTTTTATTTTTCTTTTAATTTTTGACTTTATATAACAATGTTTGGTAAATACAATGTGAAGAACGTTAAGAAATATTGTTACAATGTCATCTGTGATGTGTGGAATTTTAAGAATGAAAGAAAGAAGTGACTGAGCAAAATAAAATAGCCTGATTCATTATTTACATTTATTGTTTAGTGTGTGTGTGTGTGGAACATTGTACACCCTCAACCTATCATGCTCAGTTTCTTCTATACAACAGTAGAGTCCATTATTATATATATATGCGAATGCAGGACTCTGTAGAAGTCTCTGGATGGGTACCACCACACAGGACCAACACTAGAACATCCAGCTCTCTTGGTTTGTCTGACAAAGTGCACCACCTCTTAACTATGACTGTTTTGTGAATATAACCAGAAGCAATTCCATGTAATATTTAATAAACAATAGTTCAGTTAGTGATGATCCACTTTGCTATTGCCAAACCATTGCCTAGACAACCACAATTCTTCATTGGCACTATGGATGAGTTGACAGAAACATTAGCACGCCGGGCGAAATGCTTAGCGATATTTCATCTACCATTACCGGGGTCAATTAGATAAGTACCAGTTACGCACTGGGGTCGATATAATCGACTTAATCCGTTTGTCTGACCTGGTTTGTCCTCTCTGTGGGTAGTAAAGAAATAGGATACTTAAGAGTAAACAAACATTTACTATATAGTTTTTCTTTTTCTTTTTCTTTGCTTTCTCATTCTCCTTATAAATTGATGTTTTTAGTCAGATTAAGGAATTTTATCCAAACTATTCAGAATTTGTGTGGTGCCAGATGATTTTAGCATCCATAGGGATTACCTGATGTTACTAGTGTGTGCATGGCACCAGCTCTGATGCTACACCAGGGAACTACATGCTATACTCAACATCAATCAGAAGAAGCATGTTAGCAATAAACATTTGTATAAAGGGGATTGTCAGGGTTGAGTGAGAAGGTAGTAGTTAAAAGAGTGAAGGTTACTAGTCAGTGTTAGAGACACCAGGAGGTCCCAGAAGGCCTGCTGGTACTATGGGAAGCAATATGTGGGCAGAAAAGAAGGTGGTGAGCTGGCAGTATCGTTAGCACACTGGACGAAATGCTTAGTGGTATTTCATCTGTCTTTATGTTCTGAGTTCAAATTCCGCTACGGTCAACTTTGCCTTTCATCCTTTCGGTGTCAATAAATTAAGTACCAGTTAAGCACTGGGGTCGATATAATCGACTTAATCCCTTTCTCTGTCCTTGTTTGTCCCCTCTATGTTTAGTACCTTGTGGGCAATAAAGAAATAAGAAACATTAGCTCACTGGACGAAATGCTTAGTTGTATTTCGTCTGTCTTTACATTCTGAGTTCAAATTCTGCTGAGGTCAACTTTGCCTTTTATTCTTTCAGGGTCGATAAATTAAGTACCAGTTGCATACCGGGGTCAATTAAATCACTTGCCCCCCCCCCCCTCACCAAAAATTTGGGGCTTTGTGCCTAGAGTAGAAAAGAATATGTGGGCAGCAAAGGAAAAGTCATGCCACCAAGGCTCTTTCAACAGTGTTACAGGCCTCTGGGCAAAACAAAATATTTAGTACCCTACACAAACAAACCATATATATTAGCATATACCCTCTTGACACATGGGGACAAAGGGACAACTGCCCAGTGTTTTCTCTCCTTATGATAGCACTGCATTCTACACTAACATGCATAGATATACTGAAGGAAAATGTAGAAGTGAAAACTATTGGCATGTTAGCACTACGTATGGAGCACCAGAATAGCCTAGAGGCACCATTGAAGGATCTGTTTAGGAATGATCTAAATAATTATTTATAATTTAGGTAAAAAGCCATCAGTTTTCAGTGAAAGAGTGCACAAATCCTTACCCAACGGTTGTTCCCCAATTTACTCATGCATAATTAGAACAGGTCCCTCCACCCTCACTATTTTTGCCGCCACCCCCACTGTTTGACAAATTCTCTGAGAGACAGTACTTCCCTCTCCACCCTCACTTTTCTTTTCAAATAATAATAATAATAAAAATAACAACAATAATAATAATAATAATAGCAATAAGAAGAAGAAGAAGAATGATAATAATAATAATAATAATGATAATAATGATAATAATAATAATAATAATAATAATAATAATAATAATAATAATGATAATAATAATCCTTTCTACTGGAAGCACAAGGCCTCAAATTTGGGGGAAGGAATTAAGGTGATTACATCGACCCCATTGCATAACTGGTACTTATCTAATCGACCCCAAAAGGGTATTATTATTCGATCTTGGCAAATAATAATAATAATATACTGGCACAATGTTATTTCTAATCATTCAGCTCTAATTTCCACACTATATTGAAGTCCAATCTTATGCAGATGGAAATATAATATTTAATTAAGTTTCAGGATATCTTCTCATTATTTATCACTAATCTACAAATTCTCCAGTCCTTATCAAGTGTAGGTGTGATCTGGTGCACGACTGAATCTATATTTATTTCCTGTAAGTCTGTATCAAAAACCAAACAAATACAAATGTATATTTATACAAATATTGGCTACTAATGTAATTAAATTATGTGGTTCTTGTTTATTTGTGTAATATTCATTATAATTGTCCAGTTAATATCGATTTCACATCTCTGTTTATTTGAAGCTCAATTGATATTTAATTATTATGTTTCATATATATATATATATATATATATATATATATATATATATACATACATATATATAGAGAGACACACACACATATATATGTACACATATATATATGTATGCATACAAACACATACACATACACACACATGTACACATAGCTATATATATATATATTTATACATACATATATATATACATACATATATATATATATATATATATATATATATATATATATATATATATGCATTTATATATATTTCCTACCTGATGTATCTGTTGTCTGATGTATTTAAATATATAATTTTTGTTGTTATAAGAGTTATATTATATATAAGTAAAGGCACATGGCTTAGTGGTTAGGGTACTCAACTCACAGTTGTAAGACTGTGTGTTCAATCCATGGTGATGCCTTGTGTCCTTGAGCAAGAAACTTCACTTCACATTGCTCCAGTCCACTCAAATGGCAAAAATGAGTAGTATCTGTATTTCAAAGGGTGAGCTTGTCATATTCTGTGTCTCGCTGAATCTCCCTGAGAATTACGTTAAGAGTGCTGTAGAATTACGTTAAAAATTACTGTAGAGTGCTCAGCCACTTGTACGTTATTTTCGTGAGCAGGCTGTTCCATTGACTGGATCAACTGGAACCCTCATTGCTGCAATCAACAGAGGGCTGTTATAATATATATATATATACAAGCTCTGTAGAAATATGCAGCCAAGAAACAACAAAAATAGCACATTCATAAGTACACACACTTCGGAACACATAATTACTTATGCAGTCATAACTGAACATTAACACTGGCATCAGTGTACCAACATACCTGCAGACTGGTGCATTTATTTAAATTGTAATCTCAAAGCACCAGCACACACAGATTTGAAGATAATCACAAGATCACTGTCACATATTTGCTCACAATCAGCACATACATACATTCATACCTACATACATACATACATTCATAAATACATACATACATATATACATACTTACATACATACATACGTACATACATTCATAAATACGTACATACATACATACATACATACATACATATATACATATTACATATATATATACATATATACATATATACATACATATATACATACTTACATACATATATACATATATACATACATACATACATACATACATACATACAAATATGTGAATTTGCCTCTGTTAACTACATCCCAAATATGGAGCCTTGTATCTTTGTTGAAAACTGGCTTCATCCTCAGTGCAAGATTTATAATGATTAAAAAATAGAAGACACATGCACACACACACATGCACATGCACACACACACATATATATATGTATGTATGTATGAATGAATAAACCAAATAATAAAAAGACAAAAGAAATTCTTTAACACAACTGATTCGTTACAATTATTTCTGGACCAACTCTGCTTGCAATGCCAATTTATGCAAAAATCCAAAGGGAAAATTCATGTAATTTCTGGAACCCAACAGAGTGCTTCTCTGCAAATACCCTTCCTTTGTACCCTACCAGGACTTAATATGATATATGTATAGGTGAATATATAATCACTCATTTCTATAAGTACATTCATGCATTTATGTCCATATAATTGTTATATATATCCCCTTATCCTAACCAATCCAGTTGAGACCACCCTTCTCTGTTTTATTGTGATCTAAATTTAAACCTTCTATGAAAATGCCATGCTATTGTATAAATTGTTCCAAACACTAACTTAATAATTGCTAAGTTATTTTATGAAATTCTTCAAAATTTAAAAAACTGATTGAAACCAAGGCAATGTATTTCATCAGAAATATGGCAACAAAATGGTTAATGACTTTGCCATTAGAGGTTTTCTGATGCTATCAGAGGTTTTCTGATCATTATTCAGCTCTCTCTCTTTATTTACTTCTAATGTTGGCTTAAACATTATATAAATAAATTATACATATAATGAAATAGTATTTTATAAAGAATTCTTCCTTTCCTAGATGCTCACTTACAGAGTCTGTTACATCAAGATGGTAATGATTTCTTCCAATTTACTATTTCCTTTTCTGTGCAATAGTTCTCAAAAAACTCTTGGTAATTTCAAGGAATTTTTATGGAAGAATACAGCGGTGATTTTCTGTTGCTTTGTTTTGGGTTTTTTCTTTTACAAAATACTATTTTGTCCACAAGTTCACCTTACCTGCCTCAGCACTCAGAATACAAAGACCCAGAACAAATGGTGAAGAATATTTTTTGTGGAATGTTCTAACAATTCTGCAAATCTGTCGCCTTAGATTTCTACTTATTTAATTGACCCCAGGAGGATAAAAAGCAAAGTTAACATTGACAAGTTTGAGCTCAGAATACAAAGAGCCAAAATAAATGCAATAAAGCATTTTGTCTGATGTTCAACCAATTTGCTGCTTTTCAAGGATAAGGTTTTCTTATCTTTTGAATTTTCTCCAAGTCTTCAATGAAACCAAATAGAAAATAGTGAAAATTTATAGCTTTTTAAGGTATATATATATATATATATATATATATATATATAGGTGCAGGAGTGGCCGTGTGGTAAGTAGCTTGCTTACCAGCCACATGGTTCCGGGTTCCTTCCCACTGCATGGCACCTTGGGCATGTGTCTTCTACTATAGCCTTGAGTCAGCCAAAGCCTTGTGAGTGGATTTGGTAGGCCTCAAACTGAAAGAAGCCCATTGTATATATGTATATGTTTGCGTGTCTTTGTTTGTCCCCCAATATCGCTTGACAACTGATGCTTGTGTGTTTACATCTCCGTAACTTAGCAGTTTGGCAAAAGGTATTGATAGAATAAGTACTAGGCTTACAAAGATTAAGAGAGAGAGAGAGAGAGAGAGAGAAGAGAGAGATAATGAAACTGTGCTTTACATATGATTCATAGAAAGCTTGCTGTCTCACCAAGAACAATGGTTACAATAATGAAAGTAATAACAATTTCTTCTAAGGTGACGAGCTGACAGAATCATTAACATGTTGGGCAAAATGCTTAGCAGCATTCTCTCTGTCTTTACGTTCTGAGTTCAAATTCTGCCAAGGTCAACTTTGCCTTTCATCCTTTTAGAGCCGATAAAACAAGTACCAGTTGCACACTGGGGTTGGTGTAATTGACTTACCCACTCCCATAAAATTGCTGGCCTTGTGCCACAATTTGAAACCAATGTTAGTTTCTGCTGATGAGACACAAAACACAATTATTTATGGGGCAGGGGATCAGGAATTGAGCCCTTAATGCTAATGTATTACTAGTATCATGCAGTATTCTCAAAAATGGTAAAATATGGAATTAGAAGAGAAAACAGAGAGAGAGGGTAGATAGATACATAGAGAGAGAGAGATAGCAAACAGAACAATTAATGGCTTATAGAAATGTACCAGTCATCATCATTAATTATAATCATATTATTAATCAAATGGTAATGAATTAGCTTGACTCACTGTCATTTGTACTCTTTCCACAACTCCTTCTCTTGTTGATGATGCTGTTTTCTGTATTACATAGAAAAAAAATAAAATAAAATTTTTTAAAAATTAACAAGTTACTATATTAGTAGTAGTAGTAGTAGTTGTTGTTGTAGTAGTAGTAGTAAGATGAGACCCACATGTCTATTATTCTCTTGATATACTAACTTTGGCCTCCAACCCTTATGAGGACACCACATCAGAGTGTGTGTGTGCTTGTGTGTGTGTGTGTGTTTGTGTGTGTGTATGTGTGTGCCCCCACCTCTGCATGGAGGTGGGATATGCTGTGGTGATCCAGACATGTTGCATGTATTTTATCAGGTATCCAACTTATCTATTTATTTAATCATTTATTGTATGCCCAAGTGTACTGGTGGTGGTGGTGGTGGTGGTGGTGGTGATGATGGGGAGATGCCCAGTGGATGTTGGGGTGGAGAGTAAACGAAAAGACCTCAAATGGAGGAAGGGTGCAACATACATTGTTCGTCTATCTTTATGATAATGATGAACAGTCTGTGCAACACAGTATTTTGGGCTAATGAGGAATAATGGTGCTACTGCTAATTTTTCTGCATGAGTTATTCAATGTTTTTTCTTTCTTTTGGTGGTGAGTAAGAATTTCTGAAGTGAACAGATAAAGATGGTGGTTTGTTTTAGGATGGCCTTTCATAAGTTTACTGGT
>NC_043009.1:27394975-27399975 GCF_006345805.1 Octopus sinensis | reverse complement strand
GCTATGTATTCTTGGGATTCGGCTTTATTTGTAGCAACAAAAACAAAAAAAAACCCAACAGAGACGATCGATGAAAGATGATTTGTCAAAAAAAAAAAAAAATTAAATGTAAAAAAAAATTTTAAATAACAACGGTACATATAAATGAAAGCTTAACGAAAAAAAATGAACAACAAAAAATAAATTATAATAACAAGGAGAAAGTGAAGAAAAAGATGAAGGAAGAAAATATTTTAAAATTATCAGAATTGAAAAAAAAAAATCAAAATAATGCCAGAGAATATTTCCAACAAATTATTATAATTTTTTTTCTTTGAGACTTTTTTCCTTTTTTTTTTTTCTGAGAGACAGAATTTTATGACTGGACTGAGGATATCAATAAATGAATTGTTTGTTATATTGAAAAAATAAAAAATAATAATAATATAATGAGTTGCTTGGAGACAGACAGACGATTATTTCAGATTATTACATAACATATCATCACTGGACATATTTTTTAGTTTACCATTCTGTAAATAAGAAGAATAATGATAAAGCTATATGTGTGTGTGTATATATGTATATATATATATATATGTATGTAGATAGTATAATCGAGTCCAGATAGGTTTCTATATTGGAAACATATATATGTATGTATGTATGTATGCATGTATATGTATGCGTATATATATATATGTGTGTGTGTGTGTGTAAACATATACATACATATATACACACATATATATATATACATATACATACATACACATGTACACATACATACACACACACATAAATATGTATGTATAGGTATATATATATATATATATATATATATATATATGTAAATATGCATGTATATGTATACATATATATACATATATACATACACACACGCCATTAAAAGGAAATATAAATGTAAATATCGAAATAGCTAGATAAACCTTGAAGTTACCTTGTATAATCCACATAATAATTTGACAGAAATTTAAAGGTACCTCTTGTATTTAACAGGAATCTTACTAAGGCAAGGATTTAAAATATTCTTCGTAAATTTTTCGTTCAGTTCAGAAAGATCTTTATTTTTGCCTAGTTTATTGTATATACTTATATTGTTTTGCTTTAAGATTCAGGCCCTGTGGTTTAGCGTAATGACGGAAAAAGGTGGGGATAGCATGTTGTTTTGTTTAAATAAAAAAAAACTTACCCCAAAACTATAATTTCCCTTTTTTTTAAAAAAGGGTCCAATTCTTTCTTTAAAAAGTGCATGTACATTCATACATACATACATATATGTTTGTAAGTATGCATTGGTATGATTGAGTAATGCTTATAGTGAATACACATTGCAAACACATAACTGCCAAAAATGCTAACGAACCATATGGTTTCTTTGAAATGACTTGTGATAGTTTTTATATAATTTTATTGTTAGAGCTGTGGATCATCACAATCATTAGACTATTGGATAAAACACTTTGTAATATTTCTTCCAATTCTTTAAGTTCTGAGTTCATATCCTACTAAGGTCAGCTTTACTTTCATACTTCTGAGGGCAATAAAATAATTGCTGGAAAAAAATTATTGTTTGGTTAAAATCAATACAAACTCTTAGTTGTAAATTTGTGGAGCTTATATTTTGGTTAAGAAATATTATAATTATATTTGTTACATTTAATCAGATGATTGGTAGAATCACTGGAACCTGGAACAAAATTCTTTACAGCATTCAATTAAGACCATTTACATTTTGAGTTCAAATCCAATTGTGGTTAATTTGTCTTTCATTGTTCCAAGGATGGTAAAATAAAATTTCAGGCCTTGTGCCTAGAGTAGAAAAGAATTATTTTTATTGTTATTATCAGACAGCAAGCTAGCAGAAATGGTAACATGCCAGACCCAATGTTAAGCAGCATTTCATCTGTCTATATGTTCTGAGTTCAAATTCTGCTGAGGTGGACTTTGCCTTTCCTCTTTCCATAGTCAATAAGATAAGTACTCATCAAGTACTGGAGTTGATGAAATTGATTCTCCTCTCCATTCATAACTGCTGGCCTAGTGCCAAATTTAGGAATTATTATTATCTTTATTATTATTATCATCATCATCATCATCATCATTACTATTATTATTATTGATATTCTTATTATTATTAATAGTATTATCATTATTATCATCATCATTATCGTTATTATTAATATCATTGTTGTTGTTATTGGATTTATGGTTACTTAGAAAATTGTTTGATGGAAAGAGTATATTTTTTAGATATAATTAAAAGAAATGTTCCTAAAAAAAAATGTACATTAAACTAAGAGAATTCTTGCCTTTCCTGCCAATTACTTAGAAAACAATATTATAGAATTATTTTGCTTTAAACATATCAATCTCTCATCAGAAAATCATATTATCAAATGGATTAGCTTTGATCTCAAAAATATTCTTCAAAGATAAATTTTCATACTGTAAAGTGATATCATTTTCTAACATGGTCTTTCATCTCATTCATCATTACTATAATGTAGATGTTCCTTTATTTCAAGTTGGCCTAATTTAAACACAAAATTAAAAGTTGTTATCTTCAGTGAATACATTACAACATTACTTTTAAAAACATTATAAATTTTCATTACTATTAAGGTGACGGCATGCATGAAACTTATTGCTAAGCATTGTTAGCTTGCCAGGGCATGTACTAAGCACTGTTAGCTAACAAGGACCAATGCACGCAGAACTACAATATCAATTCTATTCAGAATATCTCTGATTTCTATAATCAATATGTAATGTACTTATGTCTTCTTTGAACATAAAACTAGAGACTGAACTGTACATCATATGCTTGGTGTTTTTATTGTGCCACCAAACACTGAATGCTACAGTATGCCATGTACTAGATCAGACAGAAGAATGCCAAGTTTTAGATTTGGTTTCTGTCCCTTTAGTCTCAGGTTCTTTGACTCTGTCAATTAAAACCAAGTGATATAACTTTCCTAGAATAAGAACACGCGACCACATTATAAAAACCAATATTTTTCTATATGTTATATAATTGATGCATACATTATTCAAATGGTTGGCTGAATAACTCCTTTCCAGTTTAAAGTGTCCAGAATTACATATTTTATCCCAAATTTTTCAGTAGTTATGACTTAAAATTTATGAGAAAATATTGCAGCACTTCAGTAAATATTAATAATCAATCTTGCTTTGCTCACAGGGCTACATATATGTAGAAGGCATTTACAAATTCTCAACCTGTTTCTTCACACACACACACACATATATATATATATATATATATATATATATATATATATATATATATATATATATATATATATATATATATATATACAGATACAGATATATAGTGCTAAATTAACTGTTATGATAATAACTGAGATAGATTTCTCTTTGTTTCTCTCTCTCTCTCTTTATATACATACATATAAATACACACACACACACACACACATACATGCACATATATATAATAATATGAATATATATTCATAGATGTATATGTATATATAAACACATGTTATAAGAAAACATTGACATTTTATTATTCTTTATCAGAGTTGTCAGATCAGAAGAATGATGCTAGCATACGAGTATTCAAAGTGACAGGCAATCAATTATATATGTAGGTTATATGTAGTTGTTAATATATGTATACGTATGTGTGTATATGTATATATATATATATATATATGTATATATATATATATATATGTATATATATTATATATATATATATATATATATATATATATATATATATGTATATATTATATATATATATATATAGATGTTATATATATAATATATATATATATATATATATATATATATAATATTATATATATGTATGTATATATATATATCTATATATATATATATATATATATATACACACATACATACGTATTTGTGCATGTACTACATATATATGAATATATTGTGTGTATGTTATATATATATATATATATATATATATATACTTAGTATCTGTTATATTTATGTAAATGCATGAGGATACATTTAAAATAGGTTGTTATTAAATTTCAAATTTTGAGACATTGTAATAGTACTGATCACAGTAACTTCATTCCTCTCACTAGCTTCCCTCCCTATGCATCCACACACACACACTCACTGACACAGATGCATACAGACATAGATGTTTATATGTGTACATATATTCATGTGTGCATGTGTGTCTGTCTGTCTCTTTACGTTAACAGAGTTTAGACACTTCAAGAAATGTAAATTAAATTGTTTCTTCTAATGTTGAGGTTCGAAGTAGATAAAGCTATAATTAAAAGCATATTTGGGTAAGGTTTTAAAACCCAATATTCTACATATTATTATTTATAGCTTTTAGATTCTCCATTCAAAAATATTTTCATTCTATTTTAATTCATACATACATACATACATACATATATATATATATATATATTTATATACATACATACATATATATATATATATACACACATACATATATATATATATATATATATATATATATATACATATACATATATAAATATGTGTGTATGTGTATATACACATATCTATATAGAATATATGTGTATATCCATGAAAGTAATTGACATAAATTTCCAACTTAATGAATGTGAAATCAAAGTTAGCAGCAAAGCAAAGTTGAGAACCTCACTAAGACAATAAGAAAAAAATTGCCACCCTGAAAAAATACTGTTTTGCACACATAAGTAATAAGGTAAGGAACTTACACTGCAAAATGAATCATGCAAAATGCAGTCATATATCTGTGTTGTTCTAAACAACACCAATACAGGCATATTTGTTCTCTGTTAACTAAATTCATATAATGATTGGATGATTGTGAGTTTGTTTAGCACAGCAACCAGTACCTTCTCAATATATTTTAGACAAAGTTGTATAAATATAGACATTAGCAAAACATGTATATATGTATAATATATATATATATATATATATATTATATATATATATATCTT
>NC_043009.1:27379975-27389975 GCF_006345805.1 Octopus sinensis | reverse complement strand
TATATACATATATATATATACATATATATATATATATGTATGTATATATATATATATACATATATATACATATACATATATAGTATGTATATATATAGTATGTATCAACTTCATGTATACTACATACATATATATACATTATATATATATATATACATATATATATATATATATACATATATATATATATATATATTTTATATATATATATATATCCATATATATATACATATATATAATTATATATATATATATGTCTTATATATATATATATGTATATATATATATATATATGTATTATATGTATGTATGTATGTATACATGAAACTTGAGCATATATATTAATTTTCTTCACAAAACTTCACTGAAAATGTCACCAAATCTATTGTAACAATTACGCATCGTTTAGTTAAAATATGTCGTGTGCTTATGTGAATATGAAAGACATGATGAAAGACTTGTTTCAAGCATTTGTGTGTGAATGCTTTTGCTAAGATTCTGAAGCCTTTTGTCGTGTGAAATTTCAAAACTATGGTAGATTGGTGCATAGACAATGTTAAGTTAACACTGAAATCTAGTGATTTAAAAAAAAAATGAAAACCTCTTGAGGATAAACGACTTTAAACTAATTTAAATATAAAAGAAAGTATCTAAGATTAACCTAAACCTAATATTTAACCAGCTGTATAATATATAAACCCTTGGAATCTATGAGTGTTTTATATGTTAAGGAATATTCAAATTTAACAATAATTTGATTTACCAAAATGATATTTTTTTATTTTTATATATTTTCTTTTATAAACTATCTAAAAGTATTCGTATTATTTTGCTCTTCAGAAATCAACATAAGTAAGGCACCGTAGAAACTAGTTATGATTTTCAGTTATTGTAGTTTTAAACTAGCAAAGTTTTCATAAATAAAGAAACTATTAGACAATTTTTAAAATTAACAAGTGAGAGGAAAAGGAAAATTGATGAGCTTCCATACATTTGAGAGATATTAGAAAACTGGGAAGAATTTTTTGAAGCTGACAAGCTTTAAAATATGTTTCTTTACAGTGAGCCAGTTAACCTGATTGCTTGTGGTGGTAGGGAATTAAAAGACAGCCATCCAGAAATTGAGGTTCTATATAACTGAAGTGTATGGATGCCAATGGCAGTATATGGTGGAGACAGTCAAGCTTTGAAGAGATTGATTCTTTAAAATTATCAAAAAATATCAAAAATTCTTGCATTTGATCTTTAACTCTCATACACTCATACATACATTTCATCTTCTATATATATATATATATATGTATATATATATATATATATATATATTATATATATTATATATATATAATATATATATATGAATATATTTAATGGTAAAGTTACAATGGTATTTATAAATTCAAACTCTTGAAAAACTTGAAATTATCTGATGAGGAAGGCTGTGCATTGTGTATTAATAAATTCAGCTGTGTTGAGATAAGTTCCATCAAATCTTGCTGCTAACTGTATAGAGTCCATTAATTTTCTCAAAATCCATCACATTGTTCGATTTAAAAATTATGGGAAAAGCTTGAAATTTGTTTTCTTTTCCTTATTGTGCGCAGAATTTCAGAAATTTTTGAAACACTTTTGAATAAGTAGATTTGAAGTTTATCTGACATTATGGAAAAGAGAGAGAGAAATAAAGAAAAGGAGAAATAGTTCCACACTAAAACTGATTCCAGCATCTTCTTTTCATGTTGCAGCCAAGTTTTGCCAAAGTAAATACAACTTTAGAAATATTTCTACAATTCAATGTGAAGTGGTGGCATGGAAAAAGTACCATACTCCTTCTGGTCTCTCTATTCTTCAAGAACACTTCATACATAATTAGAAAAATAACAGTAATTGTTTTAGAAAAATAATTAGGAAAAATAAGGTACCATAATAATATTAATTACTCTGGCGAATTTAGTTTTCTTTTTTCCTAGTTCCAAAGTTATCAGGGGTTTTAAGAATCAGAAGAACGAGTGAAATAGAATATAAGGTGTAAATGCCAATAGCTTCATCTTCTCAACAGCTGGAATTATGCCTAAGTAAGAAACGCTAGTTAAAGAATGAATTTCTTTATTAATCAAATTTATAGAAGACATGAATGTCACAACTTTCTATCCTTCTGAGATTTCATGGATGTATATGAGGCATTAATATTTAGAATTTACCTTTTTCTCCATCAGCAGTTGATAAGTACCAGATATATACCGAAGGATCACTTCAGTTAGCTATACCTCCTCATAAATTCTCATGTCAATGTGAGAAATTATGATTATTGATATTATTTCTCATATTCCAAACCAGAGCTTTTTTTTATAATTTCCATGAATGGTGTCTACAAGAGTGGCATAAAAGCCTCCCATATTTTACAGGGCCAGTGGTGTGGCACTAATAAAGTTAGACACTAATAAATGATGCTTACCTGTAGTTAATCTATCGTTTTTGTCATAGAGTCGTATACTTTGGATTTGAGCACACTTGGCATTTACTGCAAAAGCATTTGTCAACCTGTGCAATGTAGGATGTTTTTTTGTCACACACTGTACAATTTTATTTTCAATGGAATTGCTTTAGCTAATGCAGCCAGTGGAATAGTGAAAGAGCAACTGCATAAATGTCGTGCCCCTATTTATCACGTTACTTCATTAATTAAGAAATTGTTATCCTTGTTGTGATTAGTGTCCATGTAGCCTCTTTGATGATGGAAACAAAATAGTTTATCAGAAGTTGTGTGGAAAATTTAATGCTATAACAGCAATCATTTTAGCAATTTTTGTTACAAAGCTGATATAAAGCTTAGCCTGTGCCCCACCCAAACATTCATGGATAGTAACCAAAACATTAGAAATAGAAATTGCAGTATATACAGAGTTAATACAAAGTAACTTCAACAATAATTAGTGAAATTACTTACAACAAAGTTCATAAAATGCTTTTAAAAATGATTTAATACAGAAGGCAAAATACTTGTCCAACTAAAACTTCTTTCATTAAAATTAATGAACTTTAAGCTGAACAGAGCCAAATTATTTTTAAATAATTAGAATCATATTTGATACGGTCTGAAAAAAAATCTTCATGTGAAAAATAGAAAAAAGACACATTTTCTCTTTAAGTGACAAAATTTTTCTCCTGAAAGTATAAGAATTGGTGAGTGAGCACAATTCATAGATTTTGAACCCCGAAATTACAAATTATCAAAAACAAAGAAGAAAGAAAGAAAAAGAAAGAAAATCTGGCAGATCAGTCATAAAATTGAAATAAAAACACATTTTATAAAGTATGAAAGTGAGATATTAAGATATATTCATATTCAGATTTGGTGATATTTTTTTACACCTAGTCACATGACCACGTAGATAAATATGATAAAAAATTTAGTTGTTTTTTTTTTTAATTCAACTTCCACAAAGTAACATACATACATTCACAAATATAGATCAGTAGCGTCACCAATATTCACAGTTTTTTTGTCTATTTATGAAATCTTCTCCTGTTGTATTCTTTAAAATTATGTTATATTATTACATTTATCGATTTCATTTATTGTTTTTTTTACTAATTACTTTTCTTAGTTATTGTTCTTTATTAATTTTTTTCATTTTGATTTTCAAATTAAAATGCTAAAATGGCTTCAAATGTTCTGTACTAAAATTCCTTACAATGTAAACTCAATCTTCCCCCTCTCCTATCCCCCTTTCTCTATCTCTCTTTACATCTCCTTCTCCATCTCTCTCTCTCTCTCTTCCTCCTCTCTCAATCTCTCATTTCTACTAATTGATATATCATGGGTCATTCAAATGTAAGAAAAGAAAAACATTAAACAACAACAAAAGAAATTTAAAATAAATTTAAAAGAAAAATTTAAACCAATAAATAAAATTAAATAAAACTTAAAAAACTTATGTTCTTGACTTAAAACATTACAACTATCCTAAAGTTTTAATTGCTGTTTTAATTGCTGAGAAAAGTATGTATATATATATATATATATATATATAATATATATATATATATATATTATAATATATATATAATATATAGATATATATATATATATATGTAATATATATATATATATATATATATACAAGCATATATAGATGGAAATGTATATACATACACACATATGAACACACAAACAAAATATATTGATATATGTGTGTGTATATGTATATATACATATATATGTGTATATATATATACATACATATATATATATATATATATACATACATATATATATGTATATGCATATATATATGTAGTATATATATATATATATGATATATGTATGTATATATATATTTATATATATATATATATATATATATATATATATATATATATATATATGTATGTACGTATGTATATATATATATATATATACATATATATGTGGTATGTATGCATGTATGTATATATATATGATGATTGAAAGTTTGATTGCAAGTTCAGTCACTTTTTCAAATTGTTCTCAATTGTTATTGCTATCAAATGTACATATTTGGCTGATTTTAAAGCAAAGAAATAAAATTAAAATGTAATTATTTGTATATCGCCTTATGTTTTTATTTATCTCAATTTCTTGTTTGTTTGCTTCTGAAAATTTGCTTGAGAAAAACATTGACAAATTGTTGTTACTATCGTTGTTGTTGTTGTATAGGTCTTCGTGGCCATTGTGGAGCTTGTCTTTGATGTATAAATAGATACCTGAATAGTTGGCAATGGCTTAGAAATCACTTTTCTAAATAAATAGCTATTTGATATCAGCCACGTAGCCAGCCGATTGCAACTGGGGGTGCTATCTTGAGAGCTGGGGATGCTGAACAGGTGCACGGACAAAAGCTCCTACTTAAAGTGTGAAAGTGGACAAAAGTACCATGCTTATATTTTTCGGTTATCTTTTTCGTTTTTTTTTTTTTTTTTACATATTTCATTACGCCTAACCTGGTCAAAACTTGATATATTTCGTTTTTATTTTCATTTTACTTGTTGCAATCATTAGACTGAGGTCATGCTGGGGTATCACCTCGAAGAATTTTTAGTCGAATGTATCGACTCCAATATATTTAAAAACGATTTTCAACAAGCACATAGCCTTAAAGGTCTTTCTACATGCTAGAGATAACAGCCAAATCTTTAAACATTATTTTTATATAATTTCAAATAAACATCGACCACAAGGCTGACAGTGTGTCTTCTCAACAATTCGATTATTTCGTTTTGCATTGCTGCTGAGATGTAGGTCGGATTTTCTTTGAATCGTGCTGTAACATTCCATTAGCTTTGAGCCTTTCTCTAATGTGTTCTGGAATAATTTCATAAAAAGATCACAAGGCTACGTATCATCTTCCGAATAAAGATCCTGAAAAGCTTCATTTTCGTTTCCTTCGAAAAGGCAATTCGTTTGCACAAAGAAAATGAACAATATCAACCATGGAACTGATATAATAACGGTTTTTGTTCAATTGAACATTTTGCAAGATTGAAGACACGGATGTTGTTGTGGATAAACGCTGCTGGCGTTCCTTCCATGTTACCATAGCTTGGATATGGGATGCAGGGTTTGCGTGCTTATTTAAACCTTTATTTTTTTTTTCTTTTGCATGATGCCAATTAGAATATCCATTTTTAATAAAACAAGTATCAGTTTGAGCAGTAATATTAAAGTGACGAGAAGCAAAACAAAATAAGGCTTTCTTTGAAAGAGAATACTCTAACCATAAACGACCAGTATACCAGCTTGACGAGAAGTCACGTCTCTGAATCCCATAAAGTTTTGGATCAAACTTTGCTAGAACTGGCTGTACTGGTTGGCAGTCGACCTGTCCTAGATCATCCAATGAGGGTGTCAAAGACTTTGCAAGACCACCCTTGAGCTGCGAAACTTCGTTTGCAATTCTCTTCTGCTTAGCATTATTAGATGAATCAGATTGGAAATTTAGAAATGACCGATATTCACAATATTAATTCTAAGGTAGAATCGTAGTCTTTTTCGGTAGTGATTCATTATTTTTGGGGACCGATATTCACAATTATTAATTCTAAGGTAGAATATCGTAGTAAGAGTAACAATTTCTTAAAATTTATGTATTTTTAAATTAAACTCGAAAGAGATTTCGGTTCAAGCAATTTTTTTTTTCAATTTCTTCAAAGTTATACTTTTTTTAGTTAAACACAAAATTTCAGTATAAACTTTGTTCAAAGAGTAAGAAAGTTCTCACCTGAAAAATACTTTCTGAATGTATATTTTGGGAAATTTCAAAAATTTTCTTTCCTTTTTCGCGACTAATAATCCTCTCTGACTAGTAGAAATAAAATGACTTTTTAATGTCTGTCTCTATTCATATAAATACGTGCGTAGTGATGCGTTTACTACCATAAATCTCTAACTACAGCAACAATTCTTCACATAACTTTTCAAAAGCAACAAGGACAACCACCAGCACCGCCGTTGCCACCACGAACACCACCACAACAACAATAACAACAACTGACCCAGCATCACCCACTCCTTAATTCAACCCATAGTAGATGACCGGGTCAGCTGCCAATTCTGCGACAACAATTACAGCTAGAACAAACATTTTGACCAGCTCTAAATTACCCACATTTTCATATCACTAGCTACTAAATCAAAAGAAATTCAATTTATTGCATCTTTAGCGGGGGTGGAGGGGCTGAGATTCTAACTGGGGGTGCTAAGCACCCCATAGACAACCCCCCCCCCCCTAGCTACGTACCTGTTTGATATGAGATGTGTACTGTATTAATCCAGATGAAACATCATTTACACAGGATTTGAAGAATGATTTAGTTATTGCCACTGCATATTACTTTCAAGAAGAATTTTGGCCTGGCACTGATATGACTATGCTGTTGAAAAATGTACTTACTAACCACGTGGTTTCAGGTACAATCTCCCATTGGGCAGACCAAAGCCTTGAATTTTTCCAAACTTTTGTCAATGAAACAAACCTGGAATTCGTCGTTTGCAACATCAGAAATGAGGAAGAGAAGACCATGAACATCGAGAACGCATCTTTTTCAGACAGGAATTCAGAAACTCATTTTCTGCTCACAAATATCAGCCGGTTCTTGGCAAATATTCGTGAACCATCATTTGAATATTTTCACGGCAAAGCCAGTCCAGAGATCCTTTCTTTCTTCTACTGGCTTCCCCACTTTGAAGTAATGCGTGCCCCATATCAACGATATAAGGCAGTCTGAAGTCGTAAAGTGTAGTTGCATCGATGTTGTTCCTTTCAAAATCCATTGGCATGAATACAACGTGTTCCTCCGTCGCTGATCCTCACCTTTCGCTAGCAACGTCCTAAAATTCTACCGAACCAAATTAAGGCACAAGTGAATTCGTTTTCGCTGCCGTTTGGAGCGAGAAAGAGAGAGAGAGAGAGGAGGTGGGGAGAGGGAGGGAGAGAGAGGGGAAGGGAGAGAGAGAGAGTGAGTTATAATAGTTCTTGATTATTTTGGCTGTGATCAAACAATTATAAGTTCGACTCTAATATTATTTTGTAGAGCTTTATGCAAACGGTATGTGTTAATCTCACACAACACACACACACACACACACACACACACACACACACACACACACACACACACACACACACACACATCTCAGTGATCCTAGGAATCTGTAACAAAACAGAATCAGTGTTTCGGGATTGTTTTCTTTTGCGTTTATTGTGTTCTGGCAACATGATCGAAAGTTTCAATTCCGGTCTCCTCCGGTGATAAGAGTTGCAATATCTGAGACATCGTTGCTGAAAGGTGATAAAGACCAAGAAACAATGGTTTTTAATGTAAGCACAAGTTCTGAATTTTTAGGAAATAGAAACTCTAAATTGTATCGACTGCTACATCTGGGAAGATAAAAGACAAAGTTCACCTCAGTGAGAATTAAATTCAGAACTCAAAGAAAAAGCTGGAACAAGTACCACAAGGCATTATTCCTATGCACAAACGACTCTACCGATTCACTGCTTTATATATAATGTCTGCACCGTGTTCTTTGACACTCGAGTAGTTAAGAAGGAGCGCGAAAATACAGACATATACAATCCGCTTAAATACGAGATAGTTCGACTGGGAAAAATGAAAAAGGTGAAGATTGAGCCAATTATTGTTGGGTCCTTGGGTACAGTATCAGAAGGCATCTAGAGGAATATAAAAGAAATGGGAATAGAGTGCCTAGTAGAGCTGTTGTAAAAAGTTTGCTTCCTTAGCACGGCCAGAATAATCAGGAAGATAACAGATAGCATGGTATTGTAGGCTGCAGGTACTAAATCCGCTACTCATGCAGGACTCCAGGAGTTTCAACAAATCTTGAGTTATAATAATAATAATAATAATAATAATAATAATAATAATAATAATAATAATAATAATAATAATATCAGGTCATTAAGAATGGAATGTTCGATTTTGAAATTAAAGTTTATTTTACTTTATTTTAACAAAAAGCAATGCAATTGAATCAAAGTATTACCTAAGTATCAATACAATTTGCCATTTTAGTATGTATGTATGTATGTATTATGTATGTATGTATGCATGTATGTATGTATTATGTATGTTATCATGCACTTGTATGTATGTATGTATGTATGTATGTATGTATGTATGTGGGTATTTATGTATGTATGTATGTATGTATGTACTGTATGTATGTATGTATGTATGTATGTATGTATGTATGTATGTAATGTTGTATGTATGCATGCATGTATGTATGTATGTATGTATGTATGTATGTATGTATGTATGTATGTAATGTATGTATGCATGTATGTATGTATGTTGTATGTATGGTATGTATGTATGTATGTGTTGTATGTATGTATGTATGTATGTATGCTGTATGTATGTGTGTTTATGTATGTATGTATGCATGCATGTATGTATGCATGTATGTTAGTATGCATGTATGTATGTATGTATGTATGGATGTATGTATGATGTATCATGCATGTATGTACTGCTGTATGTATGTATGCATGTATGTATGTTGTATGTATGTATGTATGCATGCATGTATGCATGTATGAATGTAAATTATGTATTATGTATGTATGTATGTATGCATCATGTATGCATGCGTATGTTATCTATGTATGTATGTATGTATATGCATGTATGTATGTATGCATGTATGCATGCATGTAATGTATGTATGTCATGTATGTATTTTATGTATGTAAGTATGTCATGTATGTATGCATCATGTATGTATCTATGTTGTATGATGTATGTATGTATGTATGTATGCATGTATGTATGTATGTACTGTATGCTATGTATGTATGTATGTATGGATGCATGTATGTATCTATGTATGTATGTTGTATGTAATGCATGTATGTATGTATGTATGTATTATGTATGTATGTATGCATGCATGTATGCATTATTCTTATGATGTATGTATGTATGTGATGTATGTATGTATGTATGTATGTATGTTGTATGTGTATTGTATGTATGTATGTATGTATGCATGTATGTATGTATGTATGTATGTATGTATGTATGTATGTATGCATGCATGTATGCAGTATGTATGTATGTATGTATGTATGTATGTATGTATGTATCATGTATGTATGTAGGTATGTATGTATGCATGTATGTATGTATGTTGTATGTATGCATGCATGTATGTATGTATGTTATGTATGTATGTATGTATGTATGTGGTGTGCTGTATGTTATGTATGTATGTATGTATGTGTATGCATGTATGTATGTATGTATGTAGTATGCATGTATGTATGTATGTGTATGTATGCATGCATGTATTATGTATGTATGTATTTGTGTATGTGTATGCCATGTATGTTATGTATGTATGTTAATGTATGTATGTATGTATGTATGCATTCATGTGTATGCATGTATGTATGTATGTATGTATATGTATGTAATGTTATGTATGTATGTATGG